>NC_139043.1:77903816-78304117 GCF_965140915.1 Aythya marila
TAACATCAGATATCCAGTACCTTTTTCATTACGCTTTATTGCTTTTCTTGATGCTCTATTTTTTTGTGAATTTTATCACAAACAATATATTATCACACCTTGCAATTTTCTTCTTATTGAAAAATGCCAGTACCATATTTATTAAAGATGTAAACCTAAACATGCTGAATTTTAAGAGGTCTGTTTTTAATGAAACATGGAAAAAAGCTCTGAGTTTTAAATAGTTAATAGTTAATTCAGTTTTTGTGCTACAGTTAGAAAAATTAAATTATTGCCTTGCTTTCCAACTTACACCTTACTGTAGCATTACACCTATCATCCAAGCTGGTATGGAAGAATCTGCACAAAGTATCAGTCTTAGTATTAGATGATCCCATTAACTCGGGAACCACTGTTGATGACACAAAGTTTATCCTGTGGTATCTCATATCTAGTACTTTATCAAGCAATATAAAAACATACTTTTAATTTTTGTTTTCATTCATGTCATGCTTCATAGAGGGACCAAGTTCTGTTCCCTTTGAAATGACCTGCAAAATGCTGTCATTGACCTCAAGGAGACCTGACTCTCCATGTGTATGGGTATATATTCTGTAACTGAAGAGAAGTAAATACACAAAGACATAAAAATTAAAAACTAAAATTTACAGAATCAAAAAGCTACTTTGATAGCTTTGATACTTTTTTTTTTTACTTTGTTATGTTTTGAGTGTGTTATCAATACAATTTTATTTCTAATTAATTCATAATCCAAACCTGTCAACATTTTTTCTAAATTCTTTTAGAATCCTTTTTTTTTTTTTATATATATAAACCAGAAGAAATAAAACGCTGAAGTTCATCAACAATCAATTTTCATAATTTTAATTAACCTTGAATTACTTATAACTCATTCCTTCCTATTTCCTTGCAGCAGCAGATTTGCCATTTAGAAATATGAAATATCAGATGATGGTAAACTACAAGTGTTTTCAAAGGTATCTGGTAAAATTTAGCTCATTCTGGTTTTGTAATTTTCCAGGACTTGGAACTTTTTATCCCTGCAGCAGTCATTAGGAATGGGCAGGCTCATTTCATTGATTGCACTGTGAGAAGGCTGTTCAGGTTCAGATGGAGCAAAAAGGTTAGTGGAATATCGGTTAAATGCTTCAGTGGTCTGTGATAAATCGCCAGTCATGCTCTTATCACAGCTGATGAATTTAATTTTTAAAAGGTGTTAAAGCTGAGTACATCCTCATACTTTTCAGGACCATGGAAGCAATTGAATAAATGCAAAATGGTAATTTAGATAATAGCAATCTCCTTGCTTTTATATGGAAATTACTATCATGTAGAATCAGTCAGTGAAGTCAGAATCAGTCAATCTCAGGTTGTCCCACTGAAAAAATAATACAGTCAAGATATTTTTCTTTGGTTATAATGGATGAAAATATTCCAATAAGCATTTCTGTGTATATTCTGGACTGTGACAGGCCAGCCAGATATGTAAGTAGATATCATAAACTGAGAAATTAACATATAGAAATAAGGCATCACTGTGAAACTGTGGACAGGAACATCTGTTCATTTTTTAATTTTTATTTGAAATATTTGCACAATGTATTTTCCCCATATATTAGCATTATTATTTTAACTGGGTTTCAGAAAACAGCCCTTTATTTTCCAAGACAATTTTGACTTCCTTCACATCTACATTGATCTTTTGCTTTACAACATCTGGTTCCAACTGCAAAAATTTTCAGAATGTTTATTCTAGTTTTGTGAGGAATAACATGAAAATCAACCTGTAAGTGGACAGAAGTACCTAGATCCAAAAATCTGAGCCTAAGATTTGGAAGGGGAATTTCTATAGCATTCCTGACTATGTGAGGCAGTATACCCAAGTCATACGTCACTATGAGTTAAAAAGTAGGGCCAAACTATTTTTAATTTAAAATAATTTAAGCCATATCACAGAATCACAGAATTGTAGGGGTTGGAAGGGACCTTGAAATATCATCGGGTCCAACCCACCTGCCAAAGCAGGTTCCTTAGAGCAGGCTGCCCAGGTAGGCATCCAGATGGGCCTTAAATATCTCCAGAGAAGGAGACCCCACAACCTCCCTGGGCAGCCTGTTCCAGTGCTCACCCTCACCATGAAGAAGTTCTTTCTCACGTTGATGTGGGACTTCCTGTACTCTATCTTGTGGCCATTACCCCTTGTCCTGTCCCCACAAACCACTGAAAAGAGGTTGGCCAAATCCCTCTGTCTCCCACACCTCAGGTATTTGTACACATTGATGAGATCCCTCTCAGTCTTATTTTCTCCAGGATGAACAGACCCAGCCTTTCATCATAGAGAAGATACTTCAGGCCCCGTACCATCTTTGTGGACTCTTTCCAGGAGATCCCAGTCTTTTTTGTACTGGGGAGCCCAGAACTGGACACAGTACTCCAGGTGAGGCCTGACCAGGGCAGAGTAGAGGGGGAGGATCACCTCCCTTGACCTGCTGGCCACACTCCTTTTAATGCACGCCGGGCTCCCATTGGCCCTCTTGGCCACCAGGGCACACTGCTGGCTCATGGTCAACCTGTCGTCCACCAGGACCTCCAGGTCCTTCTCCTCAGAGCTCCTCTCCAGCAGGTCATCCCCCAGCCTCTACTGATATGTGTGGTTGTTCCTTCCCAGGTGCAGAACTCTACATGTACACTTGCTCTTATTAAATCTCAATTGGTTTCTTCCTGCCCATCTCTGCAGCCAGTCCAGGTCTCGCTGAATGGCAGCACAGCCTTCTGGCATGTCAGACACTTCTCCCAGCTTTGTGTGATCAGCATACTTGCTGAGGGCAGACTCTATTTCCTCATCAAGGACATCGATGAAGATGTTGAACAAAACCGGACCCAGCACCAATCCCTGGGGAACACTACTAGTCACAGGTCTCCAGCCAGACTCTGCACCACCAATCACCACCCTCTGAGCTCAGCCAGTCAGCCAGTTCTCAACCCACCTTAATGTCCACTCCTCTATCCCACACTTTCTCAGCTTTGCTATCAGGTTCTCATGGGAGACAGTATCGAAAGCCTTGCTAAAGTCAAAGTAGATGACATCCATTGCTCTCCCCACATCTACCCAGCTGGTGATGCCATCATAGAAGGCAACGAGGGTGGTCAAGCATTACTTCCCCTTGGTGAATCCATGCTGACTACTCCTCATAAAATTCTTCTCTTCCAATTGCTTGGAGATGGCATCCAGAACAAGCTGTTCCAACACCTTTCCAGGGACAGAGGTGAGACTGACTGGCCTGTAGTTTCTGGGATCCTCCTTCTTGCTCTTCTTGAAGACTGGAGTGACATTGGGTATCCTCCAGTCTTCAGGTACTTCTCCTGTTCTCCAGGACCTTTCAAAGATGATAGAGAGTGGTTCGGCGATCACCTCTGTCAACTCCCTTAGCGAATGTGGATGCATCCCATCAGGACCCATGGATTTGTGTGCATTGAGCCCACTCAGATGCTCCTGAACCACTCTCTCATCCACCAGGGTGGAGCCCTCCATTTTCCAGACCCTTTCTCCTCCCTCCAGGGTCGAGAATTCCCGGGGGAAGTCCTTGAAGCAAAGACTGAAGCAAAGAAAACATTCAATATTTCCACCTTCTTGATGTCTCCCGTTACCAGGACACCCCCTTCATTCAGCAAGGGACCCACATTATCCCTAGTCTTCCTTTTACTGTTTACATACTCTAAAAAAAATGTATTATCCTTTATCTCTTTTGCAAGCCTCATCTCTAGGTGGGTTTTAGCCTTCCTTGTCGCGTCCTGTTGGCCCTGACAATACTTCTATACTCCTCCCAAGAGGACAGGCCCTTTTTCCACATTTCATAGACATTCCTCTTCCTTTTGATCTTGTCAATGAGGTCCTTGCTCATCCATGCAGGTTTCCTGCCCCCCCTTCCCTGATTTCCTACTCCTAGGGATGCACTGATCCTGAGCTTGGAAGAAGTGCTGTTTAAATGTAGCCCAGCTTTCACATGCACCCTTGCCTTCTAGCAACCTAGCCCATGAGATACTCCCAAGCAGGTCCTGGAAGAGGTCAAAGTTGGCTGTTTGAAAGTCCAGGGTAGCAATCCTGCTTTTAGCCTTACTTCTTCCACCAAGTTCCATCTTGAACTCCATTCCCTCATATAAAGGGCAACCCCATCCTCTCGCTTCCCCAGCCTGTCTTTCCTAAAAAGGACATAGCCTTCCATGACAGCATTCCGGTCGTGCGAGCTGTCCCACCACATCTCTGTGACTGCAACAAGATCATGGCCCTGCAACTGAACAGAGATCTCGAGCTCATCCTGTTTTTTTCCCATGCTCTGCGCATTGGTATACAAGGAAATTTAGGGAAGCAGCAGGCACAGTTACCTCTGGAGAGATGCAAGAAGAAGATTCCGAATAGGGTATTTGGATCATTACCTTCTCTGAGGAGCCGCCAGACAATCTTATGGGACAACTCAGAGGTTTTTCCCTACTATCTTCAACAGTGACAGCAGTGACAGCTTCACCCAGCCCTTCTCTGTCACTTTTTGCTCCCCTCCCTTCACCCGTCAAACCTAGTTTAAAGCCCTGGTAATCAGCCCATAGAGTTTGCTCCCCAACACACTTGTACCCCACTTGCTGAGTTGGAGTCGGTCAGCTGCCCACATACCCGGCTTCTCAAAGGGCTGCCCAAGATCAAAACACCCAAAACCTTGGTCCAGATACCACCCCCTCAGCCAGTCATTCACTTGTCCTGTTCTTCTCCTTTTTTTCTGGGTCCCAGTCACCCAGCAGAAGGACAGAGGAGACTATTGTGTAGACTATAACTGATGACTGTGTGAAGTTCTACTGTGTTCAAGGAACAGCCTTCTGATTTGCTAGCATTTAGCCTTTATTTATTTATTTATTTATTTATTTATTTATTTATTTTGGTGGTTGTGGTGGAATTATGTAAAAAATGTTTCAGGTTGTATGCAAACAAAATGTAGCAAACATATTCACTGTTTGTCTTTTAAAGTGAAACAAATGAAATTGTTTGCTGCATTTTAATTAAAAGATACATCAGCACAGTAGCTCACTGAATAAACAAAATAAGAGTAATTCTAGTATGCTGAAATAAGACATTTTGGTTTTGATGTTCATTTTTTATTTGACAGAGCCATTAAAAAGAACAAATTGTTGGATGTAAATGAATTCATAAAATCAGTAATTGTTTGAAAACACTGTACATGGTGGGTTTGCCTACAGTTATTCATTACACATTTTCACCCAGATCTAGTTCCGACTTTAACTTTAATTCCCGAGGGACTGAATTTTCAAAATCCCCTAAAAATCTAACCAGAATATGTCTTATAAAGTGGATTTGTATTTAGTGGTGATGAGAGACTTTAAGTACAAGGTAAATCACAAAAGTATTTTCCTATTCTCATTGCACCTGTAAAAGGAAATCAACATAACATTGTAAGCTTTGTGAAGTGTTTTGTGTTTGTTTAAATTCCAGCAGTAAGAAGGTGATTACAGGAGGATTCTATCAGTTTTAAGGTCATCTCCAAACATTATGTACAATTACAAAAGACAGAAAAATCTATAAAGCTTCCATATAATTAATCTAGACCAATTAAAGAGCATTTATCTTTTACCATCCTGCCAACAAACTGCAAATTTTTAAGTAAGATAGGGTGTGAACACATCTATGAAGTTAATGTGACCCAACACAAAAGGAGGTTTAGAGCTGATATTTAATGTCTGTAAGCTCTGTTAACGTCAATGAAGCCATGACAAAATTATACAAACTTGTGACTTCCCTGATTAAACATATGCACATCTAAGTTCTCATCTGAACAGGAATTAAAATTGTAGTTGAAGATTTGCCATCCAAAGTATTATTGTCTTTGTCAGCCTTCCACTGCTTTCAGTGATATAAAGCCTTGGTTATGCACTGAGTGTTATGTGTTAAGTGTTATGACTAACACTTAACGGAGGTCCTCTTTTTTGTACCCACTCATGTTAGAACATAATGCAGGCAAAACATGATGGCTGATCTACAAAAGAAATATGTGCTTGAATACAACGTTTATTTCTGTGTGCTTTAGTCATGGCTAAAATAATCAAAATTCATGCATTTCTAGTAATACTGAGAACACTATTTTTTTATCCTCAGAAAAAATCATTTTTAAAGAAATACTTTTAGCATTGTCACAGAAGAGAATATGTGATGGGAAAGATCTTTACTGAATTTTGTACAACAGAATTCTGTGAGGTGTGCTGAGCTACCATGAAGCGTTTGGTCTGAATTTTGGCTTTGTGTTACAGATGACAGGAAAAGAAGCATACTGAAATACAGTGCAGTACTTCTTACAACTGCCATTAGTCTTCCATGATGTTTAAAAAGTTAGGAGGCTGAGACCAAACTAGAACAAACTAAAACTTCATAACACAATAAATAAAAACAATCTGTCTTTTTTTAACTAATTAAGAAATTGGCATAAAAACAGTGAAACTCTAAGGAAATAATTTAATGTAAGAATTAAGCAAACTACCTGGTCACTGGTTTGTGTCCTCTTGCTAGTTTTACATTACTGTGAATCTCAGCATAGTAAGGCTTATTTACAATATAAGTGGAATCAGTAAATTAAGAAAATGAAATTTCTGTTTGCGTAAGAGTTTATTTCAATACGTGTTTCTACTTTGGTACTACCTGCAAGAAAAAAACAAACAAACAAACATGAATTTGAGGAGAAAATTAGTATTGAACCCTTTTGCTAAAAGAACACCTACAGTGAGATTCTTGCTATGTTGTTATGCACCCCTTCAATTTGTTCTTCACCTTCAGTTTTTATGTCAGCTCTGCTTATTCTTCATCTGTAGTATTCTCTTCTACAATGTTTTTTAAAAAAAATTAAAAACAATGTTTTAAAAACTTCTACATTGTTTAGAAACAATGTTTACAATGATTTATTCTCTTCTACAATCTTTTAAAAATCTTCTACAATCTTTTAAAAATATTGGGACTGAAGACAAAAAAAAGCAAAAATGAAAATTGCAATATGCCTCTAGTTTGGGATTTTAGGATGGTGTCTTCATCCACCCTGAGCAAACCCCAAAACCTGGGAAGGAAAGGTTTAGAATTCAGACCTGGACATGCATTTCCTGATTTGTATGTGTCTTGGTATAGGAACAAGCAGCTTATTCTGCATTCCTTGTGATCCAGAAGACCACATAATAGCATCTGCCATTGTGAGTCAAGGAATCTGGGCACTAAGTTTAAAGGTTGGAAGAGGAATTTGACACATACATAGATGTCATTTCTTCTCATGTATCCATAATATTATCTACATACTGAAGTAAGATCTTTTATACCAAGTGTATAACCATTGATGGAGTGGAACATGGAATCACTCTGGAAACTTGAAAAGTTGGTGATTAAGTACTTTCTTCTTTACAAACATTGTAGAATTAGATGTAAATCTCAGTGGGAGTGAATCCTGCAAATCCTGTACTGCCTATGTACTTAGTTTGAAGTTAGTGGAGTTACTTAAACAGTTAGTTTTAACCCAATGAGGAGTCATTTGTCTTTTAAATTCACCAAATACAGAAGGGCATCGCTGACTGGCAAATGCTGACTGGTACTATTTTTTTTGTAAGGATCAATATGGGAAATTCTCTTCAATTATGTAGCATCACAAAATCTGAATTTTGGCCGGTTAACATGAACATGGAACAGGCAGGAAAAATATATGAGTTGCTAATCAGCTCAAATAAAGAAGCAAAATCCTCAGTAATGTAAGAGAACAGGCATGTATGACATGGGTCTCTTACAAGACCCCTATGACAACGTGGGTCTTGGACCAAGTAAGATGAAGAGGCAGAGGGACCTGATGCCATCAACTGGTTACAATTCCATAATGTGCTAAAAGCTACTCTGAGTGAGTTGGATGGCATTTTATAGCAACAATCTTTGTTACTGAATAATGCAAACTCAGTTAAAGCACACCCCAACCAGCTTAATTTACTGTAAAGCAGATATCCCTGATAAATGCAAGTGCTCTGGTTTGTTGGACATTTTCCTGGGAGGAAAGCAATCGGGATTCTTGTTCCTGACTCAAGGATTGCTTAGGAAAGCAGTGATTAGATGCCAGTGCACTCTAGTTCTTTTGTTTAATTGAGAAGTTCCAGGAACTAATTAATTTAATCCAAACCTGTGACTTAAGTCAGCTGCAATTGCTTAGCTGTTTGGTCGTTTGGTTTCTGCCATACATTTTACAACTAATCTTAACAAAAAACATTATTTTGTTTGCAATCTTCTTCAGTTTTTACAGGTGTATATATATACACACTAATAATGATTAAGGGATAAAGCTGGTCTGGAAATTTTCATCAGTATCTGTAAACAAATATTAAGTTTTCATTTAAAATTGCCATTAAAAGTGTGAACTTACTAGCTGAAGAAGTATTTTCTATACTAAAAAATGAAATGTAAAAAATAGCAGAAAATGCTTGGAACACATATTCAGATGAGAAAGAAATAAATATAGACTGAGCTAGAGATAGAAAAATAATACTTAAATAATGCTTAAACTCAATCTGTCATGATGCTATAAATATACATACCTTAGAAAATCTTCTCTGAACAAACTACATTAATTTATAATTACTAAAATTCATGCAGGTTTTCAGGAAGCTGAGTTTGAACAGTCAAAATATTTATTTAGGTTTTTAATATAGTGAGAATGAGAAAAAAACAAACAAACAAACATAAATTTACTGATTTTCTCTTCACAAATAATGTCTGATACATATATTTTCAATAATGTTTTGAAAAGGAAAATGTGCTAATTCTTTTAATATGAAACAGAAATTCCCCCATTTTTTGTTTTGTTTTGTTTTGTTTTTAATATTCATAAAGAACAGACAAAATACACTGGGTAATCTAATACAGAGAAGCAATGCAGGCTTACCTATCCTTTACCATTTTACTCCTACATTTTTTCTTAGCCTTCTGCAATACCATCAAACACTGAATAATAAAGGGGCAAAAAAAGTAAACTGTGTAACCATTTTCCTAAACTATGCAGGCAACTTTTGCAAACTCACATACAAATAAACACAAGTGTCTGCTCATTTTCGTGTCAGTGAGGTAACAAACTATAAAAAGAGTAGATGACATTGTTTTTTCTCTTTCCTTTAAATCTCATAGGTTTCTGTACAAATATTCATCAAGACAGAAATGTGATCAAAATTATATTTGTTGACATAATAAACATGAATTTGATAGACTATTACTGTCTGTATTTTTATATATGTATATTTAACTGTAAAGCTAAACTGGAAAGAAGAAGACTTGTTGTTTTTTGTTTTTTTTTAAATACTGAGCTTAAAGTACTACTAAATATTCTACAGCAGGGAGTAAGAAGTATTTTTTCTATTCAATAATATCATGTTGCTAAAGGTGCAATTTTGCCTTTTCTAAATTGGGTCTTTGGCATTGTTATTCAGTTGTGTCTTCAACATATATAAATTGCACCTCCCTCACATCACCATTTCCATATGTCTAAAGAACACAAAAGTAATAATAATAGTATCATGTCTTACTGGTGAAGTTCCCATTTCTGTTGAAAGTAATCAGCTTTTGTAACACCTGAAATCTCATCAGTAATATTTTAAAAGACATGCATTGCCTACTGAAGCAGGCTGCTATTCAAAAGGATTTCTGAAAGTTTCTGTACAGGCCAGTTATTTTGAATATCCTTCCCACTATCTAACTTGCATCAGTAGTTACCTAAGTATCTTTGAATGTCTGTCCCAATTCCTTTACAGACCTCTATTCTCAGCATGGAATTTAAATCAGAACTAATGCATTTTGGGGGTTGGTGGCTGTTCCCACAGAGTTAATTCTCATTTAAATGAATAAACTGGAAAATACATTAGTAATGAAAAGAAAAGAAAAGAAAAGAAAAGAAAAGAAAAGAAAAGAAAAGAAAAGAAAAGAAAAGAAAAGAAAAGAAAAGAAAAGAAAAGAAAAGAAAAGAAAAGAAAAGAAAAGAAAAGAAAAGAAAAGAAAAAAAGAAAAAAAGTATCTTTTGGAATATCAAAATTCAGACTTTTGCATAGCATAGGTTGAAATGGAGCTGACTTTAATATAAAGTTCCTGGTCTTCTACTAAAGTTTTTTTTTTTTTTTTTCCTGTATGCGTGTGAATTGTACTTATTTTATCTGTGAAGAGATTGCTATCCACTGTAGATACTCTGGCAACAAATGCTTTCCTGGCTAAACTTTTTGTCATACATACATGTATGCAATGTATGTTATGTCATGCAAAGATATTCAAGGGCAGGTTGAATATACAGGCAGAGGTTGCAAAGACATCTCAGTGGAAAATGGTATGAAGTAATTCTCTAACTTTCTAGGGAATATTTGCACTGTTAGCTTGTATTTACTACTAAATCAGCTTCTACAATGCTTGTTCCAATGACTCAATGTATCATTTGGACAGATCTCCCAGTAG
Source organism: Aythya marila (assembly GCF_965140915.1). Taxonomy (NCBI): domain Eukaryota; kingdom Metazoa; phylum Chordata; class Aves; order Anseriformes; family Anatidae; genus Aythya; species Aythya marila. The sequence goes on from NC_139043.1 coordinate 77,914,318, forward strand.
CACGCTAAATATACCCAGCTCTTCAACAGGACTTCCCTCTGAAATTTACTGTTCAGCCAGCTCTGTAACAAATCACTAGCAATGAAAGCAGCATGTGTTACTAGAAGGTTAGCAACTCTTCAGCTTCATCTCTGCGCTACTGATGGTATTGGCAAAGTGTGTTAAGGTCAAATGCTTTTCTTAAAACCGTATTTGAAAATGTTTGTGATGATACAGGTCTTTAAGGCATAGCCATACATCTGTGCACTAGGTAAAATGTAAGCAAGACAGGAACTGAAGTGGCAAGGCAAGTTCTACAGCATGTAACAGCTGTTGAAACAAGAACTGAAAGTCTTTCCTGTCCACTCTGTTTAGGATAAATCTGGTGCGACACTCATATTTGTGCTTTGAACAAGTTTGACTAAGCCTCTTAACATTTGAGTGCATATGTTTTTTTGCATGTATGAAGAAGATATGGGGGATGTCATTGTTAATCACCCCTGCTATTTCTGCTGTAGGCAAAACCATTTGTAAATAAGACCATGATCACTTTATGTCTGTAACTGGCACTGTAGAAGGGCAGTCTCAGTGAGGCCTGGTAGGCAATGTGCAACATGTATGAGTGTCTGAATCTCAACACGTACAGACATGATACAGATATGATTGGGCACTTTTGGCTGCTGGTGTTTTTGTTTTGTTTTGTTTTGTTTTTCTTACATATAATGTCTCTCTTATCCAGGAAATGCTTATGTTTTGATACAGCCCACCCTTTGTTAGATATGTTTTCTTTCTCTCTCTCTCTATTTTTTTTTTTTAACTCAAACTTAAAGAAAACTTCAAGATTTGGTGCATCCTCCCTGATTCAAAGTAAAAGCTCCTTATATTGTAAGAAACAAATCAGTCCAATACTGTTCAGAAGTTGCATTTAATTCATACATTAAAAATAGGAAAAAAAATGCAACAGTGACATACAAAATAGTGTGTGCTATGTCACTTAAGGGGTTTTGTTAGTGTTAAATTCTCAGTTTATTACAATTCCGTCAAAGATTATTTTAGTGTTCATTATATGTCTTATAAAAGAAACATTGAAATGTGTTTCCACTAACTAGATCATGAGCGAGTACCTCAAAATAGCTTGCATTTGTCATAGACTGTAACAGTCAAGTTCTCACTCATGAAGCATTGTATACATGAAAACCACACAGGAATTATTTAACATCTACAGCACCTGTGGGAAAACTACGAGTTACTGGAAGTTGTCCTTCTAGGCACAGTTGAGAGAATAAAATCCCTGTTGCTCTCTTCTTCATGTGGAATAACTGTAGCTCTGTTGAACACTAAACACACATATGCACACAGCCATTGACAATGCAATGCAGTTATTCTGTCAGAGTAAATTTAACCATCCGCAGAGGGCCTGCATGTAGCTTATTTATTGTATGAACTTAGCGGTTTGCAGGCATAATACGCACAAAGAACTATTTACTGTTTCCAGTAAGCTGTGGATAGCAGTGGTGCTAGAAGAAACATTTCTCATTTGTAAGTACAAACAATGGTATATCTATTTAATTCTTTAAAATCAGAAAAGAATTTGTTCTGCCCATGCTTCAAGCTGAGTGACAAGGTGCATGGTTGTGACTGACAAAGAAGCTGCTTACTGTTACTAAGTCACCACTGGTTTTCGTAGGTCCACCGTGTACCTTGTGAGGAGACTGGATGTTTTGAGTTGATCTGATCTACATCAGCTGTCAAGTCATTGCAGAATTCAGCTGGTAGAATAAAATTGTAAGAAAACATGCCTGCGGAGGTCCAAATTCAACCTGCCATTAGTATATGGCATGTATGTGATATTTTTTTCATGTTTTTAAATATTTCTGTTGTCCTGAAGAAGTAGAAAGCATTAAGGTTAGACTGGCATATGTGGAGAAACAGTATAGCAACGTCACTCTGTATTCACATATCACTTGGTAGCATGACAGTGGCTTTTGCAGAGTGGGATAAGATGCACTGAACAATTATGTACTTCCCTTATAACATGACCAGCTCAAACAGAACTGCAGCTAGAATGTGGTACTCAGTGCATCCCATTCTCCAAAATGCTACTTGTGATCTGTGCTACTTCTTTAGATGATGATGATTTAGCTATTGGTCTTTGAACTTTGCTGTTATTGTAACCGAAATAAAACCATCAGGACCTTTTTTTTTTACAGCACTATGGAATAGACAGGAGAAACCCCACTTTTCTGACATGCAAGGTGAATTTGCAGGAAATACGTTGAAGAGAAAACAACCATTTCCTTATTTTCTTCAGTGAACCTTGCAGTATTACTGCCATCATACTTTTTTTTTTTTTTTTTTTTTTTTTTTTTTTTTGTGCGGCTTTCAAGTTTTTTTTAAGTGCTTCACAGTTTCAGATTGTGTAAAGCACTCCATCATCTTTTCACCATCTTCCAAAAGTTTAGGATTTTATTTGGAAGTCTTCCCAAATCAAAAGTCATCTCTACCTACCCTGTGTTATAAAAGCTGACATTATCAGAGCCTAAAGTTGTATGCTTGCAGGCAGCAGCTGTTTTATACTGAAGTCTGAAAGCAAAGATGCCTTTAGATCTTATATTGCTTCATATGTGACGAGGGATAAGGTAGCTTTTAGCAGGGATTTGCATTAATAAAAATTAAAGCTTTAGGATTTCACATCAAAGGAAAATGTCAATGAAAGCATATCCTCTCTTAGTTGCATTGGTAGCAGAATATTAACATCACTGATGTAAAAGTTTATATAGCTAGAGGCTGTGGTCTCTGTCCCTCAGTAGAGAAAAAATAATTTTTAGATCACATCAGAAGACTGCAGCACTTAAAATACAAAGACACAGCAATGAGGAATATATTTTTTTCAGGAGCAGTAGGCACACAGAGCACACTCATTTTCAAATTGGAATATCTATTATTAAAAAGGTTAATTTTTAATGTATGAATTCTAGACAGGCATTGACATAGAAATAAATATATTAGTCATTATGCAGTAGCTTTTGCAAGCTTTACTGGTGCTAAGTATTATTTTATGCTACAAATACAGCCATTGATTTCAGCAAAATATCGCCACAGTGTAAGCTGCTGCTTGAGGGACAGAAAAATCTGACTGTGTGAAGTATAACTTATCAAATACAATTACACAGTAAAATGGATTATTTCATTGACACTAGTCCATGGGAACATCCAATTTGCAAATAGTGACGAGATTTTTGAATGCAGAGAGTCCTTTTTCGTTGTAAGTAGGAAAAATGGTTTGACAGTTTTTTGGAACAAAGCACAGTGAGATGTGTGTACATGTTTTCTTACCATCCCAAATAATTAACAGATTTTAATTCTTTTGTTTTAAACATTTTAAACCAATATAAATATTATTAATTTATTCAATGGGAAGTTTAGTAACACAATTCTCAGCCAAATATTGCTGAAACATTTAAAACACTAATCATCCTTCTCAAATTTTGAAAATTATTATAAAAAAGCATGATGTTTTAAAAGTATCATCTGGAGATCTTGTATGAGAGCTGGAACATTTCAGCTTTGCTCTTACTTAACCCAGAATGCTAGCACCTTGGATCTGAACACAAGCTCAAAATCTTAGCTACTACCTTGTGTCGAGTTTTAATACTCCAGGTGCAATATGCCATTTACATGTAGCATTGAATAAGGTTAATATTGCTGACCTGGGAGGGCACTATTTAATTGTGTCTTTGGTTTTGTTAAGTTAATATGAAACAGAATCTTAAAAGTCTAGGAATCTTAAAAGTAACTTTCTCTAAAGTAGAATAAAGCTGTTGCTCACTCTAGATTACTCACATACCTAGTCTAATCATCAGTCTGCATCAAACAGGTAGAATAAGGATAGTCAATTTTTCCTGAGCTACCACAGTCTTATAAAAGGATTTGCTGAATTACTAATTGAGAAGTCTGACTAGCAAAGAAAGAGTAGCTTTTTTTACAACAGACCTCCTGACAATGTGAGTCTTGATAAGGAGCTGAAGCCAAATTAGTGTGGAAAGGTCTGTGATAAATGCAAACCTTTCTGTATGCTTTCTTTACTTTCATGAAAAGTATTTTTGTGGTGTTTATATTAATTTTTAGTGAAAAAAAATAAATTGTAAAGGGCAAGTAGTCATACGCCAATTAATTCAGTAGGATGTGAAACAGCTGTTGGTGTGCTTTTTCAGTATTGGCTGGATTCTCTGTCTGGGTGGATTTCACTGATTAACCATTGCATGAGAACAGATGTTCTTAAATAAGACGGAAACTGCAAGTTGTTGGGCTAACCCACTGACCTGTAGGAAGCAACATTTTCCTTCAGATTTTATTTTCATGAGGCTTTCCGGACTTTTAACTGGCTTAAAAAAACACTCCTAAGGTTATATTTAAATGAGCCAGAGGATGCGGTTGCTTTATTGCATCACTTTTTTTAAAAAAAGCTCTAAGGACCAGACCCAAAAAAGAGTAGAGAAACCTAAAGAACATTTTTAGAAGAATTCATTTGTTCATGCTCAAAACTGGGATTAGAAGACTTAGTCCAGCAACCAATAAGAAAGCTATATATTTTATTTTATTTTTTATCACCAAAATTTCCCAGTCTTCTGTAATCTTTTAGACTCCTTCTACCTCCCAGAATTATTCTTGAATAGCCTGAGTATTACCTTATGCCTTATGTAATCTAATACTCCTCCAATCAAGTGGAGAAAGATGACAATAATATGTTTGTGATTCCCCTTATCCTTTTGTAGTGATTTAACCACTCACTCAGCTATTAGGAAAATATGATTTAATTCCCATTCTACCCAAGTAAATTTCGTCTAGCAATTACAGAATATGTGCAGTAGAAAAAGTATAGTGATGACACCCAGGTCTCACCACTTCTACAAAGGTGTCCTAACCTTCATGACAATGCATCAATGGAGACTGGAACTTAGGCCTTCCACATATCTTTTTTAATGATATCAAGTTGAAGGCATAAATTCATAGATACTGGAGACTTTGAATGTGCTAGTTCTACAAGTAAAATACAGTAAATATCGGGTATCCAACTGTGGACATGAAATGAGGTTATTGATCTCACAGTCTGCATTCCACTTAATTCCCATTTTACAGGGCAATGCTTCTTAGATTTACACAAAGAGAGGGTTTGAAGGTACAGATTTGAACTATTGTACTTTTGTAAATCCTGGAGAAATTGTGATATGGAAAAATCTGAGCTGCTATTTGCCCAATTATACATGCAGGAATTATTAATATATTTCAGGCCAATACCCACACTGTGAAGAAGAGCTCAGGAAAAAAAAAAAAAAAAAAAAAAAAAAAAGTCAGTGAAAGCTTTATTTTTTGCTAACCCAGTAAAGAAAACTGTCTTTTATCAAAATGGAGCATTTTTTTTAAAGGCACGGCTGAATTCAAATTTCTTTGTGATCTGGAAATAAATTTAATTCAGAGATTATGAATTCTTTCCAAATTTTCCATTGTGTTCCATTTTTTTTTTTCCATTTAGATATAATTTAAAGCTTAGCAACAAACAGCTAGCACATATTGATAAAATCTCACTGAGCAGCATTATTAGAGCATTTTGTTTGCCTATTGAGATCATTCCTTATGCCTACTTACGTCTTAATTATTCATCAAATTTTTGGATGCCGATTTTCAGATTACAGGTAAATAGCAAATATCTGCAATTTCAGTATGAATGGATACATGACAATATTTCTGTTCCTCAGCCATATGACATTATTTTTAATTAATTCATAATAATAGAATGCTAATATGAATTCATGACACTTTAAAATTTACTGATATTTTAATGAATACTAGCAGCTGTTGAAATATTCCTAATTACAAATATCACTTATCAAGAGTAGCATATTGAAATGAAGTAGTTTGTATGCAAGCACATTGACAAAGCTGTTTTGTTCTATTTTTTCTTTTGTTCTTTTTTTTCTTGAGCTAGGTTTACTTTTTTCTTAATGCGCATAATGCTAAACATGAAATAGTTTAAATTGAAATTAATAAATAATAAAATATATCTTTATTGAAAAGCTTCAGAAGAGCAAAGAAGCTGAAGAATTAAACTTTGCCTTACTGAATTAGATATATTGTCTGTCATGATAGGTATGTCATGTATTATTGGGGAGATACTGGATCAAATAAATTACTACATCAAAAAACTCATCTGGTAAAACGTATGATATTAATATTAAATCAAATACATTTAAGGATTCTGCAGCCTACAGGTAGAAATATATTCTTTTCTAAGTCTTTATTTAAATTCAATTTGCTAAACATGCAAGGTGTGCACCATCTGGTAAAAGACAGAAATATTTATTCCTTTGACAGCTTTCTTTTTCTTTTCTATGTTAGACTATTTTATGAACTTAATACAGAAATAACAGAATGATGGCACACTCAGAACTAGTAAGTTTTCTTACACTTTCCAATTGCAGATGAAGAGGCTTTGATAATGAGGAGTGTTATAAGATGGACATTTACATGTATATGATGACTGCTACGTGGATCATTGCCATGAGTGTTTATTCTAACTCTTAACAAAAGGCAGCTTCCTATTACATATGCATGGAAGTCTGCTTTTTACTGTCACATACAATTTTCTTACTTCAAACTGCATAATATTTGCTTAGAATGTATGCTGTTACAGAGATATAATGTCCAAATTTTAACAGTTCCAGACTTTTGCTGTGACATGTTTTAACAATTGTTGTGCTTTGTTTGTTCATTTAAAACACTGACTTTCACATTGTTTTTCCTTGCTTTGTTTAACCTTTGGAGTGGCCTTCATCTTGTATTCAAGAAACTTGCATGTGTATTTGGAAGCCATTTAGGTATTATATAACTACCTATTTATAGGTTTTATGAGTACTTCTGGGCCAAATGTGACACAATTCACAGTGCTGAGTCTAGTTATATTAACAGTGCTTTTGCACCTGGATAATAATCAAACTTTAAGGAGAAGCTCTGCTGGATTAAATGAATCATTAATGGCTCCCAGAAGAAGGAGCTGTGCTATTAAGATCTGAGCAGCCATGGCAATCATGAGAAGACTTGATTGGGACTGAGAGGAAGGTGCACTTAAATGTTTTTCTTGTTTTTCTTGTTTTTCACCCATTAGCAGCCAGCTTTCTTCCTATTTAAAATTCCTATTTTTAGGAATGGACATCAGTTTAGTCAATAGAGGTCCACGGCAGCTTTGCTCTGTCCATTCCAATGCCAGCCAAACCTAGATGTGGGGTGGAAAGAGGAACCTTTAAAAGTATTTCAGGTGACAAACATGTTCCTGAGATGATGATATTGTAGGAGAACAGAGGCATTGCATCGGGATAAAATTACTTTCTCATCCCCTTCTTAGAGGGCCAGTTCAGTAGAATGTGTGTCTTATTTTAAATAAAGCATGGGAGCAAGTATGGAAATAGTTGGAGTAAGAATGGAGTAAGAAGTGCCAGGTGCCAGAAGTGTATTGGATTGCTGCTGCTCAATTTATCAGGGGAGATTTGGCTTCAGGTTATTTAATACCAACATACCATAGTACAGGTAACTGAAGAGTTTTCAAGGTAAGTTCTGTATTCACCAGGATGCCTTTATGAGCTATTTTCAACATCTGGTACCGCTTTGTCTCTTGGATGATAGCCTTCAGCTCTGTTTCTCTTTGGAACATGATGTGCCTACCTGTGTACAGCATTAGCAAGTCATTTCAGCACTGCACACCGATCTATAAAGCATCAGTGTTTGTTTTGTCCCTTTCTAAGCTGTCTCACAAAGCATCCAAGCAACATAATGGAAACTAAAATACAATACACTTGTTAACAAGTGTCAGACAACAGAACTAACTAGCCTACCATACAACAGACAGTATTTGAACAGCAAATGTAAGAGAGTGTCTGACATATTATGGTGAGCCAACCTCACAAAAATAGGAACAATGTTCTGCTTGTATGAATGACATGTTAAATAAAGAATAGCAAAAGCAAAATGCATATTTTACAATAACTGAGCAGTGGCTTCTCTTGTGGGCAATTTTGTTTGCTTGTTTGTTTCAGAGCTGGTTGGTTCATTTAAGTTTAAAATATTTTTATAAGTTTTGAAAGAAACTGAAAAAAAAAGTGTATTATTTTATTACTGTCTCTGTAAAATGTAAAAGCATAGTTCTTCAGGAGAAACTGTTCAGCTGAATTATTCTTGTGGAGATATATTGCTAATAGCATGTAAAGAATGAGTTCAGTTTGTGATTCAAAAGCAAGGATATTTCTTCTGTGTCTTAAATTCAAGTGGCAGCATGTTGATTTTTCATTGCCTTCCTTAGCCACTGACACATAGAAAAATCGGTATCAGTATCGGTATTATTATTATATATTATTATCGGTATCAATTTATTTTAATTTGGACAAGAAGGAGGGGGAAAAGGGAAAGTCTTGATCTCATAAGGCCAACAACTTTAAAGAGAATATTATTCTTCTGAAGCATTAGAACATCACGAAGAGCGAAGACTAATCTGAGAACAGGATTTGACAGAAACTCTATGTAAATCAAATCATTAATATGGTTGGCACAAACACACCATCTGTTGAAAGATATTGGCAGGAAGCAAACTGGAATCTTTATAAGTGTGAAACAAGAACTGTAGCGGGTCAAGGTTTCACTAATATCATGTCATCAATGCCAAGCATAATTAATCATAATTAATATATTTCTCATATTGTTTTAATGGCACCTCCCTAAAAGTATTTTTCAGCGTTTTCATATTTTAAAATAATGGTGAATGTAGTAGTGGCTACCATTCACGGCATAGCATGAGAAGAAAATCCTATGCTTTTGCACGGAATCTGGGAAATCATTGCCATCAAAGAGCATCTGTATTTTGGCTTCTCTGTGCTAGACCCCTGACATAATCAGAAAGTACTTCCTACCCCAAAACTGAAACACTTCTCTTCAGTTTTTCCTCTGAAGTGCAGCTTCCTCAGCACTAGCCTACAATGATATCCACATGTAGTGATTCACCTGATCCTGAAAAGTATTTTATTTGCTGACTGCAAAATAATTAATCATAATTTCCTTTGTTGTACAGACATCATTGTGATGGTCCCAAGGTAAGGCCAAAATCCTTGACTAGGAATAGGAAATATAAACTCATGAATGAATAGGAAAAAGAAACTCATAATTGCAGTGGCTGCAAGTTAGTGCACAGGAAGTTCCGCACTGACATGCAAAAGAACTTCTTCACGGTGAGGGTGACAGAGCATTGGACAGGCTGCCTAGGGAGGTTGTGGAGTCTCCTTCTCTGGAGATATTCAAGGCCTGTCTGGACGCCTACCCGGGCAGCCTGCTCTGAGGAACCTGCTTTGGCAGGGGGGTGGACCCGATGATCTTTCGAGGTCCCTTCCAACCCCTACAGTTCTGTGATTCTGTGATTCTGTGATTCTGTGATTAATAATAATAATAGTAATAATACTCTTGAATTATAGCTTAGAGTTCAACCTACAGGAACTCTGTAACTGGGTGAAAAAAACTTTTCCAAGAACTTCTCTCTAATCTAAACAAAAAATAAATTTGACCCTTAACTTTTGATATTCCAGGCGTATGTCCTCTCTGCATTGCTAAAAGTAAAAGGAGGTAAATAACATTGCCACAGTCCTAGTTCATAAATTTGATTCTAATCAAATCAAAGATCCCAAATAATTATTTTTATATCAACTTTTTCAAATGACCCAAAATAATTACCTTTTAAAAGTCTGTGTTGTTTCATTTGTTTATTCATTGATTGATTTTTTAATTGAACCTTACCTAGCTGGGGTTGGGCAACAGCTTTTGGATGGCTAAAACTTTGTGAGGTGAATACCGTCCTAACTAACATATGCTTGTAAAATGTGAATTTGAGAACTACTTCATGATGTTTTTCAAAGCCTAACTACTTCAGAAATCGTTGGTTATGAAAAGTTTGTCATGAGTACAGATGATTCCAATGTTAAGAATTTGACATTTGAAACAAAACAGTTGTTTTGTATGTCAGATCTGATCTACAGTGGATATGCTGCAGCATATCAGTGGCACTATAAAAATCTTCATCTGCTCAGTAGTTAATCTATAATTCTGCCAATAAATGCTCTCTTTCAGTTATGGATAATAGGTAGCATGAATAATGCTGTATGATATTCATATAAATGAAGTTGAATTTTTTTTTATCTTTTGTATCATGAACACCTGTTCAGTAGTGATTTAAAATAAAAATTCCAAAGTCTGTTAGAGCATGTTAGACACTCCAGCATATATAATTTATTTTGTATGTCTGCTAATTCATAGGCATTTTCATTTTTTTTCACTGTGTTCAGTATTTATAAATATTGTTGAGAAGGATTTCATGTGACACAATGGCTTTGTCTGTTATCTTTATATTATATTCAAAGAAATAAATTAAACATCTTTAATGATGAAATATATTATAGGAGTACAGCACTTGGTATTTTTACTTTAATCAATCCCAGCAGACATATTGTACTATACTAGATCAAATGAATTGCACTTTTGATTTAGTTTGAATCTAGTGAGGCCGAACAAACTACATTTTTCCCTCACTGTATGGCTGATAACAAGCAAATGGATAACCAGATGGCATAATTTTTGTGAAATTTCCAAGACACATACTATAGCATAAAAAAGACACATTCATAAAGTGTTCTATCTACTAGTGTGTATCTCAATTCATTCAAATAAAAATTGGCATAGAAGTCACTCTTTTTCCACATAACTGTTGACTCTTAAAACATATAAATGGCAAATCTCAGAATGAGAAATGACACCATTTAACTGTAGATATAACTAGGACTGTCACATTTTTTCTCTGTTCTTCCTAATTATTTTATAGAAGCTGGTTCTCAAGAAGACATAACACAAATTAAATATTTTGAGATGGATAAGTTTACAAATTGGCTTTGTTAACTTCAGTCAAAATAATTTAGTTCTAAAACAAACACTTCAGGAGGAAATGAAGTAAGTAAGCCAATACAAGGCATCTGAAAAACTGAAATTCTGCATAAGGGAAGGAAGTAACAAGCCTTTAGCAAAGCCTTGTCTGCATAGGTGAATCTGTGTTTTTGGCTATACATGTTTTATACTTTGTGTAGTATAGACAGCATTTGTTCTTAGTGTTTGTAAACATTTTCTTGTTGTTGTTGTTCAGGCATCCATGGTCTTTTTCATGAAATCTGAAGGAAAACGCACTTGGGGGGGGGGGGGGGGGGGGGGGCGGGGAGTAGATGATTCTCCACCCAGGCTGGAATAGAATCATAGAATCATAGAATCATAGAATCATAGAATCACAGAATATCCCGAGTTGGAAGGGACTTTAGACCATGTGACTAAGTGCACAGTCCAAATGCTTCTTAAACTCCAACAGGCTTGGTGCAGTGACTACTTCCCCAGGGAGCCTGTTCCAGTCTGAGACCACACACTCAATGAAGAACCTCTTCCTGATGTCCAGCCTAAACCTCCCCTGCCTCAGCTTGATACAATTCCCGTGGGTCCTATCACTGGTGATTAAGGAGAATAGGTTAGCGCCTGCCTCTCTACCCCCTCACGAGGAATCTGTAGACCATGATGAGGTCTCCCTTCAGCCTCCTCCAGGCTGAACAGGCCAAGTGACTTCAGCCACTCCTCATAGGTCCTCCCCTCTAGGCCCTTCACCATCTTCGTCGCCCTCCTCTGGATGGTCTCCAAGAGTTTTACATCCTTTTCGTACTGTGGTGCCCAGAACTGCACACAGTACTCGAGGTGAGGCCTCACCAGCACAGAGTAGAGAGGGACAATCACTTCCCTCGACCGACTAGCGATGCTGTGCTTGATGCACACCAGAATATGGTTGGCCCTCCTGGCTGCCAGGGCATAGTGCTGGCTCATATTCAACTTGCTGTCAACCACAACCCCCAGATCCCTCTCTGTGGGGCTGCACTCCAGCATCTTGTTGCCCAGTCTAAGTTGAAGTAAACACTGAAACATATAGGTTGTGCCTGTCAGTTTGTCTTGAAGAAGCATGAGCTGCCTAGATGACTCTGTGAATGACTGAAATTTAAGAGACCTTCTTAAAACTGTATCATATGCTTTTCTGCAGCTTTCTGGCTGCACGTGTACATAGGCACAGCCTTGATACCCAGCTACACCAAAACTGTAACTATATTTTCCTTCTTACATCATAATTATAACTTAAATTCTTTATATCTTGTAACAGTTGATTTGTGGATTCAGAGCTCCAAAGCATGACTTATGCTTATTAACATGTTTGTCATAACAGATTTGTTTTTTCTGTCTTCTCATACAGTGAGCAATCACAATAACACAGGGTACCCAGCAGCTGAGGATGGGCCAGGTCTAGGGAGTGTATGTGTGTGTGCATATGTTTATCATGCAATTTAAATGAGAAGTGTTTATAATATTTTATAACCACTATTGTGGTTTAACCCTGGTAGGCAACTAAGCACCACGCAGCATCTCACTGCCTCCAGCAGGATGGAGCAGAGAATCAGACAGATAAAAGTGAGAACATTCATGGATTGGGATAAAGACAGCTTAATAGGTAAAGCAAAAACTGTGCATAGCATTCATTCACTACAGTTGGCAGGCAAATGTTTAACTGATTCCAGGAAAGTAGGGTTCATCATGCTTGGAAAGACAAACACCTTATCTTTGAATGTGTTGTGTTGTGTCCTGTTCACACACACACACACACACATACACCAATTCCTTCTCATTTCCCCTAGATTTTACTGCAATGCAAAACATCATATGGTATGGGATATCACTTCAGCCAGTTTCGGCCTGCTACCCTGTGTGTGTCCCCTCCCAGCTTCTTGTTCATCTTCAGCCTCCTCACTGGTGGGGCAGCGTGATTGTGAGAAACAGAAGGGTACTTAATGCTGTGTAAGCATTGCTCAGGAACAACTAGAATATAACTGTTATCAACAATGTTTTGGTCACAAATCCAAACATAGCACCATAAAATCTACTGTGAAGAAAATTACCCGAGCCAAAACCATCACAAACACTTTTGGCAATTGGCATTGTCAAATGGAGGAGAAAAGAGGAAGTTAAAATAGTCCCATTTGCTCCTCTTCTCCTGTGTTGAACTTTGCTCTTCAGCTGATAGCCTCATCCGTATCTAGGGTCCTACAGCTGAACTCCTGTTATCAGTTAGTAGTACAGATATCAAGACCTAACTGAAAACAGTTCTCTCTAGTTTCTCAGCTTCAGCATCAGCTATCAGGTTGACACCAGAACCACGAAACAGCAGTGAGAAAGTGGACTTATGAGTCAGAGGATTCAATGAGCAGCTGAAAGCTATGTCTCAGTGACCCACACTGCAAGATGAGCTCTTCAGGAGATGCAGTGAGGTATGCACACTGAATATGTAATGTAGTCTCCGGCAGTAAAATCTTGTATTTGTGGTGAACTAGAGAGCAAGGCTATAGTAGCTCGTTACAAGTATGTTTCAATAAAGTACAGACACCTGCTTTTCTGTCCATATTCAAAGGCAACTGGACACAAGGAAGTGACATTGGGTATGAGTATTTTCTGGGGTCTGTGCCTGCAATCACAATTAAATTTCTGCACTGGAGCTTGACTCATGCAGGGAGGAACTTGGATGAAGTTGCATTTATCTGCATTTGCCCCCATATGAATACACCGAGTACATTTATCAGGTGGAATTTCCTACATTTAGATGTAGGAAACCAAGCACCCATGATGGTCACTGGAGAGCTACTCAGTAGCACCAGAGGAGATATTCAGCTCATCTTAAAGTAGTCATCTACATTTGGCCAGCAGCCTTGTTTTCTAGATTCCATTGATTGCATTGTTATTATCTCCACCAACTTAGTCATCTGCCGACACCTAAACTTTGTTGGATAGAGCTTGAATGAAATGCCACTCACGCTCCTTCATTTTCAGGCAATTTTCGTCAATGTTTTTTGAAGATGAAATCATCATCTGAAGTGTTTAACAATCAATATTCATTTATTGTTCTCCCTAATCATAATAGAGAGTTTTTCAAGCTGTATCTACAAAAATTTCTTCATTGATTTATGTATTTTCTTCTGAAAATCCCCAAGAACAAATTTAGATACTTGACTAAACACAGAAGAGGACAGTTCTGTGTTACTTTCTTTACTAATCCATTTTTTTTCAAGTGGAGAAAAAGCAACAGAAGGTGGGAAAAGAAAAGGTAAGAATTTCTTATGGTCATTTTTCATTTAAACTCCAAACTTTCTGTTAAAGAAAAAATCCCTTTCCTTGTAGAAAGGTCACCAAAATCCAGGAGCTATGAACTATAAAGTTCCAGGGGTATGTAAAGGTTAAAAATATTTTTTAATCTTTGTTTGAATAGTTTATAATTATTCTTTCATTTTTGAATTGATACTTCATAGGTCTGATATGCCAAATTTGTTTTAAAACTTCTTGATGATCCAGCGTTCTGAAGGATGACAGAGCAGTTTGGTCATGTGTACAGAAATAGGAAATCTGGCAGGTTTCTCTGGAGTAATGCTCCAAACAGAACCATAGACTTTTTGTGTGAAAACACAGAAGTTCCACAGCATAGGAAATCTGATGGGAACAAGCTTCTAAGTTGAGTTAAACTAATACAAGTATCTTCTTGCTTCTATAATGACATAAATAGAATAAAGGGGCAATTCCCTGCACCAAAGCTGGCTGATTCAGAGTGTAATTACCATAGTTATTTGGTAATGTGTACTGGGATAATAGAGGGTATGACAAGATTTCCTTTCCTGCTGATGCCCTGTGGTGGTTTTACTCGGGTGGGCAGCCGAGCTCCACCACAACTGCTCCCTCACTTCATCCGCTCCTCAAAGAGGAAAGGGAAGAAATACAACACAAAGAGCTCAAGGTTTGAGATGAAAATTATTTAATTAAAGGGAAAAGGAATGGGGAGAAAAAGAAACAAACAATAAGTCTGCACAGAAGCACAGAGAGAAAGGAAAAAAAAAAAAAAAAAGTTATTCTTTACTTCCCATCAATGAGTGATGTTTGGCCATGTCCTGGGAAGCAGGGCCTCAAAATGTGTAGCGGTTGTTCAGGAGGACAGCCTCTTCCCCCACGAGAGCTCCCCTTTTTATTGCTGAGTGTGACATCAGGTGTTATGGAATATCCCTTTGGTTGGTTTAGGTCAGCTGCCCTGGCGATGTCTCCTCCCTATCACTTGCTCACCCCCAGCCTGCTGGCTCTTGGGGGCTTGGAGGGAGTCCTGATACTGTGCCAGCACTATGCAGCAATAGACACAACACTGGAGTGATATCAGTGCTGTTCCAGCTATGAGTGCAGAGCACAGCACTGTGTGGGCTGCTGCAGGGAAAGGTGTCTCCATCCCAGACAGACCCAACACATGCCCACAGAAATTCTGTTATTGTATCATAGAGAGAAAAGAGAAACCTATTTTCAGATACATCAAGATTTAAGCATATGCAGAATACACACATCTGTATCTCTCTCATATTGCCTAATCTCTAGGTTTGCTCTTCCAGTTCAGTTACAATTTCTGTCCCCTTCCAGATAGAGCAAATTGACCTACTGACAAATTAAACCTGGTGCATGGAGAAGGAACAGTGCGTAGCATCTCAGAGAGAATGTTGTCTCCAGAGAGAACCTGGACTCATGTAATTTCCTGATTTCCTCTCATGTGCCTGACATGTGGGAATATCCATATCATGCGGTCTGACCTTTTGCATCCCTTTTGTCACACATCCCAACATGCATCATCTCTTGCAATTGAATGTAAAACAACTGACTGAGTCATTACATTGCTTTCTGTAATTTAATGTGAATCCAATTTACTGTCTTCTAATGTAAAAGGAAGAAAAATTTCTGCACCAATGGTAGCACTTTGTCATTTCACTTGATCTTTCAGATGCTGAAAACTTTGTTTCACCAGAATATAAAACTGCAGCGTCATCTTTGTGGTTTTCATTTATCTGCTCCTGTTATTGCCAGAACCAAAATTTCTTACCTGGTTAAAAACAAAAACATTCTAAAAGACTAGTAGTTATAATATTGTAAGTATTCTGACATCATATCTGCTGTTCACACTTTCCTAGGTACCCTACCTTACTTTCTGACTCAGTACAATGAAGACATTACAAGCAGGTATGTTTCTTCATACTATAGGATGCAATCTAGCATTTATTGACATTTTGTTTGAGGAACTACATGAACTGAAGTTCTCCAGCTTCTCATGGTAGCGCACTTTTTCCCTTACCTAAATCAGTTTTTGGATCCTCCTCAAACCTTGTTTTTAACAGCTTTTAGTTCTGCATATCAAATTCATATTGACTGATCTTTCAGTGAAATATAGACGATATATAGATATATATCTGTATATATATATTTCAGTGAAATATAGATTCATATAGAGTTATGTGTTACTTCTACTTCATTACCATCCCATGTCTCCAAAGATTCATGTCAGACCATGCATATTTGCAAGACCATCCTCAATATCCTGATTGTTATGATGATGATCACACTATGCAAGTTCACTAGCCTGACTCTTCTCTATCCCACAACAGCAAACTTGTGGAAAGAATCAGCATACCCCTCAGGTGTGGCCAAAGATACATCCTACAGAGAGAACATATCTCTGTTACCCTTTCACAGAAAATCAGATCTTCAAGCCTAAGCAGTCTGGTGCCATTGCCTTAGTGTTATTCCTCCCTTGCTTCCCTTACAGTAGGAAGCTGGGCACTCTGGGGATACAGAGCAAAGAAATCCTTGTATACCCAAAATACCACCTTTGGCATTGGTCAGACATGCATAGTGATAAATGACACATAAATTTCCTTGCTTCACTGATCTTCTTGCATCTTCCTATTCTTGCCTCAGGTGGACTTCTGCAGGAGCCCAGGCCTCCAGGTCAGGGATGCTTTGATGGGAGGTCTTCCTCTCATGACTCTGCAGACTGTTTCTTCCTTTGGCTCCACACCAGCTCCCCTTAGTCTTCATCAAAAAGCCCTCTGCTTACCGTATAACTTCTGCTGGAGTTTATCACATGACTTGGAAGGGTGGAACCCATCACCACCAAGTAAAGTGTTGCTGAGTTCCCTAAAACACACCCCTGAAGCAATTTTCCTCCTTTAGGCATACAGAAAAGGTCATTTCACATTTTCTCTGGCACTAAAATCTAGCTGAAGGTATTCCTGCTGTCCTCAATCACTCAACTTTGCTTTAATAATTTTCTTATCACCCCCACTGCAGTTCAGTCCATAAGATAACTGAACTAGTTGTTGCATAGTAAAGTTGCACAATAAAAATGCACTTTTTATATAAAACAACAAAGTAGGGTGGGGGATTTCAAAATTGATTGCAACTCATTACATTTTTAGAGAAAAAGAGAAAATCAGGTGGAACTATGCATTTATGGTTTTTTTTGTTCATTTGTTTTATTTTGTTTTGTTTTGTTTTGTTTGTGTGTGTGTGTGTGTGTTTGGGTTTTTGTTTGTTTGTTTTTCCTAGAAAACCCTAGACAGTTATCACTGATTTCTGATTGCCTTCTGTCCTAAACCAAATATGTCAGTGTAACACATGCCTTAGTATCCATTGCTTGTCTGTTACACACTTCCAAGAGATATTTTTGGAGCAAATGGAATTATGTTATATTAAACAGATAAACAAGTCACAAGATTTAATAAAAGTAATGTAGAAATCTCTCACTTTCCAGCTGATGTTTCCTGACTGCTTGAACCTATCCTGCCAGAGAATGTCACAATTTTGTCTCCTAAATGTGCACTGTAGCAAAAATGCTAGAATACCTATGAAAGTTACAAAAATTTTGGATAAAACAAGGTTTCAAATTATTTGTGGCAGTCTGTTCAAGTGATATGGAGTTAATATTTGATTTCTAATAAGGATTTTGATATCTGTATGGCGTGACAATGTATTTCCCCCATTTTTGAGAATAGCATTTTAGGTCCATCCATTCACTGTGTGTCACTAATTTCACATCTGAGACAGGAATTACTTAACCATCATAACAGTAATGTACATTAGTGGGACTAGCAAAATGTTGGATGCTCATATATTCAGTTTTTATTACAAATTTGATTGCTAATTGAAAGCATTTTGTGTTCTTTGCACAGCTGTGATGTTGTTACCCTTTACCTTCAAATTTTGTGATGTGTCTCAGCTAAGACCTGACGTATTTTCACAAAAGGGAAACCAACAAAGTAGTTTTGAGTTGAGAAAAATTATATTTTTCTTGTTGTTTATCTGGGCCTAAATGGACTTTAAGTATTCTAGTATTTAACTTTTTTTTTTTTTTTTTTTTTTACATATGGAATAGAAAGCTGTTAGGTGTCCTGCATTTGGATAAACTGTATTGGTTGTCTCTCTTGTACTTGTTCCTACACAGTAATGGCTTTACTTACCTTATCTGCTCATTTTGATCAATTCAGCCATATATAGCCATGCAGGACTGATCATATCTGGAGGTGAAGATACTAACCTGGCCATGAAAGAGTTCTGTCTTCTCAACGTAACAAGGTAGTGCAGAGATCAGATCAGACCTTTAAATATTCATCAACAGTTTTCACTCAATGGAACAACTATTTTATGGCT
Source organism: Aythya marila (assembly GCF_965140915.1). Classification (NCBI taxonomy): domain Eukaryota; kingdom Metazoa; phylum Chordata; class Aves; order Anseriformes; family Anatidae; genus Aythya; species Aythya marila. The sequence goes on from NC_139043.1 coordinate 77,932,951, forward strand.
GTTTAAGCAAATGTGTAGTGTCAGTATTGTTATCAGGCACGGGGGATTCCTTACTGATGCAAGTTCAGATATTATACACAACATATATCTACTGGACTATCTTCCTTTTTTTTTGACATACCGCACATTTGCTTTCAACACATTTCTTTTTAAGAATGTATTTCTAAGAAACCATGTATAATTCCAAGGTGCAAGGCAGGTCTTTAAGCAGTCCAGCTTTATCTAGTACCATTACTTCATGTTGGCTAAGATTTTTAAAACTGCTAGTTAGAAAAAGAAGAATCCCAATCTGTTTTTCCCCATACAGTAGTAGTAATATTTTTAATGATATTTTAAAAATAAATGATGATGTGTGTTAAACTTACATCAATACTTACACCCCAGCCTGAGATAAAATGCAGAACTTTACTAACAGTGTTTACATATTTATAGTTATGACATTTAATTTGAATATTAAATACTAATCTGTCTTTGACCTTCTTAATTTCTAGGAGGTAAATATGTGAGTCAGAAATCTCATTTCTTCAAGCTCTCTCTTCATTTCAGTGGAAAGTTTGCATTACAAATTGTTGCATTTGGATGGATGTTAAAGGAACAACTATGACAATCACTTTGTAGATACTGGTTGAAAAAATGCTAGGTTCTTACACAACAAACTGCTCAATATTTTATATAAATTGAAGATGTTTTTAAATTGCAAGTGTTACATGCAGGAATAAGTTAACTTCTGAGTGAAAGGACAACAACATAGCTTCTACCATAAGCAAGTTGTGCATTTGTGACAAGGCTTTTCATATCATTCCTGGAGCAGCTTGTTCTAGCACTACAAAGTCCAATACTGGGATGAATTATTACCTACATTCTTACTATAGAACAGGAAAAATATCACACACAGACTATCCAAACACAGTTTCTTATAACATGAAAAATCTTTCTTGTTTTCATGGGGCAGTTTTAAGGCTGGAGGTTTCTTGGTTTATATTCATCCTTGTACAGATTCCTTCTCTCTCCCTCACTCATGTAACCTAATGATTTAATATTTTGCCAGGGATTAATTTTCTTACTAAATTCTTTGGGGTAAGGCTTTCTCTTTTTGAAGGTGTTCCATAAAGCCACACTTACATCTTAAGTGTAGCTTTGCAAATCATTACGCCATAAACAAAGGGTGTTTCTTTTACAAGAAAAAAAATATGTGTTACCCTGGTTAAATTCCGGTGTTGGGGTCTGAGGCCAGGCCTACATGACTATTGCTGGATACTTGACTGTTATTCAGGGATATAAGGAGAGGGACTTCTGCCAATAAAAGCTTCTATTCCAAATGCTCTTAGGAGTGGAGGTCACAGTTGATGCTGGACAAAGCATATTCTGTAATGTGCCATGTGCTGATTCTCTAGCACAAAGTAGTGTAGGTCTTAGAGAAGACACTGTTTACAAGAAGTACAGTGGCTTGACAGCTGGCTATTCAATTTTTAAAAATGCTGCCTACACTGCTTCTGGAATTAACATCATAAATGATATTACCGAGGTATTCTGAGAACACATTGTTCTGATAGTTATCTAGGTATTTGCAGCAGGAACACTCTCCCCAGCCAATTTACCATACAGCCCCACAGATGTGCAACACCCAAAGCAAAGAAGGAATTGAGAGGATTGGGGTAGGATGAGTTACAGCTGCGTACATCCCTTCCAGTGGTAGCATCACCAGGTGTCCAGCTGCAGCCTGACTGTGGTACCTATATGACTTGAGTATCTTCCATGCACCACCTCTCTAGCAAAAACAAGCTACAGTGGTAAAACTGTGATTATCGTGATAGAATGGTAAGTGTTTGCTTGTAAAAAAATCAAATAATTTACTGCCTTGCAGTCTTCTGGTGGACTCTTATTTCTCTATTTTTAACTCTAAAGTCCTCTTATATCAGTCCCTTCTCAGTAAAGCATTTGTTCATGCGCTGCACCTTTTTAATGAGGCTGAATAAAGCTAATCTTTTAACTTTTACAGGCAAATCCACTTCAGCTTGAATCTAGCTAGCCTAGATATCATGAGCAGTGAAGATATGTCTCACAGGCTCCTGCATGAACTGTTAAAACTACTGGTCTGTATTCAGCAACGTGTAAACAGACAACATTTCTGTTTGTATTGTTACTTAAGTAGATCATGTCCTTGTTATAGCTTTCATAGGCTAATCTTTTAAATTTAAATCAGCAGGACCTAAGGAGATGCTGATTGTCAAGCATCTCCTGTTTTTTTTTTAACTGTTTTTTTAAACTTTTTTAACTGTCTTGCTGGTCTAAGGTGTTGAATTTGGAGACAGAGATGATCTGTGTCAGAATAAGCTCCATGGCTCAGTCCAGCTACTGAGGAAAGCAGCTGCTACAGGCACCATTTGTCATTGTCCCAGTATTAGCATATTGCAACACGGCTTCAACTTAAAAACAAAACAAAACAAAAACAATAAACAACAACAAAATACACTAAAACATTGAAAATATTAAGGGACTATCCTACAGGGTTTATAATTGCCAACTTCCATTCAACTATTGTTACATTTCTGCAGTAGTGTAGAGCTGACAGTCTCACTCAGGCACGACTGAATTTGAATTTTTTCCAATCAGGTCAGAGCACTGAAAAAGCCTATGCTGAATATATCCATGCCCTATTTATAACATTCAGAGAGCTGCAGAATGTTTTTTCCTGTAGTGTTTTCTTGGTTTTGTGCTTCAAATTTATTTATTTATTTTTTTTATTGGACATTGCAATAAATAAAAATTTATTTTGGTCATGGACAGTAACTTTCTTTGCAAATGCATTATGGAGAGAACTACTCCGAATGACTCCATCAAATGCAGCTGTACTGTTTTAGACTGAGGACATCTAACTGCATCAGTGTGTCTTCCTCCCAAGCTACAGAAAACACCTTTTATGTATTTGATCTGTCTCTTCCAAGAAATAATATATAAGGGAGAAGATTTTGCAACAGGGGGAACAAACAAGGAAAGACAGACTGCAAGAACAGATGTTAATGAATCTGTCCCATTGAATATGTCCAATTCTATTCTATTACCATGTTGTGTTTGTTTTTTTTTTCAGCCAAACACAACAATCTCCAGAACTTTGATTAGCTGGTATTCTTCCTAGTAACCAATTTCACTTCAGTGTTAAACAAAACTTAAAATCAACTAAGATAAATCTGACAAAACTGAGATATTTTCTGGAGGAAGAAAGGGATATATTTGTGAGTAATACATGTAGTTAGAATGATTTTATCAATGAGTAACTCAACATAAAAAAATAAAATAAAATAAAATAAAAATGAAGCTGATTCCAGATGTTAGTTCTGAACAGAATATAGGCAAGGTGTGATCAGAAATCAGTTTTAACAAATAATTTTGTTAATGCACTATATTTTCATAATGAAACAGATTCTTGATGAGCTGGGACATGATTGTTGTGAGTTGACTTCAACTGGCTGCCAGGTGCCCACCCAGCTGCCCTCTCACTCCCTCTCCTCAGCAGGACCAGTGGAGAAAATAAGGTGAAAAATCTTACGGCTTGAGACAGGGACAGCGCTCACCAGTTCCTGTCATGGGCAAAACCGAGTCAAGTTGGGGCTGACTAGTTTATTTTATTGGCAACTAAACTCAGAGTGGTAGGGTGAGAAACAAGGACCTTCCCTCTGACACCCTCCACCTTCCCATGCCACCTTCACCCCTTCATTCCTGACCAGTCCACCTCCTGCCCCCAAGCAAGTCATGCAGGGCCTGGGCCCAGAGCTGGTGTCAGTCCCTGAGAGCCCCTCTCTATTCCCACTTCCTCCTCACACTGTGCCCTGTTCCAGCACAGCCTCCTGCCCAGGGGCCACAGGGGGATCTCTGCTCTGGAGCCTGGAGCCCCTCCTGCCCTCCTCCTCCTCTCCCCTGGTGCCAGCAGGGCTGTTTCTCCCCCTTTCTTTGTGCTGTCTGCCAGGCAGCACTGTGCCCTCTTCCCTTCCCCAGGCTGTCCCTGAGGTGAGGCGCCACCATCTTGGCTGCTGGGCCCAGCCGTGCCCTGCTGTGGAGCTGTTGGAGCCGGCATGGGGCAGTCCCAGCATCGCCCCGTGCTGTGGCAACAAAGCAGACGCACCCGCACCCATGGGCGCCTGCACCTCCTGTACACTAGCAAAATTGGCACATTCATAAACACATTTTACAGGCTTTTGTTAAATGTGGCAACACCCAAATTCTGTCCGAATGAAAGTACAAAAAGAAAATACACAGTCTGCATAGAACGTATTCACCCAGCTGTCTACATTCAAAACCACAGCTGTGAATACAGAAATAATAATCATCAGAATAGAGGTTTTATGTTGTTTTGCTGCTCTCAAAATATGCTGAATTAGGTTGCTGAGACCTCATCCTCCTCCGCTATGCTGCGTCTTGTCACATGAGGGATCATAAACAAGGTAATGTTACTGAAAATGCCATCAATGTGACAAAGTACACCAAAACAAGCATTCCAAATTACATATCTACAGATAAGTGTTGGTCCCTTCCCACACAGGTCTAATACTCACTGGCTCACTGACTGCTGGGAAGCTGATAGTTCAGAGTTCCCTTAGATATTTTCTGTTTTCTTTAGAGAGGTTGCTTCTAAATCACTCCTCATGCATCCATGGTTTTAAGAGTCTGCAGAGATGTTATTAAGTCTTTCTATTCTGTATAGTAGTCTGTGGGGCTTTGTTACCTCTTATTCAGAGTTGGTTGATTGCTGGGGGGAAGAGTCAAAAGTCGTGGCTGCTGATGAATAGGCTTCCTTAGCAGTTTATATACACAGTAGGTAGAAATCACTCTGGAACTTCTCCTATCACTGTTACAGCAATGATCATTTTCACAAAAAGAAAAACCTTCTATCATGGGTATTGCTGGAACTTGATCATAATGAAGTAGTACAGAAAGTAGCAATCCCTTGCAACTGACTCAGACAGATATTTAGTTACCATTGTCCTAAAAATTCTGACTGCCTGTATATCCCAGGATTCACTGAGATGAAAATCATAGTTTTGGGGCTGCTACAGTATGTTTTGTCTAAAAAAAAAATCTTTCCTTACTTAAAAAATGACCTTTGATGTAAAAACTTAGAAACTATTAAAAAGATGCTTGATTATAGTCAGTTTGATTAAATATTTATTGCAAGTGCTTCAAACTGGAATTTGTGGAATTAATTACATTGCATTAATTGCACAAGAAAATAGTCATACTATGTATGCAATCCACTGTTTTTTAAGTCTCACTATATACTTAAAATGTCACAAATTACATGCTTGTCAGAAGTTAAAAAAATATATAATTCAAAAAATTATGAAAACTACTTTGCATGGATTCATCAAATATAGTCTTTTCATCCTACAGCCAAATATCTGCCTAATTAAATCACACAATCCACACATAATTATATTAAAAAAAAAAAAAAAAAAACTAGCTGCCACTCCACTCTGTTCATTTCACTTTAGACTTTGACTTGCAGTTTTAGAGCTTTAGAAATTTGGATAGATATGAGAAAGGTTATGTAACTTCAGTGAAGCCTTTTCTCTTCACCTGTACAAATAAAATTATTGCGTATACTGCACCTTCTTGTTACATCTTGCATTTTTACGACAAACTATCTACAGTCCTAGCAAATAAAACTTTGTATACTTTTGCCCAGAATGTTGCTATGAAGATTTTTTTTTCCTTTTCTTTCTTGAGCTTTTTCTTTGGGCATGTCAAAACTCTCTCTGGAATCCTTCACCGATTTATATTCCACAGTCAATGAAGCTACAGCTTTATTCTTCCTAGCTTAGTGTCATCCTTTTGCCCATCTCTCAGTCCCCCTTCATTTATAGGGAGGAATCCTTTTTCCAGTCTTCCTCCCTTTTCAACCAAGTAAATTCCTGCATTTTCGCAATGCATTCTACTCCCACGTTTGTATAGACATCCCCATCTATCTTTTTTTTTTTCTCTTTTTTCTTTTCCCAATTATCCTCTTTCAAATTCCTCCCCCAAACTCTCTTTTATCATCATGCAAACAAATAGAAGTTGGGCATGTTTTAGACCATTCTGTGTGCTTTGATCAGTGCATATTATAGTAGAAAGTTCTCAATCATTTCTTTATAGTCTCCTATCTATCTTTCTATACTGTCCTTTCTTAGATTAGGCTTTCAGCTTTGAACATTTTATATACACTGTTTAGTACAATATTCATGGATTTTGTGTTAATATGATATTATGGTAAGTAATGATTTGCCGCTCATTCATGCCAAGGAAGACTTTGATCAGATCAAAGGCTTGGGGGTGTGCAGGGGTGTTGTTGCTACAGTGAAGGGCATTGGTGTTGGGCAGGTGGTGTTTTCCTTGATCCTGATGGGAAATGATGGTAAGGCTCAGGTAGGAAGGGTTACATCCTGCAGGTCAATAGCTGGCTGGTATTATAGATTGTGCTTTGAATTTGTGATCATGTGAGCCTCTTCAAGGAACAAGGTCTACTGGATAGTGTTGAGATACTTCTGACAAAGTGGGTGAGAAAAATCTTCACACACAGATGCTATACAGATGAGGAAGGCTTAGAACTAAGTACCTAAAGGGATGGAGACTAGATGGTGAAAGGATCGAAAATGAAACAAGGAGACATGTAGCTTCAGTTTTTGGGAGAGGGAAGGAGAGGGGCTGGGAGGGGAGGGGAGGGGAGGGGAGGGGAGGGGAGAGGAGGGGAGGGGAGGGGAGGGGAGGACAGTTAGGCCAAAGGTGTGAGGATTTTGGTTGTGCTCTAAAGAATTATAATGTTTTTGGTAGGACTGTCCCTTGAAATGAAGAATAGAAAGATAACCTAGCAGGACACCAAAGCCCATGTGACACATAGATGGAATATGTAGGATCTTTGAAGAATTCAGACTAAATATTGTGGGGATTCAAGCAGCAGGTTATGACAAAAGTCTCCAAAGGTGATATTCTGAGTAGGAGATGGCAAAAAAAGAAAAAAAATTTGGAATTGAAGCTCTGTTTTGCTATGCTTTTAGTGAAAAGTTACTGCTTTGTGTTTTGTTGCTATTGTGTTTTGTTTTGTTTTGTTTTTTCTAATTTAAAGAAATGCTATTCTTTAAATGTGAGCCCTTAGCTTACTGAGTGAATATCAAAAATACCAGTTTACTTTTTGACAAAGAACAAGTATGAGAAAGAGAAAGAAAGACTGGCAAGGGCAGAAGCAGATGCAACTGAAGGAGTCTTGAAAAAACTAACATGCTTTTCTTTATCCTTTTATGGTTGTAGAGTGGATTTAAGCAGTTCTCAAGTGTCATACTAATCTTATAAGTGTATGGCATGAACAAGGCAAACGTACAAAGGTACTGTTAGCACCACTGAATGTTTAAGCAATAAAAAGAATCTGCAATAATTTTTGAATATGTCAATACCACTGCAGAATGATGAGGTGTTAAAAGGATACACAGCACTCAGCATCCACTAAATGGTGTCAATCATAAGTGTTTGAAGACTCACTGTATACTATCTCTTCAAGTGTCTTTCCAGCACTAATAGAAATGATCGGATATATTTTTTTTTCCCATGTGTGAGAAAAATGTCACTAGAAGCACTTAGAATTGGTGTAACGTTATACAATACCTTCTAAATACCTAAAAACTTGGCAGGAGCAACAGCTCCATCATTGAAATTTTAAAGGCCTACTTCAACAGAAAACTATAATTTTAATTGAGTAGAATTATGGTATCTTCCTCAAAATGTTGCTATTTGAATACATGGGAGTTATCCTAAGAAATAAAGTATATGTGAAATTCAGCTGCTACCCATTGTTCTTGACTTCCTATGGACAGTGGCTGAACTGTGCTGGGTTAGATTTTAATGAGAACGCTGAGTGCTTCTATAAGACTGTGTAGACATTCAGCCCTGTTTGTAGTCATTGCTATCAGTTTAGGCAGTTCTCAGATGAAGTTTAATTCTTTTGTTTGACTTCTGTGAAAAGAAAGCTTTATAAATAAGTTGAAAATGGTGAATAAAGTATATTTTTAAACAGTTAAGTGTTGTTAACCAGAGAAAGACTGATGAAGCAGGTTGAAGGATGCCCATTGAGAATTTGAGCATTATGCTGATCTGACTAGAAACCAGTGTGTATGTATTAAAGCAGATGGAATTTTGAGGGCACTGAAGATGGACAATTAAGTATTTCATAATGCCTCTTACTAGGCCTCAGAGAGGCCTACTTTATAACCCTCTACTTTATAAATTACAGAATTAAGAACCCTGCAAATGATTACTGATCTGTTGAGTTTAGACTAGGTGGGATCCAGTGTCCATTAGAATATTTTGCACACCCAGTAAGGTAGCTAGAGGATGGAAAATACATAGTGATTTTGGGTGATGTTTGGTTAGCTAAGAAGTTTTAGAAGTTTTAAGTAACATATAGGAAAAAGAAGGAGTTATTCTTTAAAGATCTGAGACCAGAAACTTGGTGAAGTTCTGTGAGGCAAGATCTCCTCCATGCCCTTCCTTGCTAGCTCAGGAGGTCACCTGGGCAGCTGGGCCAGCAGTAGCAGATGCTGCAGGAGCATGCAAGAGGGAATGGCCTCAGTTGCTCCAGGGTAGGTTCAGGTTGGAAATTAGGAGAAATTTCTTCTCAGAAAGAGCACTCAGGCATTGGAACGGGTTGCCCGGGGAGGTGGTACAGTCACTGTCCCTGGGGGTGTTTAAGGAAAGGTTGGACATGGTGCTTAGGGATGTGGTTTAGTGGTACATTGGTAGTAGGGGGATGGTTGGACCAGATGATCTTGGAGGTCTTTTCCAAGATTAATGATTCTATGACTAACATTAATGATTCTATGATTCTATAAGTCATGGCAGAAGAGGGGATCTCATTCAAATGCATCTGTCAGGAGTGGGGAGCAACAGGCTTACAAGGAGTGGCTGAGGACGCTGGGATTGTTCAGCCTGAAAAACAGAAGGCTCGGGGTGACCTTATTGCACTCTACAGGTACCTTAAAGGAGGCTGTGGCGAGGTGAGGTTTGGTCTATTCTCCCTTGTGCCTGGTGACAGGACAAGGGGGAATGGGCTAAAGTTATGCCAGGGGAGGTTTAGGTTGGATGTTAGGAAGAACTTCTTTACTGAAAGGGTTGTTAGGCATTGGAATGGGCTGCCCAGGGAAGTGGTGGAGTCACCATCCCTGGAAGTCTTTAAAAGACGTTTAGATGTAGAGCTTAGTGATATGATTTAGTGGAGGACTTGTTAGTGTTAGGTCAGAAGTTGGATTTGGTGATCTTGGAGGTCTCTTCCAACCTAGATGATTTTGTTATTCTGTGAAATGCAGGCTCTGAGAATTACAGAAACCCAGATTGAGGAATAGCTTACTGATGTTAATAAATTAGATACTGCAATGTTAATAGCATCTCTTTTGAAGATTATGTGTCTGGGTTATACTTGTGGTCTAAAGAGATGCCAGGTGTCTGAATCTCCATCCAAAGCCCTGAGGGGCATTCTGATACAGTAGATATTTGTAGGATTGTTAAAGTAATTAGTCTGAGCATCCTAGAAACAGAAGTATTTTATCAAATGATTCCTGCTTTGATCCTGGTAGTGCTTAAAACACCACTTTGGGGGAAAAAATCCATTCCTGTCTAAATGACATCAAAGAAGCTATTGTGTCCTCAGGTAAATTTCATTAATTTCTTAATTTCTATTTTATTTTCTTGTTGACGTTCAGGCTAAAAACTGTTGGGTGTAGATATAAAACAAACTCTGAGCAACAGACAAGTACAGCTTTAAAAATTACTTAAACATCAATACAGAATTATTTTTTTTTTTTCAATTTTGATTTATTCTCAATCCATTGCATATTCTGTGCATGTGACCTCAACTTTTTGATTTACTTTAGATTTGCTTTACCTTTGATTATACATACTTTCACAACCCTAGATTCTAGTTCCATGCAACTACTTTATAGTTTTATTAATACTAACCAGTTCTGACCACTAATATATATGGTCATATATACACATATACACATCTATATGTGTTTCACATCAATTCATATGCTTTTTATTGCTGCCTACAGTATCTAATAACATGACTGGAACACAAGGCTTTAAAGCTGCATGATATTAAGGAATGAATATTGAAAGATGCAATGGAATGACAGCATTGTTAATGATGTGACAAACTGTAAAGAAGTAAAATAAGACAGAATGGCATAAACAGACACTCTATCAGTTACTTTGGGGGAAAGTGATAGAAGCAGCTTTTTTTTGGTGGTGTTACAAGAATTCTCCACAAGCCTCAAGGGCTGAAGATAAATAGAGACTTAGGTATTTTACTAGAGAGATTAATACAACCAGAAATTGCAACATTATTGGTATTTTTTTTCCCCACAATATATCGGTAACAGGACAGTTCTAGAAATAGTTTAGTGTGGATACTCTTGGTCATCATAGCTAATGAAGTTCTTTTTGATAACTTTAATGAAACAGTGAGTGGCAGCAGTGTATCCAACATGCAAAGGGTATTTAAAAAAAATAAAAATTAAAATTAAATAAAAATAAAAATTTGTAAAAAGCTTTACAAACATATCATAAGGAAAAATAAGGAAAAGGGATTATTACTCTGATTATTGATTAAAAAATATATATTCTGATAAAGTAAGATAATCATGTAATGCTTACAAATATCCTATCCTACAGATTGGAGTTCACACTGATAACACCATGTGTGTATAGCTGTTATGAAATCAGCTTGACTGAGATACTAACAACTTAACTGTAAAAGATGCCTGAATTTCTCCAAATCAGGGCTGCTAATACTCAAAGGGATTAGTATTTCAATGAAGGGGAGAAAACATCTTTTAGGGAACAATGATGATTTGTTATGTCATTCTGACTAAAATCACTATGGAATAATTTTTTGGAAGAAAAAAAAAATATTGATGCTCAGAAATTGTACTGGTTGAATGGAAATGAAAGAAAATGACTGAGGCAGCTACAGGACTGTCATAATGACCTTGGCCATGCAATTAGAATAAATCTTAAAGGAAATATTTATTATAGCAATTGAGTCAAATGAAAAAGGTTTGATGTGTGTGTGATACGCATTAGCAAAATAGTATTAGATTGACCTTACAGCTTTCTTAGAGAAGATGGACTGTTTCACAGTCATCTTATCTGTTAGAGCTTCCATGAAGTATTCAACATGGTGATGAATAAGAAGTTATTTTTAAACAAGAAGGGGAATAGAAGTATATAAAGAAGACAGACAACAAGTAAGACTGCAACAGGTATTACTGAGTGTAAGCATCAACTCAGAGTGATGTTAATGGAGCAATCTTGAAGAGATAAGTAATAGAAAACAGACAAAATTTAACTGTACAAATGCAAAGTCATGTACTTAACAATGAGTGTAAAATGACTCTATTAAAAGAAAGCTATTCTCAGTTAATGTAAAGAGCAGGAACTTTGTATATTAAATGATGATGAGATGGCTATATGTATATGCTATGAAAAAGGAACATAACGATTCAAGAAAATCTTGGTCTAGTTGTTGCCTTTAAAACAAGAATAAATAGTTCTAATTTAGAAGTCCATAAGCTGGTTTCATCTATATTGTGTGTAATTCTTGTCACATGCAAGGTTCTACAGGTTACACTTGAAAAAAAAAAACAACAATGTGAGACACTGATCTACATAAGCTGATCCTAGTATTTCACAAACAGAATAGACATACCACCCAGCAGGCTTTCAAGGAGCAGGCTTTAGTATAACATTCTGGACAGAATGGTTCTCTGTTCTTAATTAACATAGCTAATTTTCCTACTTCATGCTTATCACTTCACCTTATTTACCAGTATACAATATTGGGCAAGAGATCAAATGGGTAAAAACCGGCTGTGAGTGAAATGAGGATGAGAAATGAGTCAGTGAAAAGAGCTGTGATGGTTTTGAGTGAAATAAGAATAGCAGGATCAAGAGGCCTAAATACTTTTATAATGGTGCTTGATAAATTTATGAAAGGGATTAAATGACATGGTTGTCTGTGATGTCAGATGCTATATCCAGGCAGTTCATCATAGGAACAAAGGAAACAGGATTAGGAAGAAATTATTGCATTTATCTTATCTGCACTTCTCAGATACATGTCCTATGGTTAGGAGGAGTAGAGCAATGAAACAATTTGCTCAACCTAGTAGGAAGAAAAAATCAGCTGTAGTCAGCTTTGTTCCCTTTGTTATTATCCATAGATCTGCTAATTTGATCTGATGATTAGTTTGGATTTTCTCCGTCTTTAAGGACAAGGTTGACAAAACAAAGTTATTTGGAGAGTATTTAAGAAAAATATCTATAGATTAGAAAATACAGAGAAATGAGGGGTCAACATAACAGGAGAAGAAATAATAAGGTGCTGATGATGTTGCCTGCAGGTAGAAAAAATGACAGTGTGTGAGAAGTGAAAATCTAAGAAATTCTTCAGTGGTGTTATGTACCCTTGGGTTCCAAGCTGAACTTTCTGTGGCTTGAAGAAGGAATAATCTTTGTTGTCCCATGCTGTCAAAATTTTATGTTTGAGTACTGTCATTGTTGATGTCCCCTTTGCTCTAGTGTTTAAAAGATGCTTCTCGGATGCAATACCAATCAGCACTATTCTTTGGAAATGTCAATGGAATATTAACACTTCAAATCTATATCCCTTATAAATGGGGAGCACTTGACATTCATTCTGTACCATATAGCAATACTTAGATGGTGATACTATAGAAGAAAGTGAGGGGAGAACAAATGTATGCTTTATATTTTAAGAAGTGCAGGAGGACTCCTGGAGTTGATAGTTCCCAAAATGTATCACATTTCTTTTTTCAATAGTGGGATTGTGCAAGGAATATTACAAATGCTAGACACCTGCTGCTACCATCACCACCAGATAAATTAGGGCATGTCCACAGCACAGTCAAAGGGTTAATCTGTATGTAAATAGCTAAACTATATTTATGCTAGCTAGATGATGTATTGAGTAGTTAGTAATCCTACTAGTAATCCTCCTAGTGCTGGAAGCAGTTCTGTCAACTTTGGTAGGTCTAGTTCGTCAAGTAACAACTCAAGCAAGTTAGGCTTCCAGACAGTTCTGTGTTGCTCTCAGGAGCTGTGACCTCTGTGCTAAGCTCATGAAATGACTATTCCTTCTGTTGCTCAGGCTCAGATACCTGGAAAAAGGGAGACATTGTGGAGTCCATTCTTGCTCCTGTCCTGAATACCAGTCTGTCTGGTTCTGTGCATAGTGTCTGTGTGCACTTGTTATCAAACAACTTAGCTTTTTAGTTTTTAGTTGCTTCAGTGGCTTTGTGGCACACCCTGAACTGAGATACAAAGATATTTTCATTAGTATTCAAGCTACCTAAAGTCAATTGTCAAAATGTATGCATAAGCTAGAGGCCAGACTGCAGCAAGTTAAAAAACAATTATTAGATTATCTCCGCATAGTGGTCTTAAAAGATCATTTAAGACCAATGGTCTTAAAACAGACTCACTGCTTAAATTAACCTTTCATGTCAGTTTTTATCTTACTCATATTTCTTCAGCAGCTCCTATAATCAGTTTTGATTTGCCTATCTTACATATTTTCACCTATTCAACATCCATAGCAAGATACTTGAATGACCTGTATTTTAATGAACCATACAGGAAAATCCATTTGTCATCAGTTTTACCATTTTTGCTCACCTTTATAATCTGCTATTATAGTTAAAAAATGTAGCGCAAGAATAACGTGGTACTTAATGTAATGGTGACTCATGGTCCCTAAGGGATGAAACTGAAACTAACACATCTGATTCCATGATGTAAGGTTTTTCCATCAGTAAAGTTTTGGGAGCCTGCCTCCATCTCATTTAGACAAATAGACCTGGCTGTAGGGCAAGGTGAATGGATTCTTCAACAGTTTCATCAGTGCACTGATGAAATAAAGAAATTACTGATGACTTTTTGTTAAAAGGTTTGAGTAAACACATGATTCTCAAGACATCACAATTCAGTTGTTGGTCCACCCTTGTGACATTGATTATAGCTTCTGCTCTCAGATGTTACCTTTTGTAAGAACAAAGCCTAAATGTTCAGTGCCTCTGTATGTGTGTTTAAGTTTCACTAAACTTTTTTCATCAGCGTGTGTATGCAGCTCATACAAAAAAAAAAATATATATATTTTGAAAGAAGTACACAAGCAGCAAATATAGGGAAAGACTTAGTCTGAGGGAAAAAAAAAAAAAAAAAAAAAAAAAGTTAAAGGAATGGAACTCAGTAGGTCATGAAAGTAGATCAAGAATAATTATCTATAAAATGCTGCAAGGAATATAGCAGACTCATGGGGGTAGAATTCATGTCAGTGAGATGAAATTTTGAGGATTAATTCCTTTGATTATTATTAGAATTACGTGCCAGTTTTCTCTCAACATGTGCATGACCTATTGTTGATGATTTTGATGCACAAGTCCACCTAAATGTTGCTGGTGCTTTGAAGAAGAGAGGGCTGTTAACTAGAAACTAAGCTTCCCTCTAATAAAGTATATCTGATAATCAAACTTATTAAGATATTATATTTTGAAATATTAGTTTAGGCTTAACTCAGAGAAATGAAATATACACTTTTAAGATGACCTAATTTACTAAATTAAGTACAAATCAGGTGTTCTTAATTTTGTTCTGATGGTGTGATTTATTCTTCAGTTTCACTAACACGAGTGTACTTGTGGACCTCAGCCTAGGTTATAGATTCTCTGGAATAATGTGGCAAGGTATGTTGTTTCAAACCACCTGCAACCTTAGCTTTGCTGGAGGGCTGAAGCCAGTATCTCAAATTGTCAAGGCTGCCAGAGCACTTTCTTACCATAGCTCTCACCTGAATGCTGTTTCTGTCTTCTTCCACTGCAATCCCTTTCTTTCCGTTCTTACTTTTCTTTCCTTCCTTTCAGATCAATGCTGTCTAAACTGGGTTGTAACAGATACAACCAAAGCACTCCAAATGTATTTGATGAACTTTCTCCATGAAAAAGAAGTACTTATAGGAGGCACTTTACTTGTTTTTGTCTGCTGAGTGTCAGGCTTGAATATGTTCTTCTTCAGTTAGTTGTACAGTCTACCAACGTACATGGATATTTCACATATACCTGCTGCTTAAAGTTTGTTTCAATCTTCTAGTTGTGGACTTGCAAAGCGGCAGCTAGACTCACTGTGGCTGAAGAAATAAACTCAGGGAGTGTGAAATTTTACTTCTCTACAGGAGAAGTATGAGGATGCCAGGCATCTTTAAAACCATACTTTAAAGAGAATTGGGTTTGTGAATTGCTGTCATTTTAGCTGAACTAAAGGTGAATCTGTAAGCTAAGCCAAATTGAACTTAATTGACCTTAGCTTTTGTAGTGACTTTCCTGAGAGGCAAGTTCTGTGATCCAGCATCCAATTTGCTACGGAGTTGAAAGGAACTTTACTGTGTAGGTACTTAAGCACTCTATAAGGACAGGGTAATAAACCTTGCTGCTGGAATTAATTGAAGGTGTGAATTTGGATGTGCACACATCTCCAAAGAAGGTTTCTGATTTTATCTGGCAGGAATTACGCAGCTCATCTCAGAACAGAATAACAATTTCCTCTTGGCTGGTGAATAAATACCCTATAAAATGACTAATGGTCTATTTAATTGTCCTATTGAAAAGATCATGGTTGTGACTAATGTGCAAAATAAACCAACTTTGGAAACCTCATACAGTACTTACTATTCTTAAAGTAATGAAGCATGATGATGAAATCTATACTTGAACTTAACTACTTTCTGTCATTCATGTCAAAGTTTTCTTTTTCTCAAGGAATTAAATGCTCTTGGAAGAACGTTCAGAACATGAATGAGCTTGATTCTTTCAATACAAATCACTGATTTTGCCTTGAATCATTAAGTTATTTGTTTGAGTCTTAAATATTATACTTTCCCAGTGTATCAGCGGTGAGGGAGATGTAGCTGCAGAATGACATATTTAATTCCAACATTAGAAAGCCTAGGATAAATAGGAATTCTTTGCTCCTGTTTCAGTGGTACATAAAATTGCAGAGTTCAAATGTTTTCAGTTTTCTTTGCTTGTACATATATCCGTTAAAGCCAGCTTCAGCTAATGGAGAAATATATAGCATAGTTGTCAGTTCATAGCTGTCAGCTGTCAGCCTATTGACTGGAGACTGTTTAATGCACAATAGTAAGAGTATAGCTGCTAGTACTGAGAGTGCATACTATGAGGCAGAGGGAACTGAAAGCTGTTGCTGCCTTTCTCTGTCTGGCATATACCAAGTGTATGAGTTAAGAAGCAGTTTTCAGGGACTATGTTGCCAAAATTAATACTAATTAATATTTTTAGTAGCATCCTTATTAGTAGAACCAAGTTCTTTTAGGCCCTAATTTAGGCCCTAGCAAAACTTTTAGAGATATGTTTAAGTCCCATTCAAGGCATTTTGTAATTAAGATGTTACCATTTATTTGACTGCTCACTATTTTTTATCTATACTTGCCAAATTCAGGAACAAGAGTTTCAGGGGAAGATGTATTATGCTGAAATCCATGTTGTGTGTGTATTCTATGAGCGAAAGTTCATGGGAAGGGTTTTACAGCTCTCAGGGAGCCTGAATTCAAATGAAACATTTTCAGGGAAAAGAACAGCAGCAACAATAACAAAACAGTGTGAAGAAATATAGACAGTAAACATATGTTATTTCAGTGGTCAAAAATACACAATGTTGTCAAAATAAAAGAGTTAATTTTTAGAATTGCAATTATAAAAAAAAAAAAAAAAAAAAAAAAAAAACATATGTTACATTTTTAGATACTGGAAAATATAAAAGGAAAACACTTTTAATTAAATATCTTAACCATTTCAATACTCATATTCTCATATTTAAAATGTTTGAGCTATTATGACTATCTGTTCTTTTCTCTAATAATCAGCAAAGAGAAGAACAGACAGAAATGACAGACAGACTGTAAAAGTAAACAACTTATTCTGGTCTGATTGTTTTAGTCTTGTTGATCAGGTCTGGTATTCTGAATACACTTCCCTACATCCTCCTCAGGCATTAGAGCAAGTACTTGAGCAATTTCAAAACTATCCTGTCACCTATAAGGAGCGTGGTTAAAGTTCATAGCTATGGTAGATGACAGGGCCATATCTATTATGTGCAATAATGGCAGATTGATAGCCCTGGTGACATTAATCTGTCACTTTCATAGGTGTGAAGTTGACTGAAAATCATTTTCAAAAAAGCAGCAAATAAAAATAAATGTTATTTTAAACAAAATTCAAACATTTGAAGGTTCCTCTTGCTGTGCAGTGCCATCAACGTCAGTTCTAGCTGCAGAACATCAATCATTCCATTCACAAAGTGCCATATGCTGTAGTAGTTCAGAATATTTTGCTCATGGTTTGTGCTGTCTGAAGAGAAGACTACATTACAGAGAACAAATCATGACTTTAATGGAAGAGCTCCAGTAATCCAATTCAGCTTAGGTAATGATATATCATTTCTTGTTTTCTGGTTTGGACTCTTTTTGCTTCTGACATTGGTTCCAGCAATTTGATTTCTTCTCCATTCCTCTCTGCCTCTTCTGTGATATATAGAAGCCTTCATTCAAACAAGTAGTATACACTTTTCAATCTTTTCCCGCCACCATCTCCACCTACCTGTAGCCATCGTCTCCATCAGATTTACAGTTTAAACCTTTAAACTTTCAAGTGACATTTTTCCAATACTGACAGTTTTGTGTAAATGCTCACAGACTATTAGCATCCAGCCACAGAGATCAGAGATCCAGTGCAACCATTTTACAAACATATTCTTTCTTGACACTGCTACCAAAATAAATGTTTTAGAAGTGAAGATCATAACTCTTGTTCAGACAGCATGATTGCCATCTCCCTTCAAACCAGACAAAGTGTTCACTCTTCAGAAAGCTTATATCAATGAGATAAGGACAAGGGGGGATCCCAAGCCCCATAAACAGACAGAGAGGAGGAAGAGACAAGGAAGAATTTAGAGACTTTGCTCCAGTAAGGCAGGGCAGATTTCTGGATTAATGGTCATCGGAAAAGCTTTGTAGTAGGGATATCTCATATCTGCCCTGTTTCCATCTGCCAGATATATTTCCTGAAGGCTTCCAAATGTGTTAGAATTTCAGAGAAAGCTGGACCAATGTATTCATCGTCATTGATCAAACTGACTTTGAGGGTGTCCTTCAGGTGCTTCTGACAGTGATTTGAAACAAGTGCCACTTCCTGGCTCTCCTGTGTTTTTTATAGCTCCTAGTGAACATCAATAATATGAATTTCATTTTAATTCTTCTGTAAGGGATCTTATTTATAGAGCAATTTCTACTGCAGTGTCTTGTCTCTATGAAATGATTGCCAACTCAGGCAGCCGTTAAAGTTTACTGCTTAGGCCTTCCTTCAAGGTACAATATGGATATTACTTTCTAAAAGTAATTTAGAAATACAAAGCACTAAGAACATGTTAACTCTTTGCAAGCTGCCCATCCCATACCAGAATGTTTGCTGATTTATGAACTGATCAAACTTAATTCAACATTTCAACATCATTTTAGTTTCCTTCCTCTTCAAATGTGGCTGACAATTAACTCTGACCATTAAAACATTGTCAAATACTATTTAACATTAATATTTTTGGAGTTATGCTATGATGTTGTGTTTTGCCAGTATGTTACTATTCATGTGTGCTTGAGTACAGGCCAATTCATTAACTGCTTACACTTCCAGAGTAAGGTCTTAGTAAAGAAAGAATAAAAGCATCAAAATATCTCACTTTTTGAAATGTAAGGAGCAATCCAAATATAATGATGTAGGTACTAGGTTACAATATTTGATGTTTCTTTAAAGAAAATAAAGAACTCCACTAACACAGAGTTTCTAGATTCATGTTTCAGCATTTCATGGTAGAAGTATTTTTTTCAAATCTACAAATCAGCACTCCTGTTCATGCACAAACTTATGGGATCTATAGCTTTTCTATCCTGTTCACAGAGTATTTTACATTTGCTTGCCTTTTTTTCTGGAACATAGAGAAAATCAGAATTTGTAATCAAATCAAAATTATTTATGCAGGCAAATAAATTGAAATGGGGAAATCTTGCTGACAGTCACATTTGAATGTACATCTAACTCTGATTGCTACATGCTTTGAGGATGGCGGATAGGAGGAAGGAAAGGAAAATAAGCCTTAGATAATTTATTGGCAAATATCACATGAAAGATAGGAATATATTTAAAGAGTGTTATTTCATGGAGAAGCAGACTAATGTTCTTAGGAATAAATGACCAGCATGTCACATGCTTGGGAACAAGGTCCAAGTTTGATGCATTTGCACATTACCTATTCATTTTCCTTGTGTTTCCTTATATCTTTATACACTTTGCAAAATAGTTAGTGGGTAATGGATAGTGATCATGGGTTTTCAAGATTCTTGAGTAGTGACTTTTATTCTAACCTTTATCTGGTATAAACTTTCAGATAAATTATGTACATTTTAAGTCCCCTATGTACTGATTGAGTGGTGTATAAAGGAAGATGTGTAAAGAGTTTACTGAAAAACTTAACATCCTGGAGGGAAACTTATGACCAACTATATACAACGGTTTTCAACAAATGAAAGTCTCTCAAAGCCAGTGGGTTCTTTTAAGTCACAGATGATTCAAAAATGCAGTGCCAAATCCAGTCCCTAGAGAAATTAAAATAAATATTTACTGTTCGATATAGAAGCAAAACAAACTTTTGCTTTTTTTTTTTTTTTTTTCTTACAATATAATTAATTCAGTCATTTTATCAGAATAAAAAGGTAAAGCATTTTAGACCTTTTTTTATTCAATATCAAATATTAACAGGATGCACTTGGGAAATACCTAACAATTTCCATGGTGAATCTCATTCTATAAAACAGGCCAGTAGCTTCTTTATTGCTTATTCCTATTGTTTTGGGTAAAATCCAAAATTATGTATCTTTTTTTTTTTTATTTATTTATTTTTATTATTTTACTTTTTAACCCCTATTGTCAAATGGCTTATTTTTCAGTGAGGAGCCTCTAGGTCAGCTTGTTACCACTCCTTCCTTCTTCCCTCCTGCTGCCTGAAAAATGAGATTTAGGTAGTCTCTACTGTGCATACAAACAAGCGATTTACATTAATTTGCATATCATTGCTGTGTTTGCAAACACTACATAAAAGTGTATAAATTAATCCTTTAAAATTGATTTTACATAATTTGCAGAAAAACAAAACAAAACAAAAAAAAAACTCAGGCTAAAAAGGGCACTGAATATCACAATTACTCCAGGTGCAATAGGGCACAGTTGAGACGGTATAATGGAGTTTTCTGCAGAACACACAAGTGCCACTGTATGGTCCAGGTACCAATTTGCATTCAGGAAGGACACAATTTTACCATTGTCATCTTGGACAAACATTACTCTGTACTGAAGTTGTTGAACCTGCTACCCTCAGGGCAAAATATTGCATAACATGAACTCCCAAATTAGAAAAAGTAATTTCTGTTATAATACAGATTATAGTCTTCCAGAAGCAGTCATATAACTTTATGTAATTGTAGCATTTAAATTAGTAAGGTTTCAAAGTCAGGTAATGAACAGAGGTATACTCTGTTTATATATGTTTATGTTGTATATGTATATATATGTTGTATATGTATATGGTATATATGTTTGTTGGGGAAATAACACATGATTTCTGGCTAGGGCACTTTCAAAGTACCCCAGGCAAGCTTTATAACGGTAGAACTGAAACTAGCAGCATAGTATCTTTCCTTCTCCTGCCATCAAGACAATCTCCAGTGCAGTATTCCTGCAAAAAATTTTGAGGTAGTTTTGACATTTGCTGTGTTCTTTGGTAAGTTAAGATTTTCATCAAGGAAAGACCTATTGTCTCCAATAGATTATAGTGTTGAATTGCTACGTTATCCAGAGGCACATATTTACATGAGAACATATTTAAATTACTTTTCCTGAAATTACCTGCTTAACCGATTAATAGAATTATAGCGATTTGTGTAAGGTTTTCTGATATGAGAAACCTTTGTATTACAAAAGAACTATTGATTAGAAACACTGAATTAGGTAATGATTTAACACACTGAAAACATGGAACGATAAACTTGAAAAGGCATAATAATAACATAAAGCAATAAAATAGAAAATAGAACTCAAAAACCTTTTAAGCTGTGATTTATTTCCTTTCAAGGACATCAGTTTATAATAAATTTGTAAGGAATGTACGTTTCCAAAACATCCTATTTTTAATGTGTCCTTTAATTTTCTGATAATTAGTAGTCTCTTTTGTGGGAAAAAATGAAAATAAAAATAAATGCATAGACCTTATCTGTAGGTCTCATTAAATATTTTGCTGTCATTCTTGGGAATCTGCTGATAAACATATTAGGCATCTTCCTCATTGTTTTCCTAGGCAAAATGAATTATCAGAGAGGCAGAGTCAGGTCTGAACTTTGGGCTGCTTGATGTAATCAGGGTGAAAAGTGACACAAAGTAATAATGTACTATGAAAACTAAGATAGAAATATACTCTGATTCTAGAAAATGCTTAATTTAAGTTTATGTACTTAATTAAAAATGAATTACAAATGAACAACACCTTTTGACTCAAATAATATTTCACTGCGTATTTTAAGATGGGGTGAATTGCAACTGAAGACACTAATAAAGTGTCTTTTAAAAAAAATATATATATATTTTTATCTTCTGCATCTCAAAATAGTTATTTGGAAGCACACAAGTCTTTGCAGTCCAGTAGTGCTTCCTTTGTATTTTCCTTACTTCATCTCTTCTCCATATTTCTCAAAAGAATAGGCTGCACATCCTGATTATAAAACAAAAATTGCTGTCACCTTTTAATTGAAACCTTATGCTTATTGCAAGAATGTGGCATTTTCAGAACAAAAGCATATCTTTCT
Source organism: Aythya marila (assembly GCF_965140915.1). Classification (NCBI taxonomy): domain Eukaryota; kingdom Metazoa; phylum Chordata; class Aves; order Anseriformes; family Anatidae; genus Aythya; species Aythya marila. Next base: position 77,954,966 of record NC_139043.1, read on the forward strand.
GGTGTGGCATCTGAATTACATAGATGTAGTCACTGCAAGTAGGTGCAGTAACTTGAGGACAATCCATCCTAAATCACTTTGAAAAGGAAATGAAAAATGATGGTGTGTGTTACCTGCTCTTCTTCTCTGTGCAACTGTCAGGTCCATTATGTCCTCCACCAAAAGATGGCAATCAAAGTCCACAAAAGACTTTGTTTTCCATATGGGTGGTAGCATCTTGGATGTATACTTTCTTTTCCTTTACCCACCTCATTATTTGGCTCTATTTTGGACCAGATGGAAGATTGACAAAAATTATCATCAGTGAATCAAAAGATGGCAGTAATGAGCTTGTTCTGCTTTCACTTCAATAGCATTTTTTACTACCATAGAAAGTTTTATAAATGTGAAAAGGAGCAGAGTCATACATGACTTTACATTTTTGCTAAAGTCATGTATGACTCTGCTCCAAATAGATTTTCTCAGCCTCTCCCTCTGTCTCTCACAGTCACATCTGTCTTCTCCCTTAATGGAATCTCTGGAGGAGATGTGTTGGGTGGGAGAGGTGGAAGTTGTTTAGGCAGGTGCATAAATATGGATTTGCCTCAGCTAAAACAGTAGGTTTGTGCTGAACAGGAACATCAGTCTGCTTCCTCTTAATTACCCTAGGCTAAGTAAAAAACCCTCGTCTTTCTCTCTTTGGAGATTTGTCCCATTAGCAGTCATTCTGATATGCATTACTAATTACCATAATGCTATCTGTGGCCTCTTTCTCATGTTCTCATCCTCATCTAGTCCTGACTCTTTCTTCTAGCTATTAACTGCTACAGTAAATGTTTTATTTGAAACATTGTTTCCTCATATCACAATCACTGGCCAGCATATCATCAGTTTTAATCTTGTTTGTCTTAACAATTGAACAAATATTAAACAAATATTGAACTGTGTTTCAGTCATGCCCTATGCCTCTAGTCTTCGGACTGCATTCTCTTTCCTCCCTCTATTTTTATCTTTACCTGATTATTAAATCAGATATCTGGGAACAGTCTGGCCAGCTGTAGTGCAATTGGCACCCTACAGGTATAAATTGAGTTTATCTCCACTACAGTAAATGCCTAAGAACAGACACTACCATAAACCTTTCCAAACCTCATCATCATGTTGCTGTACTCAACTATTTGTGCCTCGTCTGTTCCCCATGAACTCTGAAAAAGCTATTCAACAATATTGCATATAGTTCTTCTATGGCATGAGTTACTGCATTGAGAAGTTAGGTACAAACACTCCTTTCCAAAATATAGTAGTATTTACTTTCTTTTCTTACTGAGGGCATGTTTTATTTATGCATACAAAAAATCCCACATATGCAAAACTATACATGATATATTGAACTTAATTCATTTTTACATTATTGAATCCTACTTTTAGACCAAAATAATATGCAGATGTTTCAAACACTTTCTGAAATATTAATAAGGAACACTGCTGGCTGCATTTTAATTCAAAAAGAGAAAAAGGTGTAATCTGTTGAAAAAATTGCCTTGTAACATGTATTCAATGAAATCTTTGTGTACTGATGTTTTAGTGAACATCTAAAATAAATTAACTAATTTTTTTGACTAAATGATGTTATTTAAAGTTTGTCCTTGTTTTTTTTTTTTCTTTTTTTTTTTTCTTTTTTTTTTTTTTCCCTAAATTCATTTTTTAACAGTTAAGCTGAAGTGTTTACTACATGTTCCAGTTTTGGGTTAGTTAAATGAAAGTCATAATGCTGACCTGCCCTAATACATTTCAATTTGCAATGAATACATAGACCCTAGAATCTGTGAATATCAGGTCTTCAACTGGCTAGTCCAGAGCCTACTTAGCAAATTATTATAATAAAAAAGATTGACTGTATTTCTGTCCAGTGCATGCTTTAATGTGAAGCCTAGAAAATATTTCAGGGTACACTGACTAAAGCAACTAAGATTATGGGCGTGAGACTTTCTACAGTTTACCAACAGCCCTGAGTTAGCCTTGGTGCTTTCCTCCTCAAAGAGAAAGGATTGCCACCAGCTTGATAAGATTCTTATAAAAACATTTGGCAGTGATCACCCGTCATTTTCACAGTAATATAATCCTTGTGCCTCTGCACCAGGCAAATTCAGACTCTTCATGAAGTATGTCCTGCGTTTTACAGCTCAGCATTTTTTCCCTTTCACATTGCAACTGCTGTTCTGCATTCACAAAGCCAACCTCCTCTGAATGTAATTTTTTTTATGAGGTCAATGTGAGCAAAACAGTTTCACAACCACATATCTATGCTTTATATATTTATCTATCTATCTATCTATCTATCTATCTATCTATCTATTTATTTATTTATTTATAGAGCTTGTATGATGCATTTACACATGTAGGTCCCCCTTAGAACACTAGTTTAGAAAAATTCTGGGGGCATGTCAGAAGTTCAATCCTTCCATCTCCTTGCTCTCTTAACAGTATCCCTTCTTTGTCCCTAGTTTTGTAGACGCATTGAAGTATGAAACATGAAGAAGAAGTCCAGGATATGCTTGAGACTTCATCCATAGAGAAAATTTATCATGATTAACAAGTGAGTGGATTTATGGATTTCCCCTGTATGTGAAAGTGATTCACTGTAGGACAGAAAAGGACTGACCTGCACTGAAGAGAAATTCTCTTTATTATTATATATTGTATAATTATAATTATATTGTGTGTATATATATATTATATACTATATAATTATAATATATATATTATTATATATATATTTATTATATCTCTCTGTTCTTCCCAAGCAGGCATGATAGGGGTACCATTACAAAAAGAGCTGCAGAAGAGAAGTACTGGGGAGTGACATGGAAGTAGAGCATGAATAATTCGTATTCATTTGTTCAGGAATAACTTTTATTTTATTATTTTATTTTATTTTATTTTATTTTATTTTATTTTATTTTATTTTATTTTATTTTGTTTTGTTTTGTTTTGTTTTATTTTGTGAGAATGAAGATTCATGTCGTAAGTAGCCTAAGAGATTCTATCCACCAGCTGAGTATATTGGAATTGAGATAAATAAATGAAAAGACTAGCAATATAGAACAAAAAAAAAGAATGAGGAAAGACTGCTTAACCTTAAAAGTTAGCTTAAGGGTTTTTGTTTTGTTGTTTTGTTTGTTTGCTTGTTTTTGCGGTTTTGCACTGTGTGTGCATAATTATGTGTTTGTTTAAATAGACCGGTTTCTAGTTTCTAAAACCTCCACTGTCATGGAATGCAGAAGGTAAAATTTGGTCCATTTCTCAATTCCAGTCAGTTTAATAGAAGTTCAGCATTCAGTGAAAAACTGTGAAGGCACAGTGTTAACAGGTTCTTCCAGGATGAGTCTCCACCTTGTCTTTACCCCCAGTCCTTCAAATTAGTTTCAAATTTGTCACGAAAAAATAATTGTGATCTTTAAAAGTCTGAGCTGTGCTACAAATAGCCATTCAAAAATAGTCCTTCCAGTGGGCTTTGTTTCTATATTAGAGCTGGGGAAAAAAAAAAAAAAAAAAAAAAAAAAAAAAAAAGAGGGAGAGAGAGAGAGGAAAAAAGTCTATCTTTTGCTTGAACAGTGAGTGCTGTGGACACGTTTGTAGAGATGATACACTGGGTTTAGATACTTCTTACAGGTGTAACAAACAATGGCAATAACAATCATGATTACATCTGCAGACTGAAATTCCACATAAAGCTTTTTGAGAAAGCTGCAAGGTAGCAGTACTCTTTATAATTCCACTCTAAGAATTGGAACAGAATAAAAATGAAAACTCTTGACACTCTGGAGAAACATCTTATCTTCTGATTACTAGCTGCAGCACTTCTAGTTCAAGGTTTTTCCTCTCAGGCTATATATATACAATAAATTTGGGTCATTTCAAGTCACAGCTCTGACAACTTTCTAGGAAGAAGCATAGGTTTGGGTAAAAAAAAATATAAAGTCATGTCACAAAGGCAATGTGGTAGTAGGAAACTTATGTTAAAATTCTTTCCCAGACGTAGACTAATAAATGCCAGAGTAGTCAGACAAATTATTGGCAAAATCAAGCAAAAAAAATGCATAGATAAAATAATCTGATCAAAACAATCCTATCAGAAATTTTACGTGAAAGTTGTAGTAGATGAACTGAAAATGCGTACATGGAAGGTCAGAAGATCTCTATCGCAGTGGCAGCATTTGAATATTCCTTTATTAGTGCTGTATTTAGAAAATTGGTATCACGACTAACATTCAATATTTTCTTTTATGGTCCTCTGTGCTTTTCCTTCACTTTTTCTTCTGGAAGTATAGAATTTACAGAACAGAATGAGCACACATTATAAACACATAGATCATAGATCATAAAATAAATAAATAAAGCACTGTTCTACATATTCATAAATTAGATAATTTAAAAATTGAAATTATTCTTTTTGAATAACCTCTACAGTTCACTGGTTTACTACAAATGTGAACATGAAGAGGTTCATTTATTATAACTCTTTTTTTTTTTTTTTTTTTTTTTTTTTTCCTGGAGTAGTGCAATGAGCATTTTTCTCTTCACTTTGATTATGTTCAGTATTAATTAAAATGTTTTGCATAGTTTCTCTTAGTAGTGACACTTAGAAAATTGGACAAAAGGCACAGCAGCTCATAGTGAATAATGTCTTCGCAACCATCAAGGTGAGACAAAAGCAGTATCAACTATAAATCATCATAATTAAATGAATTAACATAGAGAGATAATGTTCTGAAAAAACTGCTACTTCCTAACCAGAGAGCTTGTCTTGAGCCTGAAGTGGATTCACTCTTCCTACCTATACCAGAACCCATCCTACCATTGGTACTCATAACATTAATTGACATCTGTTGTCAGGTTCAAAGTATAGACATCCTATAAAAAGTACATTCCTCTGAGACTTCTGTCCACAGTGCTACTATAATTATAAGTAAAATAATGTAAATTTTAATGGGAATTGCAGGTCTTTCCAGAAGCAAGACTGCTGTAAAAGTGCTTTAACATTAGCTGAACCAGAACAGAAATAGAAAACAAAACAATACAAACAAACGAATAAATAAAACTTAGATGGCACTTGTATCACCAGCTGATTTGCCTGCTTTCTTATTCTTAGGGAAATAGAGATGATTTTGAATTCAGTTATAAACTTGATAGTATGTGAGGTTGTTGGATGTGGGGTTTGTTTTGGACTGGACTGGATTTGTAGTGAAAAATGTTCTGCATTAAAATAACTTTGATTTCTTTTTCCTTTAAACATTGAAGCTTTTTAAATGCTCATAAAGGGCAGGAATTAGAATAAAAATACAATATGTGTCTGTACATACATATACATGTATGTATGCATAGTAAAATGAAAAACACGTGATTATCCTTTTGACATCTGTATGTCAAGTATGCATGCCTGTTCTTTGAGCATAAAGAAAACTGTAAGTAACAAAACATAAATTGCTCAAGGACCCCCAACTCTAAATGAGATTGTGGAGACTATAGGCAATCTTTACTTTTACTTGTTCCATAACAGAAACAAAACTGTAAGCATAATAAAATACTTCTGTACTTACTAATCTCAGCAGGGAATCTGTCATGGCAAGTAATAGAAAACATTCAGTCTTAAGGACTTATATACATTCACATCATTTGTGGCTATATATTTTTAAAGCATATTTTTCTATTCCAGATTAAAAAGTTGAAATATGTATTAGAGAGTACACAATTATAACAAATTGATTTTACTCCACTTTGCAACAAAATTTCCAAATGCTGTAATTCTTTGTGAAGGAGAATTAATCATGCTGTATCGCTCTTTCCCAGGAGCCAGGGTTTCTCGTAATCTCTGGAAGCCCAGACAGCTGAGAAACTGTAAGGCAGAGAGGAAGAGAGACAACCAAGGAGAGCTTCATGCTTCCATGGCAATTAGCGTCCTGAACAGTTAGCAGTAGGGCCAGCAAGCTAGGACCGAAGACAGGCACATGGACAAGCATCAACATCGGCACTAATGCCCAGCGTGACCCATTTTGTCAGGGGCTGTTTTCTGTCAGAGAGTTTCTAAGAGCTATGTGACACCATGGAAGGCTTTCATATTCAGAAAGTAGAAAATTCAGGAAAAGGAGTTCCATACAATGTATTCCTTTCTTCTTTCTTTCCAGTCTTTCCAGCTTTTTGGCATACATATGCATAGTCTCACACCTACAGAACATCTTGGCTAAATCCATCAACTGAAGTTAAATTTTGAGATGACAACGTGACTTTGAGGATAAACTTTAGGTACAGCAAATTCTTTCTTCAATTATACTCCATAAAAATCTATTGAAATCACTCATAGATGTGATCATTTGATCTCAAAATGCTCAGCAGACCTGGATTTGGTCTAGCATTGTTTAAATATACTTGAAAACTGATTTTAAATGAAATCATTAAGAATTTCCTAGCATTTTAGTAATAGGAGTATAGCTTTAAGCCCTTAATGTTGTTCTAGGTTTTTATTAATAATCACTGAAGCTAGAGAAAATTATGATGCAGACAATATTCAAAATTCTTGTAGTTCCAATTGTAAAATGAAATTCATTCTTGTGCTAAAAGCTATCTGTATGCTCTGCTTTCCTGCATCCTGAGAAGTAGCCTGTTACAGCTTCTGGCAGTTCTGGCAGCCAGAAGGGCTAACCTTGTCCTGGATGCATCAGGCACAGCACTGCTAGCTGATCAAGAGGAGAGATTGTCCTGCTCTGCTCTGCTCTGCCTGGTGCGGCCTCACCTTGTGTGCAGTTTGGGCAGCATAAAAAGGACATAAAGGTGAGTGTCCAAAGGAGGGCTATGAAGATGGTATAGGATCTAGAGGGCAAGACATACGAGGACCATCTGAGGTCCCTTGGTTTGTTCAGCCCAGAGCAGAGCAGGCTGAAGGGAGGCCTCATAGTGGCCTGCAGCTCCCTCAGGAGGGGAGTGGAGGGGCAGGCGCTGAGCTCTGCTCTCTGGGGACAGTGACAGGACCCGAGGGAACGGCATGGAGCTGGGACAGGGGAAGGTCAGGCTGGGGGTTAGGGAAAGGCTCTGCGCCCAGAGGGTGGTCGGGCACTGGGACAGGCTGCCCAGGGCGGTGGTCATGGAACCAACCCTGCTGGAGTTCAGGAAGCGTTTGGACAACGCTCTCAGACACATGGTCTGAGTTTTGTGTGGTCCTGTGTGGAGCCAGGAGTTGGACCCCATGATCCATGTGTCCCTTCCCATTTGGGATATTCTGCAATTCTATGATTGTACAAAGTGAAAGCAAAACTTTTCAAGGGGCAGGAGGGAGACTGGGGAGAAGTTAGCTTTCTCATAGAAACTAGAGAGGAAGGACTGGGCATGCTGGATGGTATTCGCTATAGGTAGGATGCTGCTGCTCTTACCTTCTTGTACCAAAGCTCTTGGATCAAAATTTGAGATGTAGATGTCATGGATTTCTAGAGACAAGGCCATTGAACAACCCACATGAGAAAAATAGACTAACCTGACATTCTCTAGAATTGCCATCCTCAGATTAGTTTTCCACATTTGGAACTAGAGTCATTGCTGTAATGAATCCTACAGAATTGCAAGTAAGAAACATAGTCTGTGTGGCCATGAATAAGAAAATACATGGGCTATGAAGTTATTTCATGTGTAATGTGGTGTACTATAAAAAAAAAAAAAAAAAAAAAAAAAAAAAGTGGATTTCTAAGGTAAAATTTTCATAAAGAAGGTTATGTCATTTAGATGTTTTACTGAGGTCTAGTGACAAATGATTTCAGCCTGAAATCATTTTACCTGGGTTCCTTTTTTGCAAAGACTATTGTATGGAAAGTCCAATAAGTAGAGCACTGATCTTAGAAGTATGTCACAGGCAGATGTTTAAATTAATGTACAATTCATTTTACTGCATATCTAATTTCTTACAAATCATGAAAAATTCCTTCTCTATGTAGGCATTTATACAGGCTATTAGAGCTAGTTCTAAACCATTAACCCCTCCGAGTTGCAGTTATTCATAATGTATAATGTAGCGTCCTTCTATATACATTTCCCTTTCCTGGTGGGTTCATAAATGTTCATTTTACTTTTTAAAAATTCAGTAAAATAAAACAGAAGGCAATAATACACCCAAAGTCTGAGCTCATGCATTTCCGTCTGCAGGGAAACTTGTCTCCTGGTATTACTACCTATTACAATGGTCTTTCTCAGAATTCTTTGAATGAAATAAGGAAATTCTCAATTGCTATTTTAAAGTCAATCAGTGGCCTTTTGCACAGCATAAGCTTATCTGTAGGCAGTGCACACGTTTTGCTACATATGCAATTTACTCTAATAAAGAGAAATTCAAACATGGATTTTACCTGAAAGGGCTGCTTTACCCTGTGTTATTGCCACCAGCTGTGAAGCACCATGCAGTAGAGTCGAAGATGGGTTGTGACATGCTGCATATATTTCGTGCATGTGTATTTATATATAGTTGGCATTTGTCATTTTACAAAACAAGTTAATCTTATTGTCTTATTGTAAAAGAACCTAGTTTTTTGGATTTTTCTTAAGAAACGTCGTAACTCAGATCACCTAAATGTCCTACGCTTTGCTTTCTCCTGCTCTGACTGTAACTAAATATAGTAGGCTGTAGTGGGTTTACGTGGCAAAGTTTTGGTAGCAGGGGGCCATAGGGGTGGTTTCTGTGAGAAAGATCTAGAAGCTGCCCCATGTTTGGGAAGGGCCCCGTTGTTTTCCAGAGCTGAGACAATAAGCGATGTTGTTTTGCGCCTCTGTGAGAGCATATTTAAGACAGGGAAAAAAAACGCTGCGCCACACAGCAGCCGGGAGAGTGAAGGGAGTGAGAAACAGCCTTGCAGGCGCCAAGGTCAGTGTAGAAGGAGGGGGAGAGGTGCTCCAGGCGCCGGAGCAGAAGTCCCCTGCGGCCTGTGGTGAGGACCATGGTGAAGCAGGATGTCCCCCTGCAGCCCGTAGAGTACCACGGTGGAGCAGGGTTCCACGCTGCAGCCCGTGGAGGAGACCACGGTGGAGCAGGTGGCCCTGCACCGACGGAGACTGCCGCCTGTGGAAGACCCCTGCCGGAGCAGATTCCAGGCCGGGCCTGTAGCCCGTGGAGAGGAGCCCACGCAGGAGCAGGTGACCTGGCAGGAGCTGCTGCCCGTAGGGGAGCCAGGTTGGAGCAGTTTCCTCCTGAGGGATGGACCCCGTGGTACGGACCCATATCTGGAGCAGTTCTGGAAGAGCTGCTGCCTGTGGGAAGCCCACGCCGGATCAGTTCATCAAGGACTGTGTCCCGTGGGTGGGACCCCACAGCACAGGGGACGAGAGTGACCAAGAAGGAGCGGCAGAGAAGAAGCACTGTAGACTGACCATAACCCCCATTCCCCCGTTCCCCTGCACTGCTCGGGGGGAGGAGGTGGGAGAGGGTGGATGGGGGGGGAAGGTGCTTTTGGTTTCTTTCCTTTGTTTCTCACTTCTCTAGCTTGTTAGTAATGAGCAATAAATCTTACTATCTCCTTATGCTGAGTCTGTTTTGCCCATTACAATAATTATTGCATGATTTTCTCGTCCTTATCTCAACCCTTGAGCCCTTTTCACATATTTTCTCCCCATTCCTTTTTGAGGAGGGGGAGTGAGAGAGCGGCTGTGGTGGAGCTCGACTGCCCACTCGAGCGGAACCACGACATAGGCTCTGCTGTTGCAAACCAATTTATTGATTCCACAGTCCTTCAGTGAGCATCTCCTGCACCTCCTCTCATAAGAGGGGCATGCTCCCTCTTTGAGAAAACCATAAGGACAAAAGTTTTATAGTCAGTATGATTGCAGCTTTAAGCACGACCCCAAAGAGAAAGCACATTATAACACTCTAGCCAGGAAAAACCTGTCACTGATTTGTTTCAGATATTTGTGATACAGATCACAATAGAGAATGATCCTTAAGCTCAAATCCTCACTCGTTTTTGTTTGTTTATTACCTTGCCAAGTTAAAAAAAAATATATATATATATAATAATAATAATCTTTCTGTAATCCTGGTGAGTGTCAGATACATAATCCTGCCATTCACATCAGTGAAGTACCAGAAGTGAAACTCCAGCTGTGTGCCATCCCTTTTCTGATTTGTTTGCATGTACAGGCAGACTGAGATGATTGTGTTGTATATGGGATGCTATAAAAGGCAAATGCAAATATCACTGCAGTTTAAAACAGTGGCATGTTGTGACTATAACATATGCAAGAAAACATTTATTTCTGTTTTACCTAGTTAATTAACAATATGAAACTTTCACATAACTGCAATGCTTTAAGAAATTCACCAGTGAAACTCTAGACTTTGTGTTCTTATCATTAACACCCTGCACCCTATAATGACTGATACACAAATCTTAGTCTTATTTCTCAGAAACACTAGAGATAAACACCACCTGCTTTTTCTCTTTTTTTTTTTTTTTTTTTCTTTTTCTTTTCTCATTCTGTATGTTTTCATATGTTCTTTCCAGATCTGCTGAAGCTAGTTCCTATTTTCATTATTTCCCTTTCTCCCTCTTTTACCTACACTATTTAAAATGTCAAAACACATGCTTATAGCTTCCTGAACTGTCGTTGTAGTGAATAGATTTTTCTAAGTACCTAACTGTCCTTGCCAGCCAGAGCCTGCCTAAGCACCCCACTGGGAGCAGGGCACTGGGGACACCAGGCACCTCCCTGGGGATGGAACAAGATGTCAGAAGTGGTCAAGCATAAGGAGCATGTCACACAGTGTCTCACTGAAAGGAGAGGAAAAGCTTCACTCTTTGTTGCAATGACAAGCAATTAGCCAAGTAGGGGAGATTACAACACTCAGCCTTGTTAATTTTAAACAAGGGGTGACTATGGGATCACCTTTTTTTGTTTATCACCAACTTGCAGGCTAGGCTAAGCTATAAATAACATGAAATGATACCTTTAGGATGCAGTTCACTACAGGTTGAGGGGAAATAGAGCTGCATGCTTCTCCTGCATACCTTCAGCAGCAACTTTCATGAACTGCAGCTTTATCCCCCACCCTTTTCCAACCTTTTTCTTTTTTAGCACTTTCTTTGTACTTTTTAAGCAAGAAAGGCATTTGTGAGCAGAGTGAGCTACTTTGCTTTTTTTTTTTTAGCAGTGACCTGTTGTGTTGCTCATTTAACCTTAGAATGAAGTCTAAGCCTGGTTAGAATGTGATTTTTTGTTTGTTTGTTTGTTTATTTGTTTTCCTTACTTACTTGAGAAACATCATATTTTGAATTACAGGAATAGCAGCCTGAGGTGAATGTGACTCCAGAAAGCTGGATAGCATTCCTATACAAGGGTGCAGGACATTCAGGCAACTTTTTGAGCAAAAGCATATCATAATAAACACTCTTGCTATGTACATTCTCCAGAGTTTTTAAAGGGTGAAGGAGCATGGCCTATTGTAATCTATATAAAGCAAGAAAAGACTTCTGTTTTTCTCTGTGATTCTGGCTACTCACCTGGCTTGTGATGCTTAAACTGGGCTATATTTGAATGCTTTAGGAAGAAAGCGGACATTTTTCTGTGCATAAGGATTTTTTACGGGGGAAGGGGAATTAATACAATCTCTTTACAGCATACTAAATTACTCATTGAAGTAAAACTCAAGTGTTATTTTTGTTTTCTCTCTAGAGTTACAATTTGGCTTCTTAGATACTTCTCTTAAAAATGAAGAGAGTGAAAGAAACAGGTTAAAAAACGCTTTACTGTATTACAGTAAAAATGCTTATGAGAACCATATGAAACTTTGAGTTTGAACTCAAGTACAGGAATATTCCCCCCCAAAAAAGTGTATTATAGGATGTGTAATTCAAGAAAGCCTTTTTAACAACAATTAAGATTACCAAAGTCACCCAGCCCAAATAACATCTGAGGAAACCTAGTACCTATCACCTGAATCAAACCCCACTGGGAATTGTATCTCAAGGTAAATAACATGTACAGCTTAAATAAGCTGTAACTGGCTAATTAAATAATTTGAAAAATATTTCAAAGGCTAAGGCTACATTATTTAATTTTACCTACTGAATCTAAATTTTCCCTGCAGTATCAAAAAATGTCATATTCTAATTAAATTCCTTCACTGGACTAATAGGAAACCTTAAAATTTATAAGGTTAAAAACAGTTGGCTAATTAGAACTAGCAAATATCATTCAAAAAATTTAATAAACTGGAAATGCCCCTGGTTAATATTAATGATGGCAACTTTCTTTTGATACTTTAAATAAAATGTCCTGAACATAAATAAATAAATAAACACAGTTCCATTATCAGCTTTCTTGAGTAGCCTATTACAGTAATTGGCTCCACTCATGATTGCTGCATTACAGTCTCTAAGCTGTGAATGCATGCAGAGAGACAGATGAATGGTTATCATTCAGATGCTCAATGGACGGTCAGAGAAACAGACGCTGACTTTTTTTATGTGGAGGAGGATGTGAGGCTCCTGGTGACTAAAGAAAAATAACAAAAATAAAAGATCATTGTAAGTGGATTTGAGTCACTGATAAATTCATTACCTTGCAATAAGAAAGGGTTTCTGTCACTTTCTGCTTTCTTCTTTCTAAACTTAGGCTCTTTAGTCCTTTGTCTGGAAGGAGAGGTCCTCACAAAACAGAGATGGTATGGATATAAACCCATAATGCTACATCAAATACATATGTGAAGCTTTCAAGAGTGCACAGTGCACCAGCTGTTTTATATGAGGCACAAGCTAAGCATGGCATGCAACTCAGAGAGACAAATAACTTTTTCATCTAAGTACAGTTATGGTCAACCCATTGCCCGTGGAAAAAAATGAAAACTGTTCTATTTGGATCTGTGGATGGGAAATGCTACTAATTGTCAAATCCAAATGTCTGTGATCTGGTTCTTCTTCCCAGTTTAATCAATTATTCTGGGCACACAAGAGCCATGTTCAGTCTCCTGTTCAGTCTCTTTAAACTAGGTAGGAAGGGGGATGGGGCTGAAGCAAGGATTGTTGGGGCTGTGCCAGGGGGAACGATGGCAAGGCCTGAGGATAAGGCAATGGCCCAGCTGAAGTGCATCTACACCAATGCACGCAGCATGGGTAACAAACAGGAGGAGCTGGAAGCCATTGTGCAGCAGGCAGGCTACGACTTGGTTGCCATCACGGAGACGTGGTGGGACCAGTCTCATGACTGGAGTGCTGCAATGCCTGGCTATAAGCTCTTTAGAAGGGACAGGCAGCACAGAAGGGGTGGTGGTGTGGCTCTCTATATTAGACAGTCTTTCGAGGTTGTAGAACTCGAGGCTGGGAATGACAAGGTCGAGTCCCTTTGGGTTAGGATCGGCAGGGACAACAAGGCTAGTGTCCTGGTCGGGGTCTGCTATAGACCGCCGAATCAGGATGAGGAGACAGATGAGGAACTCTACAGGCAGCTGACAGAAGTTGCAAAATCGTCAGCTCTTGTACTCGTGGGGGACTTCAACTTCCCTGACATATCCTGGAAGCACAACACAGCCCAGAGAAAGCAGTCTAGGAGGTTTCTGGAGAGCGTGGAAGATAGCTTCCTGACGCAGCTGGTTAGTGAACCTACCAGGGGTGGTGCCCTGCTAGACCTTCTCTTCACAAACAGAGAAGGACTGGTGGAGGATGTGATTGTCGGGAGCTGTCTTGGGCAGAGTGACCACGAAATGGTGGAGTTCACTATTCTTGGCGAGGCCAGGAAGGGGACCAGTAAAACCGCTGTATTGGACTTCCGGAGGGCTGACTTTGAGCTGCTCAGGACACTAGTTGGTGGAGTCCCTTGGGAGGCGGTTCTGGAGGGCAGAGGGGTCCAGGAAGGCTGGGCGCTCTTCAAGAGGGAAATCTTAAGGGCATAGGAACGGTCTGTCCCCACGTGCCCAAAGACGAGCTGGCAGGGAAGAAGACCAGCCTGGCTCAACAGAGAATTGTGGCTTGATCTTAGGAGAAAAAAGAGGGTTTATAAGCTTTGGAAAAGTGGGCAGGCCACTAGGGAGGACTTTAAGGATGTAGTGAGGCTGTGCAGGGACAAAATTAGGAAGGCCAAAGCTCATCTGGAGCTCAATCTGGCTACTGCCGTTAAAGATAACAAAAAACATTTCTATAAATACATCAACACAAAAAGGAGGACTAAGGAGAATCTCCATCCTTTACTGGATGCGGGGGGAAACTTAGTTACAAGAGATGAGGAAAAGGCGGAGGTGCTCAATGCCTTCTTTGCCTCAGTCTTTAGCGGCAATACCGGTTGTTCTCTGGATACTCAGTACCCTGAGCTGGTGGAAGGGGATGGGGAGCAGGATGTGGCCCTCACTATCCATGAAGAACTGGTTGGTGACCTCCTACGGCACTTGAATGTGCACAAGTCGATGGGGCCGGATGGGATCCACCCGAGGGTACTGAGAGAACTGGCAGAGGAGCTGGCCAAGCCACTGTCCATCATTTATCAGCAGTCCTGGCGATCAGGGGAGGTCCCAGTTGACTGGCGGCTAGCAAATGTGACGCCCATCTACAAGAAGGGCTGGAGGGCAGACCCGGGAAACTACAGGCCTGTCAGTTTGACCTCAGTGCCAGGGAAGCTCATGGAGCAGATCCTCCTGAGAGTCATCACACAGCACTTGCAGGGCAAGCAGGCGATCAGGCCCAGTCAACATGGGTTTATGAAAGGCAGGTCCTGCTTGACGAACCTGATCTCCTTCTATGACAGAGTGACGCGCTGGGTGGACGAGGGAAAGGCTGTGGATGTGGTCTAGCTTGACTTCAGCAAGGCTTTTGACACCGTCTCCCACAGCATTCTCCTCAAGAAACTGGCTGCTCGTGGCTTGGACTGGCGTATGCTTCGTTGGGTTAGAAACTGGCTGGATAGCCGGGCCCAAAGAGTCGTGGTGAATGGAGCCAAGTCCAGTTGGAGGCCGGTCACTAGTGGCATCCCCCAGGGCTCGGTGCTGGGGCCAGTCCTCTTTAATATCTTCATCGATGATCTGGATGAGGGGATCGAGTGCACCCTCAGTAAGTTTGCAGATGACACCACGTTAGGTGCGTGTGTCGATCTGCTCGAGGGTAGGAAGGCTCTACAGGAGGATCTGGATAGGCTGCACCAATGGGCTGAGGTCAACTGCATGAAGTTCAACAAGGCCAAGTGCCGGGTCCTGCACTTGGGGTGCAATAACCCCAAGCAGAGCTACAGGCTAGGAGAGGAATGGTTGGAGAGCTGCCAGGCAGAGAAGGACCTGGGAGTGATGGTGGGTAGTTGGCTGAATATGAGCCAGCAGTGTGCTCAGGTGGCCAAGAAGGCCAACAGCATCCTGGCTTGTATCAGGAACAGTGTGACCAGCAGGGCTAGGGAGGTGATCGTCCCCCTGTACTCAGCTCTGGTGAGGCTGCACCTCGAGTACTGTGTTCAGTTTTGGGCCCCTCGCTACAAGAAGGACATCGAGGTGCTTGAGCGGGTGCAGAGAAGGGCGACGAAGCTGGTGAGGGGCCTGGAGAACAAGTCCTACGAGGAGCGGCTGAGGGAGCTGGGCTTGTTCAGCCTGGAGAAGAGGAGGCTCAGGGGCGACCTTATCGCTCTCTATAGGTACCTCAAGGGAGGCTGTAGCGAGGTGGGGGTTGGTTTGTTCTCCCACGTGCCTGGTGACAGGACGAGGGGGAATGGGCTTAAGTTGAGCCAGGGGAGTTTTAGGTTAGATATTAGGAAGAACTTCTTCACTGAAAGGGTTGTGAGGCATTGGAACAGGCTGCCCAGGGAAGTGGTGGAGTCACCATCCCTGGAAGTCTTCAAAAGATGTTTAGATGTAGAGCTTAGGGATATGGTTTAGTGGGGACTGCTAGCGTTAGGTCAGAGGTTGGACTCGATGATCTTGAGGTCTCTTCCAACCTAGAAATTCTGTGATTCTTTGATTCTGTGATTCTGTGATTATGCTGCTCACCTGTTCCAAGGAGAGGGTTAAGCCAGCACATAGCCAGATCTGGTTCAAGATATCTCTGTGCAAATGGAATTGTCACTAAAAGCGTGTAGATGAGGTTGTTCTGATACAAGAAACGTGGAGAAAAAGAAGGGGGTGAAAGGGAGTCAGAGGGAATTTGGAAGAAATGGGTTTATTGTAACCCAGCAGTAGTATCTGCTGCTTCTGGCTGATTACAACTTCTCCTCACTCAAATAAAAGTTTTGTGTTTTTCTTTCCTATCCCTGTCTGGTAAAACTAAGCCACACTTTATAGGGTTCTGATAGACACAGAACAGACTGCAGGCTACCTTGTCACTTGCTTCAATCTAGTATTTGAGACCCTTAATAAGCCCTCTCCCTCCTCGCTGTCTCAAGTTTGGTGGCAGTTATTTTGCCAGAAGTGTCCTGAAGGAAGTTTTACCTTCACATAGTCCATCTAAAAACTGGGCCTGCATGCACAAGTTCTTAGTCTAAACTACATGCTACTTGGTACTGTAACCCAGCTGGTTAACCTGAAAGCAGGTAAAGGTTTTTACTACTACCTTTGATAGAGGTGGAAAAGTTTTGATGAACTGACAGATGCAGATTTTACTTTTGGCCAGTGCATAACTTAGAATAAATAAGCATTTTATATATATATATATATATATATATATATATATATATATATATATATACATATATAAGTTTCCTGTTATTCCTTAATTTGACCAGCAGTCAAATTTCTCGCAGTTTCAATCTATTGTTATCTCAGCTTACTTCACTGTGACGTGATAAAATAAAATATCCTCTAAGAAAGAAGTGTCTCTTGTTTTTCTGTTTCTGGTGTTTCTGCAGTTTTTCATTCAGCATATACTAAATTAAATATGTGAAGCTCAGTATCTACAATCTGAGAATGTCAGAAGCTACTGGGTCACTGAAAAATAAAATATTTCTAGGAATTGACCAGTTCAAATAAAAAACTCCTCTTTCTCAGGGATAGAAAAAAAGCAATGAAAGAAATGATTTAGTGTATTTTAGTTTTTATTTTGTTTTGTTTTAGTTTGAGGGGGACAATAGACAGGGATTCAAAACCAATATACAGTAAAAATAATTACAGGCCAATAATGGAAACTTTGATGGACCTGGCCTAGAATGTTCTTGCAATCTAAGATTGTTTTAAAATGGAAAATCTTTTTTCAACTGGTTATAGTGTTTGTTTTTTGTTGTTTTTGTTATTTGTTTGTTTTTTTCTTTTCTCATTTTATGTATCATCACATTACAGTGTTAGGCATCCTATAAATCAGACTTTGCTCTTATCCATGTGTGTTTAAAACTGTCATCTTCTACCATACTGCTTCTTAATCTATGTGATAGGACTGATGAATCCAGCAAACAGTTTCTATCATGTACCAAATAAAATATAACCTTAGGTTGAAAGTGAATTCTGCTCGCTGTGCAGTGATGAGAAATAAAATACATTTACTTAAAAAAATCCATATAACTCGACAAGCACAAAAGGAATACATCTGTTTTGAGCAAGAAGTCATTTTCCACAGGAGACTTGTCTTTTACAAGATAATAAATAATTGTAGGTGATTATGTAAAGCAATATTTTACAAACCATAAAATTCCAAGGGAATTGAGGAACTCAATGATGACAATCTTCTAAGAGCTAACAGGAAGATCTTTTTCTACAGTGAGGTAAACCTGACTGTTTCAGTGCAATGTCTGGACCTAGTATTGTGCCACTTTAAAGAAGACTTCTTAAAAGGATGCAGATTTTTCTCATTTTTAGTAAAATTATGACACTTTACGCCCATCAGTGTGAAGTAACTCCAGCAAATGTTCCTATATTTGAAGGCAAATCCTAAAATATGTTTACCCTTTTTCAAAGCTTATTGCAGTCTATGGGAGTTTAGTGAGAATAAATTTTGGACAAACATTTAAGAAATGTTTTTGGTGCTTGTTCCATAATAAAGATAAGATTGATAGATTTATTATTATTATTATTATTATTATTTATTTATTTATTTATTTCTAATAGACTGCTATCAGCCTGGGGGAGGAGGGGAAAAAAAAAATAAACCCAAATATTTGTTTAGTAAACATCACAACATCACAAAAATCTGTTATCAGGAGCAAACATGAAATATCAACAGACATGCCAGAGGCAGCCTGTGAAAGGTATGAGTTTCTACCAGTTTGTTGGAACTGGTATTCTGGCAAAGGCGTTTTTCCTCTGGTTGCTCCTACAGTCATCCGTGACAGTTTTGCAAAGTGATATAGTTCAAAACTGCTTGCTAATTTGTCTTGCTCACTGGCATAGTTTGGATTTTCAGTTTAAGATGAATCCTTTAAAAATGTTCATAGTAAGTTATGACTTCTACAAATATTTTTTATTAATTAATATTCTGTTTCCCTTAACAAAGCCAGATACAGAAATGCTGATATAATATGAATAACTGAACTAATAAGTATGGCAGTTACCGACTTTCTTTTTAGGCCAGAAAGCACCATTCTATCTAAGTTCATATTGTATAAGGGGCTGTTGCATGAACCTCCCTGCTTAGTTAACAAGCACTAATTTGGATGTGATGAGTAATACTTAAAATGTCACTATTAATATTCACCAATTTATTGAAGTGTGAAAGAAGGAAGTATCCTACACAAGCATTGGCTGGAATAGTGGTGGTGCTGGGGATGCAAATGGATAGGTCTTTACAGAGATAGAATGATGACATGACTGATGTAACTCCCCTCCAAAGGTTGGGCTCAGCCTTTAAAAGTTTGAGATACTTGTCTAGACTATAAAATACATCACCAGTAAAGTTCATCAGGGCCATGACTGGATTCTGCCATCAAACAGCATTGATATTTATTGTTAGGTCTAAGGGCATTTTACAGTTCCCTGCTTTAACATTTACTCAGTGAATGTCCAGCTGAACATCTATATTACTAAACTTTACTGTGTGTCCAGATGAAACAAGGAATCACGCACTCATTTATGTGGGCCAGTGAAATCCCATTGAGGTGTATTTTGTCTACTCCTTTCTACTCCGGAGAATTTTGATGACATATCAGTCAAGAAACTTGCCAAAACATTATTACTTTGAAAGGCTCTGTGTGTTTGTGCATGTGTATTTAAAAAAGAAGCAAACCAACAACTCCAAACCTAAACAATGTTATGGCTGACCCACATTACTACATATTTGCCTAGTCTTCCAAGTGGCAAAGTGCTGCTTATAAACTGTGTTTCTTGTGTGATAAATCATTCTTGTCAACGAAAGTATATGTTGACAGTATTTATGAATAGCTGTGAAGTTGCCAGTCATGTCCTTGAAAGTTACAGTGGTTATTCCTGTGATATTTCAGATGGTGGAACATGGCATACAGAGTCATTTCATTACTGAAGCTTTTATTTCTGGAGGATTGGGAAATACTTTTGTTTTTATCATGAGCAACAATTTGGAGGACTGCTTAGAAAGATAACATTCCAGTGCCAATTGGGTATCTCCAGGAAATTATTATGGACAAAATAGGGCTACACTTCCCTCTTCTTGATGTTTGTCCATTGCTACATTGCTATTTTCTCTGCTTAGTATTTATTTAACAGATTTATTTGGTTTGTACACCTTACACTTACTGATTCATGACAGGTATAACTGACATTGAGACAATATGTTGAAGACTAAAGATGGAATGTTTTAAAGAGAGTAGGATCTTTTTTTTTTTTTTTTTAATTTTTTATCTATTCTACATGCCCTATTTTTCTTTCATTTTCTTTTTTCTTTTTTTTCTCCCACACCCATTTTTAGCTTTCTTCTTGTTTTCCACACAGAAGACTCAAATATTGGTGTAAGATTGTAGCAAATAATAGTTTTCTTAATGGAAGGTACATTTCAAAATAAAGTTAATTTTGAATTGATCTAATAATGAAGAGTATGCCATAATCTATAAAGTAGCTATACTTAAGTAGGATACAATTAGTTTTTTACTCCATTAAAGGTGCTAATGGCAAAGCATCATTTGAAAAACTTAAAAGAAAACAAAGTCATCTAAACCATAGGTTATTGAGAGATTTACCTAATTTATAGAGGCTTTTTTTTTTTTTTTTTTTTTTTCAGCTTCTTTGGGGGAGTAGTGAGAACAATTTATTGTTAATAGTGGCCACATTCGTATTTATGGCATGAAACCTGAGTCTGATCAAAAGAAGAGGGGAATTTTGCTTACCTCAGTGAGATCAAGGTAGATAAAGACACAAACACATGTTGGTAATGGAGGCTATAATCTTATAATACGAGCGTCTAGAGGTAGCTAGATATTTTATAATGTTAATAGCTATCCCACACTGTAAATAGAGAAGGCACAATCATCAGCCTGGCTTGTTTATAATGAGACCAATAGTGTTTCTTGATGGAGTTAGAAGGTAGGTTTGTATGGAAATGTAGACAGAACTTACACTGGAAAATCAGAGATCTTTGGGCAGTGAATCATATGGCAAAAGAGACAGAGAGAATCAGAGAACTTTCCCCAGGGTTAAGTTTGATGGGACTGGTATGAAATATATTTACTAGAAAATCTTCACAGAGCAATTAGGTCTTAATTTAACTGAGAAATAGTTGCATGGATTCTGTTGACTGAGAATGGTAGTTCACTGAAAGTGAAGAGGATGCTTTTAAAAAGGCAGAAGATCAAAAAGGCAAGCAATCCTGTTGCTGTAACCATGGAAGTACTTAAGCCTGCAGAAAAAGTCTGATTTGTTTATTTCTTTATGTGAGAAAGCAAGGGAATTGTTTCTTCTGCATATCTCTAGTGTCAATGTTTCAGAATGAATTCAGAAAGCCACAAG
Organism: Aythya marila; assembly: GCF_965140915.1. Taxonomy (NCBI): domain Eukaryota; kingdom Metazoa; phylum Chordata; class Aves; order Anseriformes; family Anatidae; genus Aythya; species Aythya marila. The sequence goes on from NC_139043.1 coordinate 77,975,775, forward strand.
CTGGCAAATACATTTTAAAGGCATGATGGGGAAAATGAAATATAATTTTAAAAGACTTTGCTTGATATTATAATAACTTATAAACTGGATCTGTTTGTGAAAATCTCTTCATGCTTCATTGAGCCTTCTCAACCTACAGAAAAGTATAAATGTGTATATAAATGGTAATTATTACTGCCTGTCTCCTGTACACAGTAAGGTAATATATGGGGAAATATTACCTTTTTGTTGTTTTTCCGTCAATTATCATTAAAACTGTTGCACCATCCTTGCTTAAACTTATCAGCCTTAAACTTATCAGCCTTATCTCTTGCTTAAACTTATCAGCCTTATCTCTGCATCTGTAAACATGATTGCTCTTTGCAAACTTTGGTGTGATAAGAACATTCAAAAACATTATAGAAATTTAGAATGCTTCCCTAAACATGAGTGTTTCAAGGCTTTAGCACACATGAAAACACAGTAGCCTACTGATAAGATATAGTATATTATTTATTTATTTGATTACTTTATGTAAATTCTTCAACAGTTTTGCTAAAGTATATAGCTGACAATGACAGTGTCACAAACATGTCACAAACACGACATTTTCCTCAACTGACTTTGCAGAAGGAGGAAACTACTGTATGACTTGCATAAAATTAATTTCCTTTGCAAAATATTTTTTTGCAATTAATTAAAATGTAATCTGCTCGTAATTTTGATTGTTCCAGTAGTGATGGCCTTGTTGTTTAGAGACTGTGCCATCACTCCAGAAACCCTGGTACTGCAACTGACATCCTGTGTGACCTTGGAAAAATAATTTTTCTTACTGTTTTCAAAAGTATCTACATCCCTTCCCCAAAGTCAATGGAAACTCAAACTCCTAAAGGATTTAGATACTTTTGTACCTAATTACTGTGGTAGTTTTGCCCATAATATTTTATTTGTTCTGATAATAAAATAGTATTAAAACACTTAATGATAGATAATTTCTTTCAGAAATTTTAGGATGTTTAAGTTGGCTAAAATAAATGCTTCAGAAGTCCTATCTATGAAGACAATTACAAAAACATTTCAACCCTGTAGTTAATAACTAGAAGTAGGAGGAGTACTGTCTTAATTCTCTATCTTTGGAAAAATACTTATTTTACTGTAACACCCCATTTATTTTTTGGAGTTATCAGGTAGTTTATGTGGATGGTCATAACGTGTATTGCTATGAATGGCAGTGCTTATGGTAGTACTAATGGTAGTAAATTTTACAAGATAGCAATAAATAAAAATCACAGTATGATTTAGATCCTAGGAAATAAACTTAAATGCAAACATGGAAAACTCTATATGAAAGAAATCAGAGTGAGGTGAAAAGCTCTCTAACATGCTCGCCCAAGGGAGTTACAACTTTGTTGGACCTTGGTCTATGCACTGTCCCCTTGTGTGTATTCTCAGTGGATGAGTGCCTGCCACTGAATTAAGTACCCACCTCCTGTGGTGCTAGGGGTTGCCCTTCACTAACCTCCTCCCCAGAGGAATTTTACTTTGAAGGCAAATTGGCAGGTACAAGAGCTGGTCATCCTTGCCTTCACACAACATCAAAGTGTCGTGATGCCTTGCCTCTCCAAACCAGAATGTTTCACCCTGCAGAAATTCAGGTACTGTGGAAAATAGCCACCTGGTTGAGATCATGGTCATAATAAAAATATTTACAAATATGAACTGCAACTTCTTAATCCTATACTGTTGACAAATTCCGTTCATATAGAAATGGAGAAATTAACAAAAATTGAGAGTTCCTTACACAGAAAGAAGTAACAAGATATGCACCATGGCCAAGTCTCTAAAGCATGCATCGTAAGTATCCAAGTTATAAGGCAGATGTTAATTCTTGGACTAGCACAGACCAGTGTTGCAGATGGTAATAAGATGTGATGAAGTCTTAGAGGTAGCACAAGTCCATATGCACTGGTTTCTAGAGGCTACTGTGGTAAGAAGAGGGAAGTTGCTACAGAAGGGATGTGTACAATCTCAGGATGATACAGCACAAATCTATCTATGCTTCCATAATTGCTTTAATCAGTGATTTAATTCAGAAATGTATGCAATCAAAAAGACTTTGCCTGTTTTTTTACACATAGGCAGGTGAGTTTGCTTGTTATTCATAACGGTATCCTTGATTATATGATTTTCCTTACTGAATGAGTTAAAGTATTCTAAATATTTTAAAACCCTTTTCCATCTGAGTGCTGCAGCATGAATTTTGAACACATAATATATTCATCATTTTTAATAAAAAAAATACTTATTAGAAAAAACTATTTTTTATTTTATTTTATTTTATTTTATTTTATTTTATTTTATTTTATTTTATTTTATTTTATTTTATTTTATTGAGTTCTTCATAGTTCCTAGCTTAGTAGGACCTTGACCCTTCATTCCTACTATGGGATAAACCACAGTAAAAATAACCAAGCCACTGTGGATGCAGAATATTCAATCTATCTGATGTATTCTATTGATTTCACTCCCTAAATCTCACTGTTATCCACAGCAAAATATTATGATTTGAAATTTCTGCTCACTATCCTCTATGATTTTATTTTTTTTCTTCTATAAGTTGCAGCAGGTATGGGGAGAAAGAATAGTCTTCGGGATCTATGGTCAATTGCCTATGTTCACATGAGTGAAAAAATCAGCTAGTCCTGTGCAATGATAGCAAAGTAGCTGCAGTAAAAATTCAGGGAAACTGGCTAGCCACATTTAGTTACTTTTTGACATCAGGAAAATGGCAGGCAAATATCTCTATGACTCAACGATTACATAAACATTAATTTACATACAAACTCATGAATTGATTTGTGACACCTGGAAATGAAGATGCTCTCCAAAACACACTTGTTTCTATCATTGTCCCCAAAAGTGTTTCTTTAGTACTTGTATGTATTATTTTAAATATTATGCTCCGCCTGAGCCAAAAAATGGATGATATAGAATCTTCAAGAAAAAGCTATGGAAAAAACACTACATGGTCAAATTAGTTTTCTGTTTGTGTTGTCTAAAAGAATTTGTTGAGCAAGTTATCTAGATAACTTACCCAAAGAGAAAATACTTGTCATAGCATAGTTGTGTGAAGCATATTTATATCTATAGTTCTGTTATATGTACAAATTTTGCCTGTTAATTATATTTACATTTCAAAAACATTGTTGTGAGTTCAATGTTATATAGACTATTTAAGCTCTGCTATAATTAATGCCATTAATGGGAACACAACAATGAACTAACTTTCTTATTCTGCAGTCAAAAGTTTGTAGCTCTTATTTAAAAGGACTTTTTGGATTGAGAAACATATAGATGAGACTTTTCTATTTATTTATTTATTTTGAAAGCAGAAGATTATATTCCTACCTTCCTTAAACTCTTCAATAAAACCTTAACACAGGATTTCTAATGAAGAAGTCCTTCTTGCAGTTTTGTTGCTTTACAATCCTTTAATTTGGTATTAGGAGCTACTTAGGTATGGGTACAGGGATTGTAAGGCTATGGTGATGTGGTATTGTTGCAGGCCTCATGTGCTGCACTTTCTGCTTGAGTGAGTTTTGAGATAGCAGTTGCATAACAGTGAAATTGCAAACGCATCAGGATCCAGACTGGAAAGAATGCAGAGCTGAAGGAGACCCTAGCATCCCAGAGAGCAACAGACTGTCTTAATATAAAGGAAAATGAGAATGCATTGTCAAAGACATCAGGAAAGTAGCAAATGTGTTTTCTTAGCTTGGCCAGTGCTCATTGGGTGATTAAATTATCTGAGTCAAGTGAATTTCCAGAAATATGCAGCTAACCTTCAATTTTAGTAAGGTTTTCTTTCGTTCCCACAGCAAACAAAATATTCTAAAACCTCTATTTGTTTTGTACTCTGTAATTTCTGCTCTGAACATCTTAGGCTGAATGGTCTCTTGTCACTGCCAGGCAGATAAAAAATAATTTTGTGTGTCTTATATGTAGCACCAGCTGTAGCCTGAGCTAAAAGCTTTGTGAAGACAGAAGGTGATGTTAATATCATTGACATGACATGATGTTTTAGGTCTTATGCTAACACTGATGGAAAAGAAATACCTTCTCAGAAGGAAATTCAGAGCCTATTGTTTTTCTTTTCTTTTCTTTTCTTTTCTTTTCTTTTCTTTTCCTCTTTGAGCTAGTCTACTATTTGAGTCAGTCCAAAGAGTTCCAGTGCTTTCAGCTCTCATGACTTGCAGAATCTTCCTGATGTTAGATATTTATGTCAGACATTTAACTCAAACTCTCAAAGTTGTTTTTTTTTTGTTCTTTGTTTGTTTGTTTTTGTTTTTGTTTTTATTTTTTTGACTGTGGAATAATCCTTTTATATATATATATATAAAAGTTCTTGTCCGCTTGTAAGCCTAAGTCTCAAAGTTTGGTATGTAAGCTCAAAGTTTGGTATGTAAAAGCACTGAATGACTGAATGTTGGGAAGGAGGAAGCAAGAGGGTGAAAAAAAAAAAAAAAAAAGTAGAAGAAAACCCAAAACTATATCACTACATTAGAATCACATTATTTGTAAGATGACAAAATGGCTTTTAAGGTCAGCGCCACTAAATGGTGTTTGAATATCAGAATATCTGACTTCTTGAATTTTCAGTTTGATTTTATACATGTAAGATTCAGGGTTCAAGGGATGCTGCGTGTACCCTGCTGTCATTTTATAATACTTCTGTAATGGAAGTGGTCATCTTACGTATTCTGTGCCTTAACATAGTTAACTATTCTGCTCAACACATTCTTTCTGATTGGGCACAGAAATTGCATTTACATATTGATTTCATGCAGCAGTATTGTTGTTCCTAATACATCTAGAGCTTTTGTTGATGGTTGTATCAGTTTCTCTTTTAAGCAGGGATATTTTTGTCACAACAGTGTTTTATTTACAGGTTTTATGATGAATCACTTTTATTGATCTCCTCTTTCATCTGGTATTTCATTATTTTACTGTGAAAATACTGTAATATAATGAAATAAGAGTAATAAATAATAAAAATAATTACCTATAAAAGAAGCACCTGTCTAGAGCTTTGTATTTCTGAAAGCAGCAAGTTTGTCCACAAATTTTATAAATAGCTTTAAGAGGCTGCTGCTTCTCTGAATCCGCTCTATATCCCAAGATACTTGCCTTCTTCAATGCAGACTAATCAACATGTTCTTATTTCTTGCTTTTGTTTCTGTACCATCTGTAGCAGGTGCTGGTGTCCCTATATAAGCAGCAGGAAAGCAGCATCTTCTTTCATGGAAGATGAGTTTTTATCGTAGGGGAATTGTTAAAGGATTTTCAGGACCAACGCCAGTAGCATTCAGAAGGACTTTAATGATATATTGCTCCCAGCTATCCTTTTTTACAGGTCTCCAAATCAACACGTTGAGCAGGAAAAGTAACTTTTTGTTGCTTATTTCTTAGAGGAAATAAATTGGATTCAGTCTGGAAAAAGATGGAGAGGAAGAACAACTAACAGATACTGGAGATGGCAGCACTGGCTATGATGGCGTCAAGACCCCTGTGTTTTGAGTGGAACTGCCTAGACTTTCTTCTTAGTGTGTGCTTTCCAAAATCGATCAAGTGGTTTTCAAACAATGCAGAAGAAAAGAAGTTGTATAAGAATTTAAATCTGAATGTTTATATAGTAAATAGAGCAATTTCAAAGTGGCCAGGTCAGAGTAGAAATACAAAGAGTTTCTGTTAACTCTTTCCTCAACCACTATTTCTGCCCTGTTTAACTTGGTGTTAGCTAGCCCAGTGGATTCTCGAGTTGCAGCAAACTGTGCTCTGTGCACTTCAACCCCAGGAAATTTTACTTTCTGATCAGCTAGAAGACAATCTGTCTGTTTTCTGACTCTTTTGGTGTTTTGTTTTCAATCCCTCCTTAAGCTGAAGGCTCCCAACACTGAATCATGTCTCTTCCTCTCTTCCACATCCTCCCTAGTATGGATGTCCTGGTAGGACAGGACAGGTAGAAGGAGGTAGGTAGAAAAGGAGGAGGATAGGTAGAAGGAGGAGGTAGAAAAGTAGACCTACTTCAAAGGGGACTACCTTCCCTCTTTTTAAAAAACTCACAAGAATCCCTCTTCACTTCCTTCTTTAAGAACAACTTTTCTTTAGTTATAATCATATAAAAGTAAAAATATTTTTACTTTTCTCAGGGTGGAGTGATGAGAAGTAATCAAAAAGCTTACTGTCTGGTGAAACAGGAGAATGTCTGAATGAGGAAAGTAGGATTTATTTAAGAGGCAAAAAAGGATGCACATAAAATCCAATGATTTGAATCTGTGAACATCCAACATATTGACATTGTTTTTGTTTGGACTTTGTGTGCCTGTTTCTGCTTCCTTCTGAAACACTGATGACTACACTGGGTATAGACAGAGTTCTATAATTAGAAGAACACTTTCAGACTTCTGTTTATAATCCTAAATTCACTTTTGACACATACCATTAAAACTTCTGACATGCCAGGGACATTTGATTCCCAGTGCTCCTTTCCAATTAGACTTGAGATTGTTCTTAGAAGAAGGAAGATTTTCTGTTTCTACCATGCTTAGCACTGTTTTTTATAAACTGTACATCTTGTTTTGAAATACCAGGTATTATTCCAAGTGCAGTTAAAGGTACTTTTATTTAATGAGACTAAAACTCTGAAAGGTAGAAAGATGTGATGTAATAGAAATGAATTGGACAAAACTCAGTCCCCTAGATATGGAGAACTTTCTCTTTCACATGGGTTTTAAACATTAAGTAAGAAGAATGATTTTTTTTTTTTTTCCTGTTCCAGTCTTGGAGATGTTAAATGCAGTGGTAGCAATCTGAGGAGGTTAAAAATAATCGTCAGCATTCTGTAACCATTTTGTTTGATGTAGATCATCACAGAAATCTTAGGCTCATCTAAGTCTGTGTTCTGACACTCAGATTCTTTTCTTGACTGATAATATTCTCTACCTGGGTAATATTTTATCATAGATTAAAAAACTACTACATGGTTGAATTTGAGTGATGATGTTAGGAAAGAAATAAAACCAGAGAGATTTGTTGAATGGCATGTCTTTTGGACTCACAATAGCAATAAGCAGGAAGCCTAAAAATCAGAGTAAAAGGATTTCTAATTAAATTGGGTGGTCCATTTCATAAGACATACGGTCTTAAACATGAAATCCATATAACTTTAGGGAGAAATACTAAAAAGAGAGTTCCTTTACAATCTGGGCATGAAGTGTCAGGTTAATTGCATTTCAGTGTCATCTTTTTTTCTTATCAGCTGAGGGCAAAAGCTCATCTACTAGGTAGAATAAATGAATATTTCATTGCAGGAGAGATAATGATTTCTTTTATTATTATTATTACAACCTTTGCCTAAGAATCTTAGTTTATTTATGATTTCTCTCTCTCTCTCTCTCTGTCTTCAGTTGTAAAGGAAAATGAATGGTAGATGTAACATTGGCAGGGAAATACCATTGTAAAGATGTTGATTTCCATGTTTTAGAGATATGAACACTCCAGTTACTGTACATTAGGCTGTTAAAATTTTAACAAATCTCCCACACCTGCTTTTTGAAATAATAATAATAATAATAATAATAATAATAATAATAGTAAAAAAAATTATTGTGGCTGATCAAGTTGTTTAAATTCTCTACAGGCAAAAATTCTTGCTGTTTTCTAGCTAGATTGTATAGAAGATCTGATATTTTAGTTGAAAGACAATCTTGAGCTACACTCACCAGAAAGTACCTTTCTAATGTTTTTCTCTCATAAAATGTTGTTCCCTTTTAGTGATATCTACTGAATATACTGGCTTTGGAGAAACATCCAAAGGGAGCTTTAGAGATTCTTCTCTACCATTAAACATTGTGGAATACAGAATCTGATTTTGCACTGCATGCATCTTCATTAGCCTTTTATGTTAACATCTTTTCACTGATCTCTACCTGCCCTACTACAAGAAAAATGGGTCAATTATTTCATGCATGATTTTGTTTGCTTACAGAAGTATCTGATAAGTTTAGGATAATCATGCATATTTCTTATTTCTTGCTTTGAGTTGATCTTAGTCTGTGATGTACAAACACAAAAAAAAAAAAACAAAGACAATCTTTAACATGTACAACACTATAAAAATGGCTGGTGGTAGGAAGGAAACTGCACTAAAAGGTGAAGAAAGAGGCCAGTTGCTTTCAAAATGTGTTTGTAGAAAAAAAGCCAACATGAATAAAAGATATCTGCAGTTCTACTTCAGAAGGGATGTCAAAGGCATTCCCACAAAAACATGTCAAGGAGTCTACTGAAATTATTATTAAAGATAGGGTGGCAGAAAAAAGTGGTCCTAGAGTCACAGAAAACATGGCTTCATTGAAGCTTAACATCAACCTGAAAGACAATATGTAGCATCTGTTGAACAAAACCATTCTGTTTCAAATTGATGTCTTATGTGACTTATTTTCTGCAGTTGCCAGTCCTAAACAATGCCAGCAATTTTTCTGGAAAGTAATGATGACACAAGCTTTCCACAAGGCAGTATGATACAGTTAAGATGCCTGCTTATTCTGTTAGTGCTTGTTCTTCCACAGTTGTAGTCAACAGCAGATCAGACATACTGACTGTAACCATGTGAATTTAAGTGACAGTAGTGGAAATTTTAAATCTCAGCAGAGTACCTTCTTGTTCTGAGGATTTCTTATGGGTTTTCACCACATGCTGGTGCATTTGGCAGATGTAAGCCAGTGCCTCTCTGTAAGCAAAGAAGGGACATGAAGATAAAAAATATTGGCAAAACTTTTACTGTTTTTGCCTCTTCCATTCAGCAACAGTGTCACTCTCTGTATCCTTTTCATTTGTTTTTAAAAGGAATATGTTGCTATTACATTGAATAAAAACCTGGATAAGAACTTGCAGACTCTGGACTTTTGAGCTTGTCATTAAACTCCTACTCAGGTTTAAATCATTTCATGTTGCTAACAAACATGCCCAGATACTGTTTTTTGTTTGTTTGTTTGTTTGTTTTGCTTTGTTTTAGTCTTCTAATATGTCATACAATATAAACATATGTCAACTAAAATGGATTTAGTTGCAAAATTCCTATTGGGTGCAGAACTTAAAGAGGTATTGTTGACCTGCCGCCATTTCAGTGATCCATTGGTAAGGTTACCTACTTATAAAATAGGGAAAAAATGGTAGTAATATGATGAAATACATATAAGAACATTCTACTGTGATTGTTATTTTCTATGAAGTCCCAGATCACATGATAAGGATCACATGATAAGGAATATGTGATCATCTCCCTATAACATTGTCCTTCTTCTTGCTTTTCGCTTTATTTTCTCTCACTGCACCTAATTCAACACAAAGTTTGGAAGCCCAGGATCACCAGGAATAGCAGCATCTGGTAAATGGGAAATTATTATTACTCAGCTTTTTAGATAGCTCCTTGTCTGCAATCATAATCTTTATTTGATTTAGCAAAGCAAGGACATTTACTTTATAGTGTATTGGACATGTACAACAGTTGTGATATATATACATTTAATTTCTTACATACACTGAATACAAGTTGTATTCCATCAACAAAGTTTTCTGCAAGCACTCTGGACTCCCCTTTTTTCTGAAGCTGCTTTGTAGAGTTTCAAGCAGCCAGCAGATGGAGAGATGACAAACCCTGTCACATGATGCCTCTGCATATAAAGAGTTTGCTGATTCACAGACTCAATTGATTTCATCTCTGTCAGGTGCAAGAACAGCTGAAATGTTTTTACTGTAGAAAATTTCAGTCTTGCAACATTTTATCTGGAAGTAATAATATATTTTTCTTTCTAGATATGGGATTTGTTTGCTTTAAAAATAGAATTGCTGATGGTTTATAATATCTACAGTACAGTAGTGAGGGAGAAAAAACCCTAAAGCTCTCTACCCATCTTAACTCCCTGGGAGAATAACGACAACAACAACAACAACAAAGGACATATTTACCCACCTTGTCCTTATATGTATGTAAATTCATGCTCTTAAGAATCAAATCAATTATCTACTGATGGAGTTTAGGGAGTCTGCCATTTACTCAGGTAATTTTCCTAACAGGACTTCTTGTCTGGGTCCCTCATCAGCTAGGATTATAAATGTATGATTTATCCATTACAGCAGACTTCAATCCATCAAGAATACATTTTAATTTCTGACAGGAATTAGTGTTGAGTAACCATGAAGGCTTCTTCCCTTTCAGTCAATACTTCTTTTTTGTAAATCAATAGTTCATGAATTAATAACTTAAAATAATTCTAAGTAGAGTTTGGAGTAAAGTCTAACTAAACTCTTGCATGTGTAAGTTTGGGTTACCTTTGGAAACAAGTAAATGACTTTTATTTCCATAATGGTGACTATATAGCAATAAGAAAACCTTCATTATGATTGAAGACCACATGAGTAGCATAACTTTTACTAGAGAATTCAAATAGTAAGCTATCTGTCAAAAGTACATCTGGTCGTTCTGGTCATCCCTGCTCCCCAAAACAGATACACGTCCTTAACCCCCATCCCAACTCCCCCCCACACTGCTTTACACTCATAGGGCAGAACAGAAGCATCCTCAGGGGCTCCCCTCAGGACTTAGAGAGGCACTAGCAGCACTAGCAGTGAGCATGTTGCACGCTCACAACCCCAGGCTGTCATGCGGGGGCTTATAGACGTAGGAAACTGGAAAAGTCCTGCAGGGTTCTGAAAATGGCAGCTACTCATGGCTCTGTAATGAAAAGGAGTAGACAGAACCATTTAGCTTTTAAAAATGTTTTATTTATAGGGAAACAAGAAAGCATAAGTTAACTGCCTCTCAACCTGACTGTAAAGAGCATGTCAGAGCTTACTGAGATGTCTACTGAGCAGCCAGCAGCAACAGTGGCTTTTAATGAAACTGTAAAGCAATTTAAGTTAGTGGCATCTGAAAATAAGTGACATTTCCACATGAAAGTGTTCCCTAAGTCAACATACAGGAATGAATAATGGAGATAATAAATCTGCTTCAGAGGAGGAGAGGCAGATGCAGTTATTTCTGGCAAAGTAAGCAGCACTTAATTTTCTTTCCAGTACAAACCACCTTCCATTCATATGTATGACCAACCCTCTATTCTAAATGATATATTATTGAAAATTATTAATTCAGGGAAGTAGTTGTTTTTTTTTTGTTTGTTTGTTTGTTTGTTTGTTTGTTTTTTAAGAGAAGGAGAGGCCTGGCTACAAGACAGAAATGTCTGCAAAGCATATAGGAGTTACTAGTATCAAAACAATTGGTTTTCTGCTTAGATTTAATTTTATTTCAGCTTATCATAAATATATCCTACTGTGCTAAAACCCACTTTGTTTTAGTGTTTGTTTAGTCACTATCTATGTAGAAATTATTTGAGAAAAGTGGAAAATGAAAGCACAAAATATTTTCCTCTTTTTCTTTTGCTTTTCAGAGCACAAAATCAGGTTGTTCTTAACTTCTAACTCTTTCATCAAACTATCTTCACTGGCATGTCCTCCACCAGGTGAATTTATTGCATTCTGTAAAGAGGGAGCAGGTAGTTATTTTCCATGATGCATTTCCTGGGAAGAGGAATATTTCTCATAAGGAAAAGTATTTAATTTGTTGTTTTTAAGCTTTTTATTTATTAGGAAGAAAGAAATAAGTGTTTTGAAACATATCTAAAGATGGCACAACATCTATCAGAAATACATGTACGTAACAGTAGTTAATTCTGATTTGGGGCTGCAGAGAGGCTAGGTGATTCTTTAAATATAATTCCTCCACCCTGTTTCTCTATAATTTTAGGAACCTGGAATCAAACATCAAGGGCTTTATGGCACTTTGTACTTTTTTTGTCCCTTGGTCCCTTGTGACACTGAGTAGCTAATGTCTACATGTCCTAGACCTTCTGTTTTTATGAAGGTAGACCTTCTGTTTTTATGAAGGCAGAGAACAAACAGGAAGGGTTCTAGGAAGTAAAAAAAAAAAAAAAAAAGACACAACTGAAATAATCTATTGTAATCATCCAAAACATTGAAGCTTGCAGGGAGATCACTGCAGTTCTTGGTTTAACACTGTTAAACAGGCAATTAAAAAGCTTTGGGTGAGCTTTCACCACAACAGGAGACCGATGTACTTCCAGATTTCCTTTTCTGAGAGTAATGGTTAGAGGTAAATAGTTTGGGCTGTCTATGGCAATATTTTGGAGAGAAAAATCAACATGAAACCTTATTTTGTATACATGTGAAGATTCAGGAGCTGACATTTACAGTTTGTTGTTGTTGCTGTGTTGTTTTTTATTTTATTTTTATTTTTATTTTACAGAAATAGAACAACAAAGTATACCATCTATAATAGATCAAAAGAGTGTCACAGAAATGTGAGGAAGTTCAAATGATCCAAATTTGATAAAACTTATTGAAGGCAATGGGTTTTTACTGTGTCCATAATAAAACAGTAAAATAAATAAAAATGGGATCATCTGAGAGAAGTACATCTTATAAGTCTAGTTCTGTGCATTTTTGCTTGACTGAAAAGATGAAGCCACGTTTCTAGGAGGAACTTAATAATTTCATGGTAATAAGTCATGATTCTAAATCCTTATGTTCCTAATTGAAGCCAACAGTTTAATGGCCATATGTTGGCTTACACATCAAAGCTAGTTGTTGCATGGTGTAGTGGCAGTGCTGGGATTCAGCAGCAAGCTGAAGCAAAAATTGATGATAAGTAGCCAACATTTCCCTAGATAGAAGACCAAATGGCAAGGTGATGCAGATGCAATTATAATAGGCAAGCACCACTCATGCACTTTCTTTGAACAGGGATGCAAGTCATGTCCCTTCTTTTACTTTTGCAGCTATTTAGGTGAAGATCTACAAAATGGAATTAGCAAACCAGTATGAAAATATAACATAAAGTTTATATACAGAATTATACAGAATTCTGACACTTCTGGCTTCTCAAAACCCCATTCACTTAGTCAGCAGTCCTACAGATGTGTGAAAACAATGAATACCTATTTTATTATTATTATTTTTTTAACATCAAATAACCTCCAACATCTGCATTTCTGCTCCTATAGATGTCCTGGGTTTTCCTCAGTCTTGACAGTGTTATATATTCCTAGATAATATCAGAGGCTGAGAACAATGTATTCTGCCACCTATCTCCCCTGTAACATTTGATTTGGTACATCCTTTGAATAAACAAATGTATGTATGCATCATTCACAATTTTGACAGGACAAAGGTTGAGACTCCTGGTAAGCTCTCTGTTTTAATTTAAATGGTTTTGTTTGTTTGTTTGTTTTTCAGGCAGCATTAATTATAGAATGCATAGAAGTAGAAAGGCATAAGTACACTTTGGTGAATATTCCTGGTACAACTATATGCACACTTGCCAGCTTTTGTAGTTCCTACCTGCGAGGAGACCAAATTGGGGCTGTAGTTCTGACCTCTGCTGAGATCAGCTGCTATCCTGATTCTTATGCTTTGCTTGTTCAAAGTAACCGTAACCAGTCATCTGAAAGAAGACATGAAAAAATATAGGATATGGGAATGTTTCCTGTTGCCTTTCTTACAATTTCTGTGGCCATGGAATACTTACAAAGCAATGTAGTTCTATTACTAGAATAAACTGTTTTGATAGAAAAGTTAAAACAACTTTGAAATTATAATTTGACCTCATGTATTTGTATAAATAACTACAGCTGTGAGTTTTTGGAAAAACAAACAAACAAAAATGTATCTCCCTCAGGACTTCCAGTATATGGAATAGTGCAGTGCAGGTTCCACTTGTCCCTGCATTCTGTTTGTGCTATTCCCATTCTGTCTGTCTAAACAGAAGGTTTTGAAGCAGAAATTTCACAAAGGCAAGTCTTTGTTTCAAGGCAATAGCCTTTGTCACAGTTCTTCACTTCTTTGCCCACCCTGTTTTTGTCTCTGGTGTGCCTAACAAGGAAATACAGAGATACAAAAAACCTTTCTGTTTTCATAAACAAAATTAACTTTTTGAATCTCAACCCACTCCCCCCAAAATAAATATGTATATATATAAAAAAAAAAAAACAGTCTACACATAACTCAGTTTTGATTCTGAGCATTTGAGAATCTCATTTTTATCATTTATCTTTTGATCATCTCATTTTTATCCAGATGAATTCCTCTCTATAACTATCACTCTTGCATTTTTAAATGCTAAAGTGCATGAATACTACATTATGAAGAATACTGAGACAAAAGTTTGTCATGAGTACTTGGTCCTATAACTGGTATAGAGGTTACTGTTATACTTAATGATGCTTCTTCTGTCTTCTGTTAGTAACAGGCATAACCCAATGACAGAAAGTTGCCTAAGAATTGTTTGTCATCATGAAGCTTTTTTGTTTGTTTATTTATTTGTTTTACCCTTTTCAACAGAGTGCTTTGGGATAGGGCCATCATAAGTCTGAATTATTTCTTCTCTCATGGACTAAAGCTTTACTTGTTTTCTTAAAGCCGTTCCTTCTTAACCTGCTGTGATTGATAGGTGAAGGGAGAAATTTGATAACTTTCCATGCAAAGAATGATACTTTACTCAAGTCTTCAGAGACTCATTTATGTGAATCTAATTGTTTTCTTATAGCCTTGTCCTTATGCTCTGCTCTCTGAATGCTTTAAAATGTAATCTCATTGTCTGCAAACACAAAATCAATATAAAATGAAGCGAAGCAGCTAAGATGTGAAAGGAAGAATTTTTCAACTTAGAAATTAACATGTCATCTTAACATTTGCCATATTAGAGCCAAATGATTTTGTGTAGAATATATTTACCATCTCTTTAGACCATTAATATCTATTTAATAATAAATAACTGTCATATTAATTGCAGTAGTTCAGTAGAAGTTTTTAATCTCTCCTACCTGAGGGTTTTTAAATAATGTAGCACTTAGAATGATGCACAGATTATACATATAAATGTCTTTGAGTTGCTTATATTTTAAAATTAGACTTATCTTTGCTAAGAGACAAAAGGCCCTAGTCTGTTTTCTTTCTTACAAAACAATTTCCAGTATTAGCTGATTCCAAGAAGAAATCTCACTGTGGACTGTTAGTATGCAATATATCCCTAACAGACATAATCTAGTTGTTCTTTTTTTTTTTTTTTTTTTTTTTTTTTTTTACCTGTAAAGAAGGTTTACATTGCTTGAGAGGTAGGGATGCTGGAGTGCCAGCCTTAGATTTAAGAAGCCTGTACTCACATTCCTGCTAGGGCAGATTTATGGACTTTGCATCAAGAAAACACATAGAAAAGGTCTGACTTTTCCTACAAACATGAACAGTATCCCTATATTCCTTCCATGTTGCCTGACCCTCCTTCCAGCAGCCGTTCACCTTCTTTTTTAACCTAAGCTCCAGTAGAAGATGCCTGGTCAGCCAGGCCAGCCTTCTGCCCTGCCTGCCTGACTTCCAATATTGCATGATCTTGTGCTTTTAGGAGGCAGTGCTTAAAGACTGACCAGCACTGATGGACGCCAATGCATTCAAAAGCAGTTTCCCAGGGGACCTTGCTGACTAGTTCCCTGAGCAGCCTGAAGTCTGCTCTCCCCATATCCAGGGCTGAAGTTTTGGTGGCAGTTTTCCTTCTCTAACCATAAATTTTAAACTCAACCACTTCATGGTCACTATGACTGAGACGGCTGCCAATTGTCATGTCCCCCATAAGACCCTCTCTGTTATCCAGCAACAGATCTAAGAGGGCACCTTTCCTAGTTGGCTCCCTTAGCACCTGCACCAAGAAATTATCATCTAGGTGCTTTATGAACCTCCTGGACTTGCTCGTGTCAGCCGTGTGGTGATCCCAGTTGACATCTGGCAAGTTTAAATCCCCATAAGTACAAGGGGAGTTGATATGCTTCATCCTTTTGCATTATGTATCCCTTCAATAGATGAGCTTTGAAGGGCATATGAGGTGGAAAAAGGAGTTGTTTTTTCTTACAACCATCTGGTCATGAAAGTCTCTCTGATGCAGGTATTTCTGCATAACCCACAGTGCTTCCCATCCTTTTACCAAGAGATTTACTCACCACTATTATGTCTGTCTCTACTGTACCAGACCACAAAAGCTAAAACACAACATGTTTGAGCAACCTGTCTCGTGGAATATGTCCCTGCCCGTGGCAGGGAGGTTGAATTTAGACAATATTTAAGGTCCTTTCCAATCCAAACCTTCCTCTGAAAATGTGTTATTTATGCTACAGACCATGAGTCATCATTGCTGGCTATAGTATGCCTGTAGCTGAGTTGGGACTCATGCTGTTTTCTAAGGATGGTCATGTTCATTCAGCTGGTGCTAAGCAGTTTAAATGTTTGTCTTTTCTGTACTCATGGCTGAATGGCTTGCTCAGTTATTGGATATGTGACACTGCTGGCATCTTTATTGGGTGCTCTCAGGCTAAGCAACACTCAGGAGTCCTTGAGGTATGCAGTTCTGTGGCTCTGCACTGGCAGAATGGGAGATAACACCTCTACCCTACTCCATAATGTGTATAGAAAAACATGATGCTCCAGCTCCACAGTAACAGGGACATACTTAGCCTAATTTAGTGACATAGTACCTTAAACAATTTAACTCCCCTTGCTGTAAATCTAGACAAACAAATAGACATAATAGATAATGCTTTTAAGCATGGTGGTCTCTTTGATACTGGGGAGTGGTGAGTAAATTGTCTTTTTTTTTTTTTTTAAATTACTTTAAGAAATTACATTATCTGTGATTTTCCTCTTCATTTCACTATATATCCTTTTATTTTCACACCAATATAGGTTAGTATAATTCAGATTGGCTTGCTTGCATCTCTGATTATTTTTTATAATCAGAGATTATAGTGAAAATCCTAAGTCTAAATCTAATTCTTACTTGTATTGAAATCTCCTAATACTGCTAATTAATAATATCACTGTACCATATAAACATTTTATTACAGTTTTCTGGCATAGTGGCTTACTGCTTTATTACAGATGAGGAAAGAGCAATTTTGTGCTATGTAAAGGCTCCTTTCTTCCAAGACTAATGTCCTTAAAGACACTGTAAGTTTATGTACAAGATGGAGGGGACACCTGCCTTCCTTCTATTGATTTACAGCTGTATCAGCCTTAACTTGTAATAAACAAAACTGTGCAACTGGCAAGCTTAAGTATGTGCTTCTTCAAACTTCATGGTAGAGATGGGAGACCAGTTAAAATACAATCTTTCATCCCCAGTTGTTGTTATGGATATTAATGTTAGTTGTTAGGAATGCCTGATTTGGAATGCATGCAAAGCTTTCTTTACGTCACTCTAGAAGTGTTGAGGAGAATTAAATGGTTATATTTTTGCATACTTCAAGGTATCTTTAAAGTGTTAGTGAGCTTATAAAGTGGTCTAGAGTAAAGTTGGTGAAATCCTAATTCCAGACAGTGCCAAAACTCACATTGATTTAAATGGGACTAAATTTCACTCAACATTTAGGACTGATGGGTACCATAACAATCATCTAGTCACAACTACTTCATAATACAAGACACAGAATTCCTTCATGTGATTCTCATGTAAAGTCTAAAATTTCTGCTTGAGTTGTTACATATCTTTCAGGTGTTGCGAAGCACGGCCGAAAGCACGACAGACACCAGCAGAGTCAGATCATGCTTCACCATTTTATTGCCCGAATCGCCCAACTTTTATAGTGAATTTTACAGGGGTGGACAGTGTTTCACACAAGATTATTGGTCAAAAGCACTCAGACAAACCGTTAAGAAAATAACACCACCTGCAAGAAAAGAGCCCCCCTTTTGATTAGAAGTTAGGAAAACAACCCCCTTTGTGCTTAACGGCCACGTAGACCTAGTCCTTGAGGCCAGCTGCTGATAACAATATTATCTGAGTTCCTTAATTGGGTGATGTGGGAGTCATTGCAGTGGGAGCTTCTCACAGTTACTCTGGCAGCTTGGTTTGCTCAGCTACAGCAGGCCCTGAGATTTCTAAGGCCTACCCCTGGTTGCTTAAAGCAAGCTTAGATCGAACAATTATGCCAATTCCCAACATTCAGGAACACACAATTTTCATTTAAAGTATTCAGTGATGATGAACCAATAATTTGCCTAGGTAAATAGTCCAAATAGTTGATTAGATTCACTGATAAAAATATGCACCTAGTCTAATATCAATCATCTAGCTTCCACCTTCAAATATTGGATCTCGTTATGCTTCATTTGTTAAATTAAAGGGCTATTTGCAATCAAAAATTTTCTCATTGTAGGTAATTGTAGGCTATAATCAAGTCACCTCTTACCTTTCCCCTGGATATACCAAAAACTTTGCAAACCACCTTTTTCAAACCTCAGGTTATTCATGTAGTGTTGTTTCCTTTTTGATTCTCTCTGTCTGTAGCTTTTTTTAAGGTGTGGAGAACAACAACAACAAAAGATGGACAAAAGATGACCATTCCAAAAGATGATCTCTAATGCCAGGATATAGGGAAAAAAAAAAAAAAAAAATGGAGAGTAAGTATGGCAAATTTTATTTAAATACAGTAATCCTTTAATGTATCTATTTCATATTAATGACTGGAAATAGTTAAACAAAACCTGTCTGTTAAGCTACAGCTGAGTTATTTAAGACAGTGTCAGAAAATATGCATTTAGGACTCTGCTAATACAGTGGGCTACATACCCTTTGGAATTGAAAGCTAGTAGCTAATATGCAGTTTCTGCATCACTTAAATCAGCTGCAATAAGAGGAGCTTGGGGTACAATGATACAGAAGTGTCAAACAGTGGAGTCTTTTGGTTTGATATAGTTGGTTGACAGAGGTACCATCTGAGGTTGGTCCTGAGTACCTCTTGGTCTGCAGTACCATCTCAGAGTAGCTGTAAGGACAGGAAGGTCATGTGTTACACACATGAAGCCAAAACTTTCTTAGGACCCATTGAAGGGATCCTCTGTGCTTGTCCTCACATTTGTGAAAAGTCTAGTCCTTTTCATTGGTTATTTCCTGCTTCTCTCTTTGTTCTCACAGCACTCTATTATATTGCACCAGCAGTTGATTGAATCAGGACTGTTTATATATAATTTTCTCCAAACCCTTTTCAGACTTGCTCTTTCCAAAATACAGGCTAAGCTAGCTGCTGAGTGTAATTTTCATTCTTATTTTTCAAACACAATTCTCTACATACTTGCACACAAATTCAGCTAAGGTTCAGTTACTAGGTGAGGCATATTCAGTATAAACTCTGCTGGACTCTTTTGTCCTTAGCATTATTTGCCACAGATCTGCAAAATTTACTGTCTGGGCAGTTCTACATCATATATCTAGATGTCAGCAGGTATTAGAAAAAAAAAAAAAAAAAAAAAGGATTTTCCTTTTTTAAGACAGTCTCCCTATTCTGCTCTTCATCCTTGGAACTACTTATTCCTGTTCCTTTGTGTGTGTGTGTTTTTGTTTTGTTTTGTTTTTGTTTTTTTAGGTACATGACAAAATATGTAGAGAGTACTTTAATTTTTTTTGCTGTTTCCATACTCACTGGTAGGACTATATCTGTAATGTCAGTTAAAATATAAGGCATCCTCATGACTGTATTACATTGTTGACTCATTCTCTGATCAGCCACATTGATTTCCATTTTGGTAGTCTTCATATGTGAGTGCCATCTCTGTCATTCTTAACTGCCCTTTTAAAGAAATAAAGCTCATACACCTTTCACCGTCATTTATCTGCAGAATCATGGTCAGATGATTCTACAGGGACCTTCTCTGAGGAATTGCTGTGGGAGAGAGAGTACGATGTAAATGGAGTTACGCTGCAAAATGGAGAAAAGGTAAAAAGGAGATGGGGAAAAAAGCCTATATAATATCAATAATTTATGGAGCAGATATTCTGTTTGTATCTGAGGTTGTTCAGACTGGAATTAAACTCATATATTGAAGATGTCTGCCAGCTTTCTGAATACGTAATAATAAAATTGTATATTTGAGGTGAAATGCAATTATAGGTAGAAATCCTACATGCTCAGTAGGTGCTCTCACCCACAGGCTCCCGAGCCCTTCTGAAGTTCTTTGTAATGATGTATAAAAGATCAAGCCTCTTGCTGGATCCTACTCCTGGCACAGCTAACTATCTCTGAAACATTAAGTCCAAGTCAAACTAATAATGTCTTTTGCAGTTGTTGTTCAAATAGGATCTATTTTATTATTCATGCTCTATCCTAGCTGCATGATCTCAATCTCTTTTTGCATCAATCTCTTTATACTTTTCAGAACATAAATGACTGTAATATTTCTTCTAGCACTGCACAGGAAGAGTAATAAACATCAAGCCTATGTTTTTGTGCATGTGCATTGATGGCATTGAGGCAGGAAAGATTTGGACAGAATGCTGGAAAACTGACATGCCTACAACATCAGAGCTAGTGGTAGAGTTACAGTGCTTTTTTTTTTTTTTTTTTTTTTTTTTTTTTCTGAAGTGTTTAATGCTAACTGCAAGGGTATATAGCCTAGGTGTAGAAAATCAGATATTATAAAATGTTTACCTCTTATTGCCACCCTGTTGTGCCACCCGGTGTTGCTAAGGTACTATTAGGTGTATATTAAAGTCAACTGTTGCACATTATAGTGTATGTATATGCGGCAAGATAAAACATATTCAGTAAGGACATTGAGATAATAAAGGAATGTGATTGATTCAAACTTATATCTTATGAACATTTCAACCAAAATTATTTTATAAGGAGAGTGGTTCAGAGTGGAAATGAGGAGACATCTCTTCTCAGAAAGAGCAGTCAAACATCGGAAAGGGTTGCCCAGAGAGGTGGTGGAGTCACTGTCCCTGGTGGTGTTCAGGGAAAAGTTGGACTTGGGTGCTTTGGGACATGGTTTAGTGGGTGACATTAGGTAGGGTGATGGTTGGACCAGATGATCTTGGAGGCCTTTTCCAACCTTAATGATTCTATGATTCTATGACTTGATGCTAGAAGATAATACAGACTGAATATTTAAATTGTGATCTCCATTACAAGCTTTTATGTACTGCTGGGAGTTTTGTGTGTCTTTGTTTTTAGTTTTCTGTGTCAGAAAATCATGGATTTGCTCAAGTGGAAAAGGGACTTTAGGAGGCTGACTCTGTCTTGTGCTGAAAGCCAGATCAAAACTGAATTCACTCCAAATTGCTCAGGGCTTTGTACACTTAGGTCAACCCCCAAGGATGGAGCCTGCACAGCCTCTATGGGTGATGGCCTGTTCTGCTGTCTTACTCCACATGGAGAATGTTTAGTCCCTGTTATCCAGTCAAACGCACATACATTTCCTGTACACAGAATCTGTGTTTACTTCATCTCAATGCGTTTTTCTGTGAACATGGCAGATTGGTACTCATCCTGGATACTTGAAACACTCCATGTACTTATCTGTAGCTGGAGACCTCTGCTTGTCAGTGCTCAGGAGACATTTGGATAATGTCCTCATCAACATTCTTTAAGGTTGGGTCAGGCTGTAGGTGGTCTTTGAAGGTCCCTTCTAACTGAACTATTCTATTCTATTCTATTCTATTCTATTCTATTCTATTCTATTCTATTCTATTCTATTCTATTCTATTCATTTCAAGAAAACAACGTTTCAAATGCATTATTATTATTTCTAAAATGTTTATTTAATGGAAAATGCAGACTCTGGAATGTTTTTCTTTTTTTTTTTTTCCATTTTCTGGAAAAAAAATAAATGTGTGAAGAATATATGTGTATATATATATATAAATATTTTTTTTTTTGCCAGTGCTATTTCTCTGTTTGTCTTTTCCTTTCTGTTTTGATATCCTTGCTAAAAAATGAGAGTTTTTGCCAAAACAAATTATTTTGTAAATTTTTCAAGTCTCAATGTGGCTTGTTAAGATATAGTAAAGTTATGCCTTAGTTAAGGGGGCAGAGTAGGGCTGTTTCAACAAATTCCTGAAGGAAAATGAATATTTGAATGGGTGTAATGTTCCAAAACCATTGCTAGAAAGTAACATGGAATGAAATAAGGTATAAGAGTGTCAGGGAAAAAAAAAAGAAAAAAAGAAAAAAAAAAATACACCTATATTTTGAGCATGTCTGTTGAATTCAAGTTAAATTCAAGGTAATGATAAGATCAGAATCATCCCATACAGCTGAACTGTCCCTTTAACACCATACTACATTTCTAATTTCTACCTCCAGAATGAAAGAAAAAGAAAGACATGTGCTAGCCAGCTCGTGATGTAAAATGCAGAAAGACTCATTGGGGTCAGTAAAGCCTGTACCCACAATGCAGCATATGCAGAATCAGTAAAAGCAAGAGTGTTTTTTAAGTGGATCACCATCAATAGTTTTGAGCAAGAATATAAAATAGCTTCATTCCACATAATTACTATAGTACCAGAAATACAGGAATGAGTGAGGATGGGCTTTGAAATGAAAGTCAATCTTTAACTCAGACATACATTCACTAACATGGATTGTTGCCAACATGTTCACTTTTATATTTGTTCTGTCGTATTTGATTATACTCAAATTCCCCTAAGTCCTTTAGCTGAATTACAAATTATGGCTTTGATTGGAAACAAATATGCCCACAAAGGTATTGGGTACCTTGTGTGCAGAGTATAGTGTTCCTGACTACAGAGATTCATTAAAATATTTTGGATATTTCTCCTGTCAGTCAAATAATTGCAAGTGATAGATTCAATACAGTTGCCTTTGGAAAACAATGAAATTCACAGAGTGTATTTTAGATAACCATAAAGAAATACAAGTCCAATTGTTTTGGGGAGAAGAAGGAGAGCTTATGTATGTTTATGTATATTCTATGTACGCTGTATATAGCATTTAAACATACCTTATCTATAGGTAGTGAAAATATATTTCTGGACATCTTTTTTTCTCAAATTTCCCTTTGTAAAACTTGTGCTAAAAGCTTAAGTTCATTCTCCCTCTTTCTTTTATTTAAAATATGTATGTTTTTCTATTTGAAGGAAGATAGTTGAAATAATAGTCAACTGAAGTATATGAGCAGTTTTGTTGTGACTATGGGACACCTGCTGATTTACAAGGTACTGAATGGTTTCTCAGAAGAACTGTGAGATGGGGAAAAATGTGCTCAGCCACACCAATATTTGTAACAGGGATCTAGTGTAACAGGGATCTAGGTCATAAGATGTGAGTAACCATCATCAGTGAGGAGTTTGTACAATGAGACTGGAAAAATCCTGTGAAATTATGGCTCATTCATTCTCTGAGTATCTCATATGCTCATTGTTGTCATGATTGGGGCATCATAATTTAAAAACAAAGTAATTGATTTGTACTGTTTTGTTCTGTTTTGACCACTGCTTTTTCTTTGCTGACTAGCTATGTTTTCTGGTATTTTCTAACTGACATTTTATAAAAATGCTAGGTGAGAATTCATGGTTTCTTCAAACACTTCTATCTGAACATATTCACTATAAAAATATCTAATGAAATAAAAAATAAATTCCATTATATGATAATTTGATTTGGTTAACCCTTTTGTCAATGTCTACATTATTTCCTCAATAAACTTCTTGCAATTCCTCCTCTGTTCACCCCATGGCAAATTGTCATTACAATACCAAAGTGAAAACTATCTTTTGAGTCATCACTAACTCCTTTCCTTAGTTTCAGAAAGTTACAATTCAAGACTTGGTGTTGCCACATATCACTGCCAAGACTGCATTTGAAAGCAAGAATAGTGAATATCTGTGTTTTGAAACTATGAAGCATACATTTTGAAAGAGGCAGATGCACCACAAATAGCAGAAATGCCGGTCCCTTTGGCAGCTGACATTTCCTGCAAATCCGCAGCAGCTAACTATTTCTTCTAAATTGGGAGCAATTATTTCAGTCTGTTCTGCATTTATATCATGCTCCTGTGACTTCATCTTGCATGAGGCACAATATGAAGCCCTCTGAAATGCTTTTGACACATTATTCTGCCTCTTGCTAAATGAAAATAATCTGCCTTTTAATCACTTGAAAGCGATCACTCGCAAACCTGATATGCTTGGCAGATTCCCCTTTTAGAACTGGCAGGTGTATGAACAACAGGAATTTGCCATGTTCTGCTGCTAGATCATGTGGGGGGTCACTAGCCAGGATATGGTTAAGCTACAGGTTATGTATGTGTTCACCGAAATTACTTTAGAATCAGTACCAGGTCCTTCTTTCTGGATGTCCACAGGGTAATTAGAGCAAATGGTTGCAAACAAGGTAGATCACAGAGGAAAATCCTATACCTAGCCTCTCTAACAGTTGCTATCATTTTATGCATGTTATTAGCTATTATTAAACCTACATATTTCCTTGTGCTGCCACATGTGTATTTAAATTACACATGCTGAAACTGAGCGAAAATAACTACTCTGAGTAGTATTTTCAGCCCTTTTTCTGGTGATTTACTGACAGTTCCATCTAAATTCAGAAAAAGAAGTATGCTCCGCTTTTTCCCCCTTGCTCTCTCTCTCTAAATAATAACAATAACATTCTAGAAGTGTTCAGAGAGTTCAGCTGAGATCAACTTCACTTTGTAGTGGATTCACCATCCCTCCAAAAGCTGTAACACAAACAGTTTTATGGATATGTTATCCCATTGATGATCCATTTCTGTCTTACAATTCATAAGAAAATTGTGATCTTTAGAAAAGTTCTAGCATTGATTTAGACTGTTAGTTCTAAAAACAATAAATAAATCTTCACCAATCAGTAAGAGTTTTTTTTTGTATGTCTGGTTTATTAATCATATACATAACACTAAAATAGTATTAGGTAATAAGTATACATGGTATCAAATAGTATCTTAATGTATGCACACTTAGTTTTTATCTCTGTTGCTTCACCTCATAGGGTAAACCTCATTTCTTTATTCCTCACTGCTGGAAGGCTTATTTTCTCACACAGGAAAGGCTTGCGTTTTTATTAATGAAGATCTTTGAGCTGATCTCTGCTGCTGTGCTGTTTGAATGTTTATGCACTACAGTGTGTTATAACAATGTTAGAATAGACATATTATGTATCCATAGGGAACAGGATATACAACCAAAACTGTGGTAGGAAATTAATTAATGTGATGTGACTGCAATACTACATCTCTACTACAACATGTTGCACTACCACACGTCAGAGCAGCTTAAATATGCCAGGGTTTTTATACTAGGTCTTAATGTTGACTGTACTCTGAGACAAACCAGTATATTCTTAGAGACAACTCCTGATTAAGATTTAAAGTAGGTGGCTCTTTTTTTTTTTTCTTTTCTTTTCTTTTTTTTTTCCCCCCTAAAAATTGGAAATACTACTTAGACGACAAGTAGTTCTGTACATTTTTGAATTATATATGATTTAAACTGTAACAGACTACTGCCATTCACATATACATGAGTTGATAGATTTCAGAAGAAGGATTGCTGACCTGTATTGCTACAGACTGGTCACTTACTGTTGGACTATGACAGACATAGTTGCTAGAGGGAAAGATCACCTATGAGTTCCTCATATCTAAAGCTGCATTTTCAAAGGAGGTGCTTCCACATGATGGTAACAGGTGCTACCCTAGCTCTGGACTTTGTAGCTGGTGTTTTTGCAGAAATGTATATATGAAAGGAATACAGAAATTACCATTTTCTGTACCAATTCATTTTACCAATTTACAGGCTTGGAAGGTTTTCCAGACATCCTAATCTCCTCTGTTCTGTATAGAAAATGGAAAAACAAAACAGCAACAACAACAAAAAACATCTTACCTTATATACTCAGTCAGTATTTTAGAAAATAGGATATTTTTATGGAAGCTAGAATAATCCCTTCTTAAAATTTATCTAAATCCTTACTCACATAAATAGCTCATCTGATTTCAGGGTGCTGTGTATAAGTTTGAGATCAGCAAGAAATTGACTATAGTCACTTTATTTTGTCTGTTTCATTTGTTTGTTTGTTTTTCTTTTCATTTGTTTGTCTCTGTTTTGTTTTCTCTTGGTTGGATCTGTGCTCAGACTCCAATTACTACCATTTCAGTTGAAGAATGCACACGGCTAGTTCTGCAATGTTAGTCAGATAAGAAAAAAATCACAGGCTGGGCATGAAAGCTAATAATTTCTTGGCAAGCTTCTCATGAATTAAGCCCATTTTCACACTGTGAAAAGTAAATTAAATTCCTATTTAAGTATTTTCAAATAATTTGCATAATATAAATCAATTTTCAGAATGAAATCTCTAATTTAAACTCACTTTTATTTTATACTTCTTTCCCTAAGAAATACAAAGAAAAAAAAAAAAAAAAAAAAAAAAAAAAACAGGAAATGGTAAGACAGACCAATAAAGGAGACCCTTCTTTCATGTAAATCTGATGCTATGATCAAGAAATGAAAGCAACAGAGCTCCTGCCAGTATATGAAAGGTTGATTTAGATAGATTTTTCACCACAAGCAAATTAGATAACATTTGCTAATTAAGATTTTATTACGTACATTTGTTGCCTCCTAATTAGATAAGTGGAACTCTTTGTTTACAGTTATACAAATTTACTGGGAGAGTAAACTGCAGCTAGTGTATAAACTTTGGCATCATCTTTCAAACTTTGCTCTCCTGAAATTATCGCTTTTTCCTTCTCTTTCTATATCTCATGTGTAAGTGTGCTACATTACCATTAAATTACTATATTTGAAAGGAAATAGGTTCCAATTTCCATCAGAACAGATTTATTTGTTAATTTCTATTTATTTCTATTAAGTTATGATATTTTAACTCATTTCTCCCATGTAGCTAGCTCCTAGCTTTCTTTAGAGGAGGTCTTAAGACCTAGAGTAAGGTCTTAGATCTTTCTGATTTTCATGTTATTTTTCATATGTAATTAAAGGTCTGTGTTTGAGACAGCTTGATGTGCCTTAATATTTTTGAGCATTCTGAATGTGAACCACATTTAAGAGTAGCTTTTGCAAAAAAAGTCAGCAAATTCCTACTACTAAGATTATTGTGACAACACCAACACATTAATGTTGTAAATTTTTTCTCACCCTTCTCAGAAATGAACTAAAAGAGGCTATCTTGTTATTTATGCAAATAGTTACATGAAATACAAACAGTATGTACTCTGTATGTTAAGTCTATTTATTTAAGCTAGTTTATAACCTTGATACAGACATAGAAGTACATTTATTTTTTTTAAATGATACATATCTATATACATAAGAAAAAATATTAGACATAAGAAAAAATATTAGACATGTTTTTATATGTCCATAATTTCTGACTCAAATACTTACTGAGCAGTTGACAAAAAAAAAAAAACAGACAAACAAACAAAAAAAAACACTATAGGTCAACACAGCTTCTACAGAGGTATGTTTGCTGATTCTATTCTTTTTCAGAAGAAAGACTGAATTGTTATGTGTCCATTAACCTGCATTTCCCATCAATTCTTCCTTTATCCTATAGACCTGGAACAGCCAAGTTATCCTGTTTTTTAATTTCACTTTTGGTGAATTTGAAACAAGGACGGTTATCTTTAATCATTATGTTTGCTGTTTAGCAGATTGCTTAGTTCCAACAGAATAATATGTTTATTTTCACAATATGTGTTTAAGCATGATGTAAGGTCTGCCCCAGTGTAAATAGAACTGTAAATAATAATATAAGGTAAATATAATACCTTCCCACCAGTACTGAAGTAAATATTTGTCATCCAGAATCTTAGCTATGTTTGGTTAAATGCATTTTTACATTGAATAACATCATACATTAGAATATAACATATGAAGGATGTTGTATAGCATCAGATGTAGTGATCCTTATGAGATCTCCTTTTGCACTGCACTAAACTACTCTACAGAAAGTAATTGCAGTGACTAACAGAAGTTAGAGGCTATGACTTCTGTTGAAAACCCAAAATTATATTTAAAATGTACTTAGAACAAGGTTCTGTAGCACAAGTGACAGAAGGAAGAATATCAGATTAAAGAGAGAATGATACAAACCCAAGGTTATCGTATTTGGTATAAAATTCAGTGTTGTCTCCTTATCAACTTTCCAAGTAATAAAACCTAAAAAAGCAGTACATGTTTTAGAGTTCATGAAGATACACTGTAGCAAAGACAGGTGTAACAATTAGATATCATAAGACTCTTTTTTTAATACCTCTCTCAAGGATCTCCTTTAATTCAGGAAAGACTGTTTTCCACTATTGGTTTTTATACCAACTCCAAAGGATATCATAATTCAAAAATTATCAGATCACAAGCAAAAACATCTGCCATTGCTGTGCTGTTGACCAGCACATTCGTATAATGAATGGTGTATTTCAAGATTCTTCAGATTTCTATTTTCATTTTTTTCCCCACATCAAACTATGACTTTAATTTTTCTTATTTTTCCTTCTCAACCTCACATTCTTTACTCTTCTTCAGGGCTAAGATCACCTGTTTTTTTCATGCTTTCAGATAATTGCCTTCAATATGTTCACATGTGGAAATACATAGTTGTATGTACAAATCTATGGAAATCCTTTACTTTCTAAAATTCATAGAATCATAGAATCATAGAATATCCTGAGTTGGAAGGGACCCTTAAGGATCATCAAGTCCAACTCTTGACACCGCACAGGTCTACCCAAAAGTTCAGACCATGTGACTAAGTGCACAGTCCAATCTCTTCTTAAATTCAGACAGGCTCGGTGCAGTGACCACTTCCCTGGGGAGCCTGTTCCAGTGTGCAACCACCCTCTCTGTGAAGAACCCCCTCCTGACGTCCAGCCTAAATTTCCCCTGCCTCAGCTTAACCCCGTTCCCGCGGGTCCTGTCACTAGTGTTAATGGAGAAAAGGTCTCCTGCCTCTCGACAACCCCTTACGAGGAAGTTGTAGACTGTGATGAGGTCTCCCCTCAGCCTCCTCTTCTCCAGGCTGAACAGGCCCAGTGACCTCAGCCGTTCCTCGTACGTCTTCCCCTCAAGGCCTTTCACCATCTTCATAGCCCTCCTCTG
This sequence comes from Aythya marila, assembly GCF_965140915.1. Classification (NCBI taxonomy): domain Eukaryota; kingdom Metazoa; phylum Chordata; class Aves; order Anseriformes; family Anatidae; genus Aythya; species Aythya marila. The sequence goes on from NC_139043.1 coordinate 78,004,816, forward strand.
GACACTTTCCAACAGTTTCATGTCCTTTTTATACTGCGGTGCCCAGAACTGCACACAGTACTCGAGGTGAGGCCGCACCAGCGCAGAGTAGAGCGGGACAATCACCTCCCTTGACCTACTAGCGATGCCGTGCTTGATGCACCCCAGGACACGGTTGGCCCTCCTGGCTGCCAGGGCACACTGCTGGCTCATATTCAACTTGCTGTCTACCACGACCCCCAGATCCCTCTCTTCTAGGCTGCTCTCCAGCGTCTCATCGCCCAGTCTGTACGTGCAGCCAGGGTTTCCCCGTCCCAGGTGCAGGACCTGGCACTTGCTCTTATTGAACTTTATGCGGTTGGTGATCGCCCAGCTCTCCAACCTGTCCAGATCCCTCTGTAAGGGCCTTTACGCCCTCATTCGAGTCCACAACTCCTCCAAGTTTGGTGTCATCAGCAAACTTGCTCAAAATACCCTCTATTCCTACATCCAGATCGTTTATAAAAATATTGAAAAGTACCGGCCCTAAAATGGAGCCTTGAGGGACCCCACTGGTGACCGCCCGCCAGCCTGACACAGCCCCATTTACCATAACCCTTTGGGCCCTGCCCGTTAGCCAATTGCTCACCCATCGTATGATGTTTTTATTTAGCTGTATGGTGGACATTTTGTCCAGTAGGATCCTATGGGAAACCGTGTCAAAAGCCTTGCTGAAGTCCAAAAAAATCACATCAGCTGGTTTCCCTTGGTCCACCATACGGGTGATCTTATCATAAAAGGAAATCAGGTTAGTTAGGCAGGACCTACCCTTCACAAACCCATGCTGGCTGGGACCAATGACTGCTTTGTCCCCCAGGTGTGCCTCAATAAGTTCGAGAACCAACTTCTCCATGATTTTACCAGGCACTGACGTGAGACTGACAGGCCTGTAATTGCTAGGGTCTTCTTTCTGACCCTTCTTGAAAATTGGCACAACATTTGCCAGCTTCCAGTCTACCGGGACCTCTCCAAATTCCCAGGATCGTTGAAAAATAATTGAGAGAGGTTCCGCGATGACGTCCGCCAGCTCTTTCAGCACCCGGGGATGAATCCCATCCGGACCCATGGACTTGTAGGGATCCAGGTGGAGTAGCAAATCCCGCACACGTTCAGGGTCAGTTGGGAGTTTGTCATCCCCACCGTCCCGGTCCTCCAGCTCAGGGCACCCTGGGTCCCGAAGCCCATCATCGGCATTGAAGACAGAGGCAAAGAAGGCGTTAAGCGTCTCTGCTTTGCCTATGTCATCGTCTGTGAGGAGACCTTCCCTATCAAGGAGTGGCCCTATGTATTCTTTAGTTCTCCTTTTTCCATTTACATATCTAAAAAAACCCTTTTTATTTTCTCTCACAGACACAGCCAGCTTCAACTCTAGCTGTGCTTTGGCCACACGAATTTTCTCCCTACAAACACGAACAGCATCCCTGTATTCTTTCCATGACACCTGGCCCTCCTTCCAGTAGCAAAACACTCTCTGTTTCCGCCTAATCTCCATTAGAATGTTCCTGGTCAGCCACGCCGGCCTCCTGCCCCGCCTGCCTGACTTGCGATATTTAGGAATTGTCTGATCTTGTGCTTCTAGGAGGCATCGCTTAAAGAATGACCAGCACTGGTGGACATCGAGGCCTTCAAGAGCAGTTTCCCAGGGGATCTTGCTGACTAGTTCCCTGAGCAGCCTGAAGTCCGCTTTCCCCATATCTAGGGATGAGGTTTTGGTGGCACTTTTCCTTCTGTCACCGTAAATTTTGAACTCAAGCACTTCATGGTCGCTATGACCGAGGTCGCCACCAATCACCACATCTCCCTCTCTGTTTTCTAGCAACAGGTCTAGGAGGGCACCTTTCCTAGTTGGCTCCGTTAGCACCTGCACCAAGAAGTTATCATCTAGGTGCTTCATGAACCTCCTGGACTTGCTCGTGTCAGCCGTGTGGCACTCCCAGTTAACGGCTGGCAAGTTGAAGTCCCCCATAAGGACAAGGGGAGTTAATCTTGAGGCCGCTCTTAGTTCTGTAAAGAATAATTTATCGGCGCTATCGTCCTGGCCAGGCGGTCTGTAATAGACTCCCACAACGACATCCCCTTTATTCGTTCGTCCCTTGATCCTTACCCAGAGGCTCTCAACTTTGCCATCGCCGACCTGAAGTTCCACACAGTCCAGCCCCTGCTTCACATACATTGCCACCCCACCACCTCGCCTACCCTGCCTGTCCCTCCTGAAGAGCCTGTAACCATCTATCGCAACACCCCAGTCACAGGACTCATCCCACCAGGTTTCGCTTATGCCGATGATGTCGTAGTTGCGGGACTGGGCCAGGACTTCTAGCTCATGTATTTTATTCCTCATACTGCGTGCATTTGTGTAAAAGCATTTCAAGTGCGTCTCCTTACACTCAGCACCTTGTGGATCTGACCGAAGGACCTCACTGGCACACAGCCCCTCTGATTCTAGCGTACCATCCCTTAGGTCTTCACCGGCGTGCCTGGTTTTAGCCCCTTCCCCCTTCGACTCTAGTTTAAAGCCCTATCTATCAGCCCTGCCAACTCCTGACCAAAGATCCTTACCCCTCTCTGAGAGAGGCACATCCCATCCAATGCCATCAGGCCCGGTGTAGCATAGACCTTCCCGTGATCAAAGAAACCGAAATTCTGCCGGTCACACCAGTCTCGAAGCCACGAGTTTATGTGAACAGCACGCCTTTCAGCTTCGATCCCCCCTATCGGAAGGACAGAGGCAAACACAACCTGCGCCCCTGATCCTCTAAGTAGTTGCCCCAAATCCCTAAAGTCTCTTTTGATCGCCTTCGGACTTCTTGTTGCTACTTCATCGCTACCAGCCTGAAAGACCAGTAGCAGGTAGTAGTCAGTGGGCCGTACCAGGCGCTTGACTTTCTTGGCAAAGTCTCTCACCCGAGCCCCAGGGAGGCAACAGACTTCTCTGCGGGTTGGGTCCGGTCGGCATATCGGTCCCTCTGTCCCTTTCAGGAGGGAGCCCCCCATAACAATAGCCCTTCTTTCTTTTTTGAAGGATGATGTGGCAATGCAATGTGTAGGTCGCATTGTCTTAGGCGCCCCCTCCAACTGGGACGGGTTTTTGTCTACTTTGTCATTTAGATTGTCTTGCTCTAGTCCTTCATATCGATTATTTAAGGGTAGATGAGAAGGTGAGGTGGGCAGAGAGAGGGCTCGCCTACCACCCCGAATAGGCACCTGCCTCCATTCCCCCCCTTGATCTAGGTCTCCTCCCGCTGCCTGGCAGGAGGAGGTAACCTCCGTCTTCTGCATAATAGGAGACGCCTGTGCTGTGGCAGGCTCGTGAGCCTGCCTCAGAGAGGGTAGAGTGCACCTCCACCAGTCAATTTCCCTCTCTGATTCCCTGATGCTCCTGAGCCTGTTCACCTCCTCCTGGAGCTCCGCTACCTGGCTGAGCAGTTCTTCAACCTGGGCACACCTCCCACAGGCATACCCACCACTGCTGTCGGAGACCGACAGAAGGCTGGGGCACACTCTGCAGCCCAGGACCTGGACAGCTGCGTGTTTCCCCGAGCCCTCCGTCTGAGTAGCCACACTGGCGACCGTGGCTGGAGATGCCGCACGAGATGCGGAGGCCACGGTTTTCTGCCTGGTCGATACCATGGTCAGGTTCTACGCAAGCAGGTTACAAGCACTGAAGGGAGAGGCAGCTGCAACAGAGCGACGATGGGCCCCCCGCTCGCCCTGCCCGCGCGAACTGCCGCGCAAACTGCCACGCCCTTCGATGTGCCACGCCCTGTTTGCCCGTCCTGTTCGCCGCGCTCCTGGTCGCTCGCGCTCCCTAGGGGCAACTTTTAAACAGATTGGGAGGGGGCGCTGCTGGCTCCGCCCTCGCCTTGTCAGCCTCCCTCGCGAGGACAGCCGGGTCCCGGCGGCTCCCCCGAGTGGCCTCGATGCCGGACAAAAAGCCCTGCCCCCCTCAGTCCCCTGCTCCGCTGCAGAACACGTCTGCCCCGGAGCCGATCGCCTCAGCAAATGGCCAAATTAACACTTCAAAAAAAAAAAAAAAAAAAGAAAAAAAAGAGAAAAAACGATTTGGGCACGTTACAGATGTTATTAGCTCTCTTCAGTGTTTTCTGTACTTTAGGAGTAGAGCTGTAAGCGACTAGACTTTTATAACATTTATAACTTTCAGAGTTGGCATTTTTTGTTGACAGATTTTGTCCTTCAAGTGTGTATTCCAGAAAGTAAGACACCGCATATTCTGAAGAAATTCTGAGGTAAGTACTGATTAATTCTGGAGTAACATACATCAGGAAAGAAGCTGGTTATGGATGGGAAAGACCCCTTTCTTTAGACTACAGAAGATAACAAGATACGAGACTTTCAATGAAAGATACTATATCAATTTGAAAATATCACTAAGTGAGAAACTGCTATTTATTGGTTCATAGTAACATTTTGTGCGTTTGCTTATCCTGATGCCTACAGTAGAACATGAGTCAACAGTATGCCCAAGTGGCTGAGAAGGCCAATGTGTTCCTGGCCTACGTTAGAAATAGTGTGGCCAGCAGGACTAGAGAAATGATTGTCTCCTTGTACATGGCACTGGTGAGACTGCACCTTGAATGTTGTGTTCAGTTTTGGGCCCCTTGCTATAAGGATACTGAGTTGCTTGAGCATGTGCTGAAAAGAGTGACAAAGCTGGTAAAGGGACTAGAAAACAAGAGTTATTAGGGAACTAAGGGAATTCGGTATGTCAGGTTGATGGTTGGACTAGATGATTTTGAAGTTCTTTTCCAGCCTAAATGATTTTATGATTCTATGATTCTGTTTCCTTAGCTTGAATGACATTGTCAGATCCTGTTTCAGCCAAGGAGTAACAACAGCTTTAGAGTTTGTTAGAGATATCCTTAGATATGTAAGGATATCTAACAACTCTCAGCTTTAGATCCTACCATTTCCTATATGTAACTTTATCAACTGGTAGAGAAGCAAGACAGTTCAGACAATGCAGACAGTGTGTATGCAGCTTGCCTTTAGTGAAAGCTTCTATACTTGCATAGGCAAGAACAGCTACAGATTTATTACAAATATATGCTGTTTTCATCTACCCCTGCAATTTAATTTCTTCTGTGCAACTTGTTGGAGAAATTCATAATATGCATAAAGATTCATGGTATAGGAAAAAGATATTTCTTGAAGGAGATATCTGTGAAAAAGCTTATTTAACACGGAAAATAGCAGTGTTGACCTCAAATTTTTTTGATTAAAATTCCCACTACCAATAACCTTTTTAATCAGATGTAACTTCCTTGAACATTCCAGCATTTGAGATATTTTTTTTTTTTTTTCTGAAGCAGAGCTTCTAGGAATCATTAACCACTTTTAAGAATGTAGACAGGCAAATAATACAGCCATTGAGTATCGTATTTTATATTCTTTATGTGTTATATAGTTAATTGTAAGCTCTTCAAGGACCTAAAACAAAGGGACTCAGTTCCTGTTTGGATCCTTTGGCAATAACATAATATAAACAGAAATAATTTGAGATGTACAATGACAAACAGTGAAAATTGGACTAGTTTTCTCTAATGTTAAACATTTTATCTTTAATACGCATTGTCCTTCTTATACAGGACACATATTTCACATGTTTCCTTACATATTTCAGTGAAACGGTAATGAATTCATTTAAACATTGCTCTGGTTAGAAAACAGGAAGAAGAGGCAAACAAATAGAGAAGAAGAAAAGGCAAGCAAATAGTAAAGAGTTGTTAAAAGTGTGTAAATTGTGATTTAAAAAACCCCTAATTCCATAGGGTACAATGTCTTTTTCATACACACAATTTATCTGGATATGTGTAAACTTTAAAACCCAGAATGGGCCATGTGAACCTCTGCATAAAATAGAATGGAGAACTTCAAATTTTCTGAAGTTCATAGTTTGAGTTATAAAAAGACATTTGATCGTATCCAGTAATTTCAAATTATGAAAAATCTAATAATTTTTGTAGGCATTTTTCTAACAGTTAATTATTTGTACAGTTAAGAATATGTACTTTGCTTCTAGTTTGTCTCTGTTTATTGGTTACATCTTTTTCCTGCAGCCAAACTGAAGAGTCATCTACTTTAAGAAATGTGTTCCCTGAGATGGTTCTTGAAGGCTGAGGTAAAATCACATCTCAGACTTCTCATGGGTAAACTAAGCAAATAGAATTTTCCAAGTTTTTCACTCGAAGGTATTTTTTTCTCTCAAGTTACACTTCTGCCATTTTCTTCTAAATTCCAGTTATTCAGGCCCCCTTTTTTTTTTTTTTTTTGTGATTGATGTCAAACCTGAAATAATTTAATCAGTGCTGGTTTTGTCACAGCTTTTTCCACAGTAAGTAACTCCTCTTTCTTATTTGTCACTACTCTACTCAGTATCTATGCATTTCATTCGTCCCTTATGAGTGTCTGAGCCTGTTGCTGCCATTGGCGGGAGGCAGAGAGACTGTGTGCGTGAGGTGCGAGCAGGTGGACAACCTAGTCCACATGGTGGCAAAACTCAAGGAGGAGGTGGAGAGGTTGAGGGCTATCAGGGAGTGCGTGCGGGAGGTAGACTTCTGGAGCAACTCCCTGAAGGGCCTCAAGGAGAGGTACTGGGGTGAGACACCCCAAATGGGGGTGGACCCCCTGCCCTGTTGCTGTCAGGCAGAAGGAGGAGACCTGGGAGTTGAGGAGGAATGGAAACAGGTCCCTGCTCAACATCGCAGGCGATGCCCTCCCCTTCCTGAACCACCTTACCAGGTGCCCTTATACAACAGATTTGAGGCCCTGGAGCTTGAGAGACCGTGGGTGAGGAAGAAGTAGAAAGTCTACCCAGGAGGATGCCTAGGGCAAGGAAATCAACTCCACGCCTCAGGACTGCCTCCACCAAGAAAGAAAGAAGGGTGATTGTTGTGGGAGACTCTCTTCTCAGGGGAACAGAGGGCCCTATTTGTCAGCCTGACCCTTCCCGTAGGGAAGTCTGCTGCCTCCTTGGGGCCAGGGTCAGGAACATTGCCAGGAAGCTTCCCAACCTGGTTTGCCCCTCGGACTATTATCCTCTTTTGATAGTCCAGGCTGGCAGTGACGACATTGAGGAGAGAAGCCTGAAGGCTATGAAACGGGACTTTAGGGGGCTGGGACGATTAGTGGAGGGAGTGGGAGTACAGGTGGTGTTTGCATCTATCCCTACGGTGGTAGGGAGGGGTACAGAGAGGACACGGAAAGCCCACCTGATAAACACATGGCTCAGAGGCTAGTGCCAGCACAGAAATCTTGTGTTTTTTTGACCATGGGGCGCTTTACTCGGCACCTGGCCTGATGGCCACAGATGGGTCCCTATCTCTAAGGGGAAAACGGATCCTGGGCCAGGAGCTGGCAGGGCTCATTGAGAGGGCTTTAAATTAGGTATGAAGGGGGATGGGGCTGAAGTAAGGCTTGTTGGAGCTGTGGCAGGGGGAACAATGGCAAGGCTGGGGGATAATGCAATAGCCCAACTGAAGTGCATCTACACTAATGCACGCAGCATGGGTAACAAACAGGAGGAGCTGGAAGCCATTGTGCAGCCGGCAGGCTACGACTTGGTTGCCATCACAGAGACGTGGTGGGACCACTCTCATGACTGGAGTGCTGCAATGACTGGCTACAAACTCTTCAGAAGGGACAGGCAGCACAGAAGGGGTGGTGGTGTGGCTATATTAGAGAATTTTTTGATGTTGTGGAACTCATGGCTGGGAATGATAAGGTTGAGTCCCTGTGGGTTAGGATTGGTGGGAAGGCCAACAAGGCTAGTGTCCTGGTTGGGGTCTGTTACAGAACACAAAACCAGGATGAGGAGACAGATGAGGAGTTCTACAGGCAGCTGACAGAAGTTGCAAAATTGTCGGTGCTTGTACTCGTGGGGGACTTCAACTTCCCTGACATATCCTGGAAGCACAACACAGCCCAGAGAAAGCAGTCTAGGAGGTTTCTGGAGAGCGTGGAAGATAGCTTCCTGACGCAGCTGGTTAGTGAGCCTACCAGGGGTGGTGCCCCGCTAGACCTTCTGTTCACAAACAGAGAAGGACTGGTGGGAGGTGTGGTGGTCGGAAGCTGTTTTGGGCAGAGTGACCACAAAATGGTAGAGTTCTCTATTCTTGGCAAGGCCAGGAAGGGGACCGGTGTCATGGTTTAACCCGGCCGGCAGCTAAACACCACGCAGCCGTTCGCTCACCCTCCCCCCTCCGTCTCTGGGACGGGGGAGAGAAATGGAAAGTGAAGCCCGTGAGTTGAGATAAAGACAGTTTAATAAGACAGGAAAATTATTATTATTATTAATAATAATAATAATAATAATAATAATAATAATAATAATAATACAATGATGATAATAGTACTGCTACTACTAATATGTACAAACAAGTGATGCACAATGCAATTGCTCACCACCCGCTGACCGATGCCCAGCCTAACCCCAAGCAGTCCGGCCCCCTCCCCCAGCTAGCCACCCCTATATATTGTTTAGCATGACATCAGATGGTATGGAATACCCCTTTGGCTAGTTTGGGTCACCTGTCCTGGGTCTGTCCCCTCCCAGCTCTTACTGCACCCCCAGCCTGCCTGTTGGCAAGACAGAGCAAGAAGCTGAGATGTCCTTGGCTTGGTATAAGCAGTGCTCTGCAACAATTAAAACATCGGGGTGTTATCAGCACTCTTCTCATCCTAAGCCAAAACATAGCATTCATGAGCTATGTTCACCAGCTACTAGGAAGAAAATTAACTCTGTTCTAACTGAAACCAGGACATCTATCCACCCCTTATTCCATACCATTTATGTCATGCTCAGGTTACACTCTTTTCTATACATTCTAATTAGGCACCTATAGTAGTCATGGTAGTGATAACATACAGTATTATATAGTAATTAACATGGTACAATTCAATTCATGGGCTATTCTCACCCAGTATTAAATCTCCTTGAGGTACACACCAGACCTCTCCGTTCTTTTGCATCAGCCACCAAGTGTATCCAGGTCCCTGAGCGAAAACAATTCCACAAATAGGTTTGCCTTTTCCTGAGGCAGGAGTAGCCCAGACTGTTTTACCCAGCATATTTCTTACATGCACTACAGGAACTTTATCCCCATCTACAGTACGTAACAAGTTTGATTGGGCAGGTCCAGCTCGGTTGGCAGATCCCCTAGTATTGACTAACCAGGTGGCCTTTGCCAAATGCGTATCCTAATTTTTGAATGTCCCAGTGCCCATTGCTTTCAATGTAGTCTTTAACAGTCCGTTGTATCGTTCAACTTTCCCGGAGGCTGGTGCATGATAGGGGATGTGATACACCCACTCAATACCATGCTCTTTGGCCCAAGTGTCTATAAGGTTGTTTCGGAAATGAGTTCCATTGTCTGACTCTATTCTTTCTGGGGTGCCATGTCACCATAGGACTTGCTTTTCAAGGCCCAGGATAGTGTTCCGGGCGGTGGCATGAGGCACAGGATATGTTTCCAGCCATCCGGTGGTTGCTTCCACCATTGTAAGTACATGGCGCTTGCCATTGCGAGTTTGAGGGATTGTGATGTGATCAATCTGCCAGGCCTCTCCATATTTGTATTTCAGCCATCGTCCTCCATACCAAAGAGGCTTTGACCGTTTGGCTTGCTTGATTGCAGCACATGTTTCACAGTCATGAATAACCTGTGCTATAGCGTCCATGGTCAGGTCCACCCCTCGATCACGAGCCCATCTGTTGCATCTCTACCTTGATGGCCTGAGGTGTCATGGGCCCATCGGGCTATAAATAATTCACCTTTATGCTGCCAATCCAAGTCCACCTGAGCTACTTCAATCTTAGCAGCCTGATCCACCTGCTGGTTGTTTTGATGTTCTTCAGTAGCCCGATTCTTGGGCACATGAGCATCTACATGGCGTACTTTTACAGCCAGGTTCTCTACCCGAGCAGCAATATCTTGCCACAGTGCAGCAGCCCAGATGGGTTTGCCCCTGCGCTACCAGTTGTTTTGCTTCCATTGCTGTAACCATCCCCACAGGGCATTTGCTACCATCCATGAATCGGTGTAGAGATAGAGAACTGGCCATTTTTCTCGTTCAGCAATGTCTAAAGCCAGCTGAATGGCCTTCACTTCTGCAAACTGACTCGATTGACCTTCTCCCTCAGCAGCTTCTGCAACTCATCGTGTAGGGCTCCATACAGCAGCCTTCCATCTCCGATGCTTCCCCACAATACGACAGGACCCATCAGTGAACAGGGCATATTTCTTCTCATTCTCTGGTAACTGGTTGTACAGTGGGGCTTCTTCAGCACGACCCACCTCCTCCTCTGATGATATCCCAAAGTATTTGCCTTCTGGCCAGTCCATAATCACTTCCAATATTCCTGGGCGACTGGGGTTTCCTATTTGAGCCCGCTGAGTAATCAGCGCAACCCACTTGCTCCTGTGTTGGGTCTGTCTGAGCTGGAGTCACCTTTTCCCTGCAGCAGCCCGCACAGTTCTGTACTCTGCACTCATAGCTGGAACAGCACTGATATCACTCCAGTGTTGTGTCTATCGCTGCATAGTGCTGGCACATCATCAGGACTCCTTCCAAGCCCCCAAGAGCCAGCAGGCTGGGGGTGGGCAAGTGATGGGGAGGGGACATTGCTGGGGCAGCTGACCTAAACCAACCAAAGGGATATTCCATAACACCTGATGTCACACTCAGCAATAAAAGGGAGGGCTCTCGTGGGGGAGAGGGCTGTTCCTCCTGAACAACCACTACACGTTTGAGGCCCTGCTTCCCAGGACGTGGCCGAACACCGCTCGCTGATGGGAAGTAGAGAATAATTTTTTCTCTCTCTGTGCTTCCGCGTGGACTGATTGCTTCTTTTGTCTCTGTTTTTTCCTCCCATTCCCTTTCCCTTTAATTAAACCTTTCTTATCTCAAAAAAAAAAAAAAAAAAAAAAAAAAAAAACGCTGGGAGTGAGAGAGCGGCTGTGGTGGAGCTCGGCTGCCCACTCGAGCAGAACCACGACAGTCTTTTTTGGCGCCCAACGTGGGGCTTGAGGAATTTGAGATAAGGATGATAGTTGGTAGAAGTAACAGGCAAAAATATGTGCAGGATGATTGTTAGGAATGTACAAGTTGTGAAGAATTTAAGAAAGCAGTAACTGTGAGATGTTAGTGTGGTGAAGGGACGAGGGGTGGTGTGTGTGTAAAATGTCCACCTTGTCGGTGCTGTGATGATGTTATGTTTATTTTGGTGTGGTGAATTCTTTTTCTTTTTGATTTAAGTGAAGTTTGTGAAGGTTGTTGTGATAATTGTAAAGTAAGAGTATGTTGTGAGTGGTCTTAAATATGCTTTTAACAGAGGTGAGGGGTGGAATGTAGTGGGTTTATGTGGCAAGGTTTTGGTAGCAGGGGGCCATAGGGGTGGTTTCTGTGAGAAAGATCTAGAAGCTGCCCCATGTTTGGGAAGGGCCCCATTGTTTTCCAGAGCTGAGCCAATAAGTGATGTTGTTTTGCACCTCTGTGAGAGCATATTTAAGACAGGGAAAAAAACGCTGCGCCACACAGCAGCTGGGAGAGTCAAGGGAATGAGAAACAGCCTTGCAGGTGCCAAGGTCAGTGTAGAAGGAGGGGGAGAGGTGCTCCAGGCGCCGGAGCAGAAGTCCCCTGCGGCCTGTGGTGAGGACCATGGTGAAGCAGGATGTCCCCCTGCAGCCCATGGAGTACCACGGTGGAGCAGGGTTCCATGCTGCAGCCCGTGGAGGAGACCACGGTGGAGCAGGTGGACCTGCACCGACGGAGGCTGCCGCCTGTGGAAAACCCCTGCCGGAGCAGATTCCAGGCTGGACCTGTAGCCCGTGGAGAGGAGCCCACACAGGAGCAGGTGACCTGGCAGGAGCTGCTGCCCGTAGGGGACCCAGGTTGGAGCAGTTTCCTCCTGAGGGATGGACCCCGTGGTACGGACCCATATCTGGAGCAGTTCTGGAAGAGCTGCTGCCTGTGGGAAGCCCACGCCGGATCAGTTCATCAAGGACTGCATCCCGTGGGTGGGACCCCACAGCACAGGGGACGAGAGTGACCAAGAAGGAGCGGCAGAGAAGTGCTGTAGACTGACCATAACCCCCATTCCCCCGTTCCCCTGCACCACTCGGGGGGAGGAGGTGGAAGAAGGTGGATGGGGGGGAAGGTGCTTTTGTTTTGTTTTTTTTTCCTTTGTTTTCTCACTTCTCTTGCTTGTTAGTAATAGGCAATAAATCTTACTATCTCCTTATGCCGAGTCTGTTTTGCCCGTTACAATAATTATTGCATGATTTTCTCGTCCTTATCTCAACCCTTGAGCCCTTTTCACATATTTTCTCCCCATTCCTCTTTGAGGAGGGGGAGTGAGAGAGCGGCTGTGGTGGAGCTCGACTGCCCACTCGAGCGGAACCACGACAGCTCCATGTAGCATCAGGTGCATGATGTGTAGAGGAGACCCTTCCTTTGAACATCCAGCCTAGTACCGGCAATCGGGGTGCTAGGAGGAGCTGCGCTTCAGTACCAACCACCTCCGAAGCAGATCGAACTCCTTCATATGCTGCCAATATCTCCTTTTCAGTTGGAGTATAGCGGGCCTCAGATCCTCTGTATCCCCGACTCCAAAACCCCAGGGGCCGACCTCGAGTTTCCCCAGGTTCTTTCTGCCAGAGGCTCCCCGATGCCCAGCCTAACCCTGAGCAGCCCGGCCCCCTCCCCCAGCTAGCCACCCCTATATATTGTTTAGCATGACGTCAGATGGTATGGAATACCCCTTTGGCTAGTTTGGGTCACCTGTCCTGGGTCTGTCCCCTCCCAGCTCTTACTGCACCCCCAGCCTGCCCTTGGCAGGACAGAGCAAGAAGCTGAGATGTCCTTGGCTTGGTGTAAGCACTGCTCTGCAACAATTAAAACATCAGGATGTTATCAGCACTCTTCTCATCCTAAGCCAAAACATAGCATTCATGAGCTATGTTCACCAGCTACTAGGAAGAAAATTAACTCTGTTCTAACTGAAACCAGGACAACCAGTAAAACTGCTATATTGGACTTCCGGAGGGCTGACTTTGTGCTGCTGAGGACACTGGTTGGCCGAGTCCCTTGGGAGGCGGTTCTGGAGGGCAGAGGAGTCCTAGAAGGCTGGGCACTCTTCAAGAAGGAAATCTTAATGGCGCAGGAGCAGTCCATCCCCACGTGCCCAAAGACGAGCAGGCATGGAAGAAGACCAGCCTGGCTCAACAGAGAGTTGCAGCTTGAGCTCAGGAGAAAAAAGAGGGTTTATAATCTTTGGAAAAAAGGGCGGGCCACTGAGGAGGACTATAAGGATGTTGCGAGGCTGTGCAGGGACAAAATTAGAAAGGCCAAAGCTCATCTGGAGCTCAATCTGGCTACTGCTGTTAAAGACTACAAAAAATCTTTTTACAAACACATCAATGCAAAACGGAGGACTAAGGAGAATCTCTATCTTTTACTGGATGGAGGGGGAAATCTAGTTACAAAAGATGAGGAAAAGGCTGAGATGCTTAATGCCTTCTTTGCCTCAGTCTTTAGCGGCAAGAGCATTGTTCTCTGGATACCCAGTACCTGAGCTGGTGGAAAGGGATGGGGAGCAAAATGTGGCCCTCATAATCCACGAGGAACTGGTTGGCGACCTGCTACAGCACTCAGATGTACGTAAGTCGATGGGGCCAGATGGGATCCACCCAAGGGTACTGAGAGAACTGGCAGAGGAGCTGGCCAAGCCACTTTCCATCATTTATCAGAAGTCCTGGCTACCGGGGGAGGTCCCAGTTGACTGGCGGCTAACAAATGTGACGCCCATCTACAAGAAGGGTCGGAGGGCAGACCCGGGAAACTACAGGCCTGTCAGTTTGACCTCAGTGCCACGGAAGCTCATGGATCAGATTATCTTGAGTGTCATCATGCAGCACTTACAGGGTAAGCAGGTGATCAGGCCCAGTCAGCATGGGTTTATGAAAGGCAGGTCCTGCTTGACGAACCTGATCTCCTTCTATGACAAAGTGACATGCTGGGTGGATGAGGGAAAGGCTGTGGATGTGGTCTACCTTGAGTTCAGCAAGGCTTTTGACACTGTCTCCCACAGCATTCTCCTCAAGAAACTGGCTGCTCGTGGCTTGGACTGGCGCACGCTTCGTTGGGTTAGAAACTGGCTGGATAGCCGGGCCCAAAGAGTCGTGGTGAATGGAGTCAAGTCCAGTTGGAGGCCGGTCACTAGTGGCGTTCCCCAGGGCTTGTTGCTGGGGGCAGTCCTTTTTAATATCTTTATCGATGATCTGGATGAGGGGATTGAGTGCACCCTCAGTAAGTTTGCAGATGACACCAAGTTAGGTGCGTGTGTCGATCTGCTCAAGGGTAGGAAGGCTCTACAGGAGGATCTGGATAGGCTGCACCGATGGGCTGAGGTCAACTGCATGAAGTTTAACAAGGCCAAGTGCCGGGTCCTGCACTTGGGGTGCAATAACCCCAAGCAGAGCTACCGGCTGGGAGATGAGTGGTTGGAGAGCTGCCAGGCAGAGAAGGACCTGGGAGTGATGGTTGATAGTTGGCTGAATATGAGCCAGCAGTGTGCTCAGGTGGCCAAGAAGGCCAACAGCATCCTGGCTTGTATAAGAAACAGTGTGACCAGCAGGGCTAGGGAGGTGATCGTCCCCCTGTACTCGGCTCTGGTGAGGCTGCACCTCGAGTACTGTGTTCAGTTGTGGGCCCCTCCCTACAAGAAGGACATGGAGGTGCTCGAGCGAGTCCAGAGAAGGGCGACCTAGCTGGTGAGGGGTTTGGAGAACAAGTCTTACGAGGAGCGGCTGAGGGAGCTCGGCTTGTTCAGCCTGGAGAAGAGGAGGCTGTGTTGACCTTATCACTTTCTACAGATACCTTAAAGGAGGCTGTAGCAAGTTGGGGTTTGGTCTGTTCTCCCACGTGCCTGGTGACAGGACGAGGGGGAATGGGCTAAAGTTGCGCCAGCAGAGTTTTAGGTTGGATGTTAGGAAGAACGTCTTTACCGAAAGAGTTTTTAGGCATTGGAATGGGCTGCCCAGGGAAGTGGTGGAGTCACCATCCCTGGAAGTCTTTAAAAGACATTTAGATGTAGAGCTTAGGGATATGGTTTAGCGGGGACTGTTAGTGTTAGGTCAGAGGTTGGACTCGATGATCTTGAGGTCTCTTCCAACCTAGAAATTCTGTGATTCTGTGATTTAATCTGAAGCATAATGCCATCAGATGACAATTGTTTTTGAAAGTCTTTTAACTGATGCTTTGTGATGCTGTCTTCCACATTTATCTATAGAAGTTAGATTTATTTTTCTAGATATTTGAGTTCACTTTGAAAGTGTTAAAATTCTAGTATTATTCTACATTTTTTTTCCTTAAACTGTAGATAAATATAACATGAAGTTAGGAATAGATTTCTTTGGAACCATTTTAACATTATCTTTGTTTCTCATTAAAATTACCTTTGAGATTTAACATTGAACTGCTTTTAAAATGATTAATAACATTTCTACTGATACTGTTTGATGATAATTTCATTCAGGATGTTATGGGGGATTAAGTCAAATGTTCCACAGAAGCTTATTATACTAAACATTTGCCTTTATAAATCAATCCTGTAAAAACAATTATAGTCACTATGAGTTTTATTTTTAAAATGTTTTCAGTAACTATATTGAATCACATATTGCCATCCTCTAAATCTTTACCGGTTACATCTCATATCTGTCTGTTTGTGAATTAGCCTAAGAAATGTGTATGGGAAATTGATGCTAGAATACCTGTCCTTTTAGATATTACTATATGAGGACAAGTGATTATTCACTTAGTAGACCTAAAGAAACTCATGTTGGTGACAGGTGAGTTACTGATTATGGTGCTCAACTTCTTGAAGACAGCAAATATGCCACCAATTTTTGAAAGCATTCTAGGGCAGATACTGACAGCTTCCACTTGCATAACAGAACAGTCATGTCACCTTGGTTCCTTCTGTGAAAACTGGTAGAAATTACTATACAGAATCAGTGGCTTCTTTAGAGTCAGAAATAAATCTATGAGAGTCCTTTGAAAGAAGAAATGAGTATGCAGTGGTTGATATGTCATTCTTTGATTTCCAAAGGCAATCTACATGATCCCTCAGCAAGAACTCTTAAAGAAACTAAGCTGACATAAAGATAAGAGACCAAGCCTACACATTGATAAATAACTTAATAAAAGATAATAATCAAAGCATTAAAATATTTGTTTGTTTTGAAATGGAGACAAAAGTAGTATGTCATGAATACAGACATGACAAAGCTTGTTGGTGCTACTACAGGGTGGTAAACTTGAAAGCCAATTGCAAAGCCTGGGTGAGAAAACAGCAGATGAAATACAGTATGGACAAATGTAAACCATTCATATGGAAATATGCAGTCAACTTCAGTGTGCTTGGATGGGTTCTGCACTGTCTGATAGCAATCATGACTGTTATCTTAGGTTTAAGATAGATTGTTCTGTTAAAATGTCAGTTCATTGCTCACCAACAGTAGAAAGACAAAAGTTAGTGCTGGAAATAAAAGGAAAAGGGTACTTATTTTGTTCTCTGAAAGTTGGTGTGTAAACGGGCTGAAGTAGACTTGGATCAAGGATATAGAAGGTTTTTGTTTGTGTTTGTTTTGTAGGTAGATATGATCTTGCGGCATGATAAGCATGATCTGCATGATGCAGAAGCATCATGTTGCCCGCATATAAAATTTTGCTTTTTGATCAGTGGAATAAAGAAGCCATAAACACAGCAGAAGGACAGAACTATATACAGAGATACACACACACACAAAATAAAATAAAAATAAAAATAAAAATCATCTCTAGCTGGTGCACAAAGTAAAAGAACACCTTTAGCTGTGATAAATAATGAATAAACAAACAAATAACCTAATAAAACATGTATCTTGTGATTTAGTATTTGTGTTGCACAATAAGGTGTGTAAATAGCATGGAGATTAAACCATGAAACAAAGAAAATGAAACATTTTTTTATCTGTCATATTTGTGCCTTTCCCTGAAACACAATTTGGAAATTTCTTGCAAATACCAAACTGTTTAAGAGAACAGAAAATACAATTTTCTATTGGTCAAAGACAGATTAAACATTCAAAGAATAAAAATATCTCAATTTTCTTGTTCTATCAACAGTATTTCTTAACATCAGTTAACATCTTAGTACTGTCATCAAGGCTCCTGAAAAAAATAAAATAATAAGTTTTCCAAATTCATCTCTGACATGGATACACTTCTCAACTCTATGTAAAAATAATTTTCCTATATATTTTCCAAGCTGTCAAAAATGATGGAGAAAAAAATAAACACAAATGATAGCATGTAATGGGGTGTGTTTCAATTTTGTTAAGATCTGCAAATGCTGTTGTACTTTTATTATATATCAATACCTTCTATGGGGGCTCCTGTCTAATACTGCTAAGAAAACATCACGTAATGTCGAATACCTGCACAGTCATTGGATTGCATTTATTTTGAACATTTCCTCTGCAAGTTCTTAGAAAATCTTTGCATATCTTAATTCCATAAACAGATCTTAAAACACCCAATCAGAAAAATAAAAAACACATCAAAATGATTATTTATTCCTTATTTATATTTTTTTTCCTAGTACATATTTAAGTAGTAAAGAAAACAGTAGAAATGATATTTCACCATGTCAGCCTTTTACTGAATAAGCCCTAATGAGTAGCTATGAACTGTTGCCCAGTGTGTACATGATCTGGGGAACACTTTCATATTATTTTAAATATGTAGTCAATCATGCTAAAACAACAATAGACCTCTCTTGCCTTCTTGGTTTTGTTTGATTCAATATACCACACACTCAAAAAGGGACTAGCCTGAAAACCTGCAACTGAAGTGTGAGCAACACAAATCTGTGATCTTTTTCAGATGAAAAAGAAGACTGTGCCATGCTGAAACTCATGAGAGGTGGGTGTGTTTGCATCAAACAAATTAGAAAGAAACACACTTTCATAAATTGCTGTTGTAATGCCTGTTTTATTTCTCTCCTTTAAGTCATTAATACATCCTCTAGGTATGGAATTTAATTAGCCAATCTATGGTACCTTAACAGTGTCCTTAATGCTAAGATAGTAGAAGTTACTTTAATTATTAATTGGAAAATGTACATTAGTAAAACATGCTAGATTTTACCTGTATATAAAATTGACTACCGGTCAGAAAGAGAGCTCAAGACCTCAAGAATAAAAGAGTTTTAAGCTTGCCTTTTTGTAATATATATATAACATATATATATGAAAATACTTGATGATGCTTACTGTTTGTATTGCCAATGTTTCATCCTATTTAGAGTCTATTATATATCTAAGGATGGAAACTCTCCCATTAGAAAAGCTTTTTTTTCACTTCAGCTTTAATCTCAATAAAAAGATATTCTATTTATTTGAAATACCCTTCTATTCTTCTGATTTAATGTATAAGGTAGAGAAGATTGGAATCATCATCTTGTCTTACAAAGTTAACTTCACAACTATCAGTCAAGCCAAGCACTATGAATTTCCATACTGCAAGATGACAAAGTACTTTTTCACTAATTACATCTCCCATTCACCTTCAGGATTGTTGCATTTTTCTCCTTGTGCTCTTGGCAGAAGAGATCAGTCCTATGTTAACATGCATTCATGGATTTTTATTTTTATTTTCTTTGTTTATTTTTTCTTTTCTGGGGAGTGAGCAGTTGGGAGATTTTTGTTTAGAGAGAGAACCAGTCATCTTGATTATTGCAGCAAAGTCTTTGAAGTGAAAATCAGAAACTGCCTTGATTACAATCATCCCACATTTTTCAAACTTTCTGTGCACTCTTCTACTGGATGTTTAGATATAGGTAATTATCTCATGCCTACTCTAGTCAAGCCAGGTAAAATTACTAACATGCAAATTACTTCCTTAAGGTAAAGAATCAGTGTTACAGTTCCTAACAAGAACATCTTTCTGTCTATAAAGCTCCAGTGTGTTCCTGCATTCACTCTACATGCTGCATGTTACCAGCTGTGGTCTTGCTCTTCATAGGTGAGACACCACTGAGGTTAATCACTCTTGTGTTCTCTGACAAGGCAAGCCTGGGAGTGTGGTCATGATCCAGTGCATCTCTTGGCCCTGTGTCTCCTCTGGAGGCTGCCAGGATTCAGCTTGATTCAGGCCACCTACAAATCCCATCTGCTCCATTAGCAGATGATATATCATGGTCCTGGTGGGAAGGACATGTTCCTGTCCTGGTTGCCCTTTTTTGCTCATGAGGCAACTTCAAGGGCAGATAGGTGTCGTGGTTTAACCCGGATGGCAGCTAAACACCACGCAGCTGTTCGCTCACCCTCCCCCCTCCCTCTCTGGGATGGGGGAGAGAAATGGAAAGTGAAGCCCGTGAGTTGAGATAAAGACAGTTTAATAAGACAGGAAAATAATAATAATAATAATAATAATAATAATAATAATAATAATAATAATAATAATAATAATAATAATAATAATAATACAATGATGATAATAGTACTACTACTAATAATATGTACAAACAAGTGATGCACAATGCAATTGCTCACCACCCGCTGACCGATGCCCAGCCTAACCCCAAGCAGTCCGGCCCCCTCCCCCAGCTAGCCACCCCTATATATTGTTTAGCATGACGTCAGATGGTATGGAATACCCTTTTGGCTAGTTTGGGTCACCTGTCCTGGGTCTGTCCCCTCCCAGCTCTTACTGCACCCCCAGCCTGTCTGTTGGTAGGACAGAGCAAAAGGCTGAGGTGTCCTTGGCTTGGTATAAGCAGTGCTCTGCAACAATTAAAACATCGGGGTGTTATCAGCACTCTTCTCATCCTAAGCCAAAACACAGCATTCTACCAGCTACCAGGAAGAAAATTAATTCTGTTCTAACTGAAACCAGGACAATAGGGTAGGGCTGATTGACAAGCAGAGACCAGAGGCCTTTTACTTAGTATTTATTTGTACATGTGGTGCAATTGCCTAAAATAACTTGGAAAATAAAACTAATATTCACATTTTAAAGAAAATGTACAGCATTGAAGAGGGTTTTGAGATAGGGAATAGCTGCATTACCTGAATGCTTCCAACCTGAGATGCTATCACACTAGTGGAACCTGGTGTGCTGACTCTAAGGAATAGTGCAGAGCATAGAGCAAAGCGGAGACACCGCAGCTAGTCTCTGTGACCAGGTGGGGACTTGATTGTTCTTGTGCACACTGAGACCAATGAGCTGCACTTTTGCTACCCTGAGCCAGTGACCTATCATGTTTTTGACAAAATGCTGTACTCTAGTGTACTTTTGCTCATTATAATATCATTATAATACCAAAGCACACCTCCATCCTGAAAGCTACCCACCTCCAAGATGCAACTACCCCTCAATGAGCATGTGCTGTAAATTTCTCAGAGCCTATACCTTTAAACAGAGATGGGAAAACTTTTCACCAATCATAACAATCATAGGGTCACTCAAGCTCCACCTAAAAGATAAAAAAAATAATAATAATATAAATTGGCCTAAGAGAGAGGGGAAGTTAGGTAAGATACCATTGTCAGGGAAGATACCATCACAAGGGAATGAATACACAATCCTGAGGACCTCCTGACTCCTGGGATCAGTCGATGGGCTGTGCCTCTCTTCCCCTCCCCCCTTCCCCCCTCCCCCCCATTGGGATGCCTTTGGGTGAGATTTGAACACTTGGTTATACTGGGTGTCTCCACAAAATTTAGAAATCTCTAGAGTCTTTGTGTCTTTTAATGCATTAATAGGCAGGCTGTGCACCTGTGTATTTCATGCATACTAGCTTGCTTTTGCAGACAGTAAATTATCACTAACTATTCAAAGAACCTATGTACCTGTTGCTGTAATAAATTGTACCTGACTGCATTGATCCTAGCTGTGATAATTCTCATTGAGTGCGACTCAAGTAAGGGCATGTTAAGTTGGTGGAGAATCTGTGATTATGACAGTTCAGTACCTTGAATCTGACCAGACCTGTAACGGTTAATCAGCTACACCACTTAATGGGACATGTTCCAAGGTGAGGATTACACAAGAAAGCAGTCCCAAAGGATAGAGTAGGAAAACTAAGTGGATAAGTAAGTATGAATAGAAACTGGTCTTTGAGGCTGTTCCTGTGTGCACACCTAGTAAGATTTTATGAGAATATAGCCAATGCTGATTTTGAGACCTGCTCTGCTTTGGCTTTTGACATACTTTGGATAGAAGATTGTGATCTACAGGGGGAGCTAGTTTTCTTGTGACATACTAATAGACAGTAATTGACAAAGCTATGTAGAAGTTTCTGAGTGCTTACAAGCCTCAGAAGTGCTGTTAGTTACTCACCTTTAGGCACATTAAAGAAAACTTTTTTTTTTTTTTTCTTTTTTCCCTGAGATTAATTTAAAAAAAGGGGGGGGAGGGAAGGGTAAAGCATACTCTTCAGCCTAGGAGCCACGGATCACAACCTAATAAGTAATGGATGCATTTAATGAGCAATCTGTAAGTAGTTTAGTTATGAATAAACATAAGGAACATAAGGGTTTTATTAGCTATGGTTATGGATTTGTCTTCACCTTTGCTTAAAGTGGAGGTGTGGAGGTGAGGAAATATTCAATTTATTTTTTTATTTTTATTTTTACACTGTTCTGTATCTGGATTAATGCTCTAAGTACAGTTCACTGTCTGGGCCACCTTGTACTATTATATAATACCTTGTACTATTATAGATCACACAGTAAGAAATCTTTGCAACCAATAATCTGTCCAGTTTTGACTCACGTCATGTATAAATAGAAACAGCATTTTCTTGTAAAAATTGTTTGTTACCTGTGTTTATATGAGATTTAGGTAATCCATATTGATGAAAAATCCATATTGATGAAAAAAAAAAAATAAAATCATGAGAAAGCTGTATTTATAGCTATGGGATTTGTGTATGAATTTTTTTTTTTTTCCTAGAAACAGAAGAAACAAAGGCCAAACAGTGAAGGGCCATTCCTAGCAGATCCTCCTGAGAGTCATCACGCAGCACTTGCAGGGGAAGCAGGCGATCAGGCCCAGTCAGCATGGGTTTATGAAAGGCAGGTCATGCCTGACGAACCTGATCTCCTTCTATGACAAAGTGACGCGCTGGGTGGATGAGGGAAAGGCTGTGGATGTGGTCTACCTTGACTTCAGCAAGGCTTTTGACACCGTCTCCCACAGCATTCTCCTCAAGAAACTGGCTGCTCTTGGCTTGGACTGGCGCACGCTTCGTTGGGTTAGAAACTGGCTGGATAGTCGGGCCCAAAGAGTCGTGGTGAATGGAGCCAAGTCCAGTTGGAGGCCAGTCACTAGTGGCGTCCCCCAGGGCTCGGTGCTGGGGCCGGTCCTCTTTAATATCTTCATCGATGATCTGGACGAGGGCATCGAGTGCACCCTCAGTAAGTTTGCAGATGACACCAAGTTAGGTGCGTGTGTCGATCTGCTTGAGGGTAGGAAGGCTCTGCAGGAGGATCTGGATAGGCTGCACCGATGGGCTGAGGTCAACTGCATGAAGTTCAACAAGGCCAAGTGCCGGGTCCTGCACCTGGGGCGCAATAACCCCAAGCAGAGCTACAGACTGGGAGAGGAATGGTTGGAGAGCTGCCAGGCAGAGAAGGACCTGGGAGTGATGGTGGATAGTTGGCTGAATATGAGCCAGCAGTGTGCTCAGGTGGCCAAGAAGGCCAACGGCATCCTGGCTTGTATCAGGAACAGTGTGGCCAGCAGGGCTAGGGAGGTGATCGTCCCCCTGTACTCAGCTCTGGTGAGGCCACACCTCGAGTACTGTGTTCAGTTTTGGGCCCCTCGCTACAAGAAGGACATGGAGGTGCTTGAGCGGGTGCAGAGAAGGGCTGTGAAGCTGGTGAGGGGCCTGGAGAACAAGTCCTACGAGGAGCGGCTGAGGGAGCTGGGCTTGTTCAGCCTGGAGAAGAGGAGGCTCAGGGGCGACCTTATCGCTCTCTATGGGTACCTCAAGGGAGGCTGTAGCGAGGTGGGGGTTGGCCTGTTCTCCCACGTGCCTGGTGACAGGACGAGGGGGAATGGGTTTAAGTTGAGCCAGGGGAGTTTTAGGCTAGATGTTAGGAAGAACTTCTTCACTGAAAGGGTTGTGAGGCACTGGAACAGGCTGCCCAGGGAAGTGGTGGAGTCACCATCCCTGGAAGTCTTCAAAAGACGTTTAGATGTAGAGCTTAGGGATATGGTTTAGTGGAGGGCTGTTAGCGTTAGGTTGGAGGTTGGACTCGATGACCTTGAGGTCTCTTCCAACCTAGAAAATTCTGTGATTCTGTGATTCTGTGATAAAGGAAACTGTATATTATTGTTCTCTACTATGTGAAAGGGGATCTCACCCCTTGTTGGTGTTATTGTGCCAGGTTTTCAGAGACCAGGTCAGAAGAGTATGAGTGGGTGCTTTATACACTCTGTTACTTGTTTTTCATGTTTCATTTAGAGCAAAATAGATTCTCTATTTTTCTTCCAATAAAAGTTTTAAACTGAAAGATATCTTTCCCCAAATTGAAAGTGATCCTTTTTTGCTAATTAAAATAAAATAAAATAAAATAAAATAAAATAAAATAAAATAAAATAAAATAAAATAAAATAAAATAAAATAAAATAAAATAAAATATAAAATAAATCCTGCTTGAGAAATGACTTCACAGTATTTATATGAATTCTGTCTGGGTAAGCACTTAATTTTTCCCTTATATTTTTCCTTTAAATTGTGCTTCCCTTCATGCTTCCTATTTTGCAGTCTGAGAATAACTTACATAGTAGAATGAGAGGGAGAATCCCAAAAGGATGATTGGATTCATATGTTTTGAGGGGAAATTTAGTTTTCTCAACTATAAATAAACAAATAAAAATATTAATACTTTTCATTTTAAAATCCATTTTTGTTCCAAAGACAGATGAAAAGAAGGTATTTGGGGGATGAATCCATAAATACTTTTATTGTTGCATACTGACAAGGTAAGAGGAAAACTTTTGGAAATTTATTTTTGGTGTAACATTAGCCCTAATCCCACTCAAGCAATACTTATGAATTTTTCTCATTTTAAGAGTGTATTCTTGGAAACTTGTCCAGACCTCAGAGTTTTGTATTACTATTTAAAGTTCAACTGCAATTTCTGTTGTTAGAGCAGAGCTGTAGTATTTTTACTTTCAGCTTTGTGCTGAACTTCAGACAGGAACATACGTATTGTTTTGCCACACTTGTATATAAATTGCCATTCTGACTTTTAGTTGAAAGTAGTATTTACCTTATACACCACTAATTCCACAACATCTAGGATGGTGATGTAGCTTTGTCCAAGAGAAGGAGGAAACTACATGGGGAAAGAAGTTATAAATTAAATTTTATTTTTATTCTTGACAATAATTTTCTGTGTTAGTTCTCTGGAAAGGCTTAACACTAAAAGGCAAAAATCGGAAAAATATTAAATAATGAGGACCCTTTCCCCTCCTTATCAGAGTAGATGAGTTAATAGTTGTGTGACCCTCAGTTGTAGCAACTAGAAACTGTGACTGACAATGCAGAAGATCAAAATACATCCTGTTGTACAGATATGCTGAACTAACCAAATCAGGGAAGAGCAGCTGCTTTAGTTAGTTTGCAGATAGAGTGGGTGTTTGACTACACTAATTTTGGCTGGGATTTGTTTGTAGTAGTAGGAAAAAAAAATAAAAAAATCTATCATTCTGTTGAGAAATATTTTCAATTATATTATGTATATGCAATATACATATTTACATGCAAAATTATATGCAAAATATATGTATGCAAAATATATATATATCAGCTATGTATTACTCAATACGACAGTTTATGAGAAGTTTCACATTGTGAATATAAACATAGAGGGAAGGGGGTTGGGTTATGCTTTTACAGTTTGGTAAACTGAAAAGAAGATAAGGATATGTGATAGGTATTTTCTCAGCTCATTTGTTTTTGTCAAAAGATGGATGATAAGTGAAAATGTTAGCCACCAAAATGGTTAAAATCAAAATAATGGATAAAATGGCTAGAAATCAGAAGCATTTTATCTATAGCTTGGGCCCAGAAGTTGGGAACTCAGAATCTCCACCAAATAAGATCTGCAGTCCACTGAGCAACCTGGAGTGATCTGCAGACTTACACCACAGTGGGTCGTCTGCCTGATTCCATAATTTCCTTTAGTTCAGATCTTGGATCTGAATAAATTTCATGGAGTACAAACTACCTTGTAAGAAGCTTCTGGAAAGAAAATCTTTTTCTTACACTGTCTGATAAAGCATACAAAGTTTTATTTCCCTCCACTCCTTCAACATGAATTTCCAGTGCACTCCCTCTCTTTCCCCTCCCCCCCCCAAAAAATTAAAAAATCAAAGATGGGTCATCAAAATTGACATATTATTTTTTTTATTATTTTTTTTCCTTTTTCTCTTCCGCTTCCCCCGTCTTTTTTCTTCATAAAGATGATTATTTCATATTTTCATAGTGTGGTGTATCAGCCTAAACAGTTTTTAATATGATTGAATAATCAACTGTGCTTTGGATTATAGATAAAATGGCTTACATGAACCATATGTCTTTCACTTATTTCATTTACCCCTTTCCTCCAATTTCAAGAGCCTCTTGAAGATATTTTAGTCACATCAGTGCAGTTTAAAACACTAATTTTAATGACATCTATTCCATCAATGCAGGCTGAATATTTGACATGCATAGACAAACACAATTGGTAACAACAGACGAAAGAAATAACATTGAGGGTCAGAACTGAAGATTGCAAGTTGCAAAAGGGGAGCAGCGGAGCAGCCAAGCTTCTTATCTGAGTGGGAACTTTTTATAGAAGAATTAATAAATTAAATTTTAAATTATTTACTTTATTGCTGGCAATCCCTCCAAACATTTCTGTTAGCTTTTTCAAGAGTTAATCCAAGATATATAGATTCATTTGTATAAATACAAAGATAATTATGCACATGCACTTTTTGATGAAACCCAAGAAATTCTTACCACACATCATTCACACTAATGAATAAAAATTAGTTTTGCAATGAACCTGTGAAACCTTGGAGGATCTTTGAATTGTCACAGTTGAACTGTGCCTTTGACATCACAGAATTAACTCTAGAGCTTTCAGAAATCAAATGTTTCTGATATAACTAGGAATAATTTGAGGGGCTGTTGCACTTGTGCTACTGAATGGTCCTTAAAACGAAAAAGACCTCAATTGCTTTTCTTTACAGCTATTAAGATTTGTTGATTTTTTTTTGCTTGTTTATTTCATCACAGGCAAATAAATACTGCAAAAAAAGATAACTTCCTATGTATTTTTATATATTCTTTAACTTTTTTTTTGTATTATTATTATTTTAACTCACCTTCATTCTGGTATTTCTTGTAGGTGATAATTCCAAGGAACTTTGTTGCAAAGTTTACTTTTTTAATAGGACAAAATTCAAGAAGATATGCTAATACTACTATCTGAATTTTTTCAACCTTTGCTCAAATACACTGTGTGTGCATTTATAGGATTCAAAAAGTAATTAAAACCCATAATTAAAATGCATGATGAGGGTTAGTTCTATTGTGCTCTTTCTCTCTTATGTAATTATTTGTCGGTTAGCTGTGGCCAATTTTGCCAATATCATCTTCACTCTCATTTATGACACATTCCAATCAAACCAACTTTATGGTTTGAAATAACTCCTTCCCTATAATTATTTTGGGGAAAACTCCTATAGAAAAATTTAGTGAAGTGCATTTCGATGCTATTGATTTTGCAGCAAAGATGCAAACAAAAATATCCCAATATATATTGGAGAAAAAAAAAAAAAAAAAAAAAAAAAAAACAGTGTTTATACTAACTTTTGTTAAAGAAGAAAAAAAAATGCTACATTTGTTGTACAGTGAACAGAGAATTTCTCACTTTGCATAATACAGGATATCAGGCTCCATTGACATTTAGAGCATGTTAAAAGGCACACTCAGGCTTTTTCTGAAAAGGGCAGGGAAGATAGAATTGTCTTGCCAGTGGTTCATTCCCTGATTGTCAGATATGCATTTGCTGTTGTCCACTCCATCTAACTGTATTTTCACTATCTGATAAAAGAGTCAAAACACTATGACTTTGTGGTATCCCAAATCAGATTATAAACATGCTGAAACCCAGTGGTTATCAGGTTGAGTCTCAGACCAGGTTGTATTTTTTTTTTTTTTTTCCCCACTGTGTGATATGGAGTGGAATGCAACATGTTGGGAAAGGTCTAAGTTCTCTCTTATTAGAAGCATTCCTCTCAGCTCCTAGCCAGCCAGCTGAAGCAAGTGTTTTCATTAATTATCTGTAATGGAAATTGGTCCACGTGCAGAGAGTAAATTTACCCAGGAGAGACAGCAACCCATAGCCTTGATCTGAAAAACACCAAACATTGACCATAACACTTCATAACACATAACATAGTGTACTTCCACCTGAACACAAAGGATTCATATCTCATGCTTATATTATAATGTAAATTGCAACACCAAGAAACAGAAAACTTTTGACTTTTAAAGCCTGGTGATTACTCAACCAAATAGGAGACAAAGTATTAAAAAACAATGTGGTAGTTGGGCAATCTGACCATCCCTTCTGACTGATGAGATCACAGAATGAATATACCATGCTTTACTTAAACCTGATTACTAAAGAAGTAAAACTATAAAAATTATGGGCAAACTTGCTCTGGAAAGTTTGTTAAATATTTTCTCTCTTTCATGTTTGTACAAATATGAAGTGTTTTTGGATTTTCAATAAAACAGTGATTCCAGAATACATATATATAGAAAAAAAAAAAAAATCATTGTCTTGCACCATGTCTTAGGATAACTTTACCATCAGGCCCCATAACAAAATTTTACAGAGATCATACTGTTTGTAGTATCAGAAACCCAATGCCTGTCAGAAAACTGAAGTTTGAAACTGATTTGATAAATGGGGAGGCAATTATAGTGACTAAGCACACTGAGAGCATCAAAACACTATGAGAGATACTGCGCAATCTTCTGAAGATCAGAGACAGTACTACCTGCTATTATCCAATTCTATCAATTAATAAAATAAAATAAAATAAAATAAAATAAAATAAAATAAAATTAAATTAAATTAAATTAAATTAATGTAGCTGACTGAGCTAAACTCAGCAAAACACAAACTGAAGAGAAACAGTTTTGGGGAAAGGGACCAGGACAAATTTTTACCCTCTTGACTTCTAAGTGAAAGAAAAAAAAAATAAAAAAAATAAAGTGGGGGTGGGGGAGTGGGGAGATACTAGGGATTCTGTAAGTATCCTAACAGTTTGGCAGTTTGGGTGATTGTTAGCAGACCACAGCAGTCATTGTCGCTATGTAGAGAGCTGCCTGTATTCTATAATGCCTTCATTCTCTTAGCTAAAGCTGGCTGCAGGGTATTAGGATGCTGTCACTGGAATTAGAGAGATGTGGTGGTAGAGGTTAGACAGGATGGATGTTGTAGTGGGTGGGTACAAGCCCTTTAGGAAAGACAGGCAGAAAAGGGGGCAGGAGTTATCCTTACAAATAAATGGCTCATATTTGAAAAGCACAGATTTGAGTTTGATGACAGGCTTATGATTTAGGAGCTGACAAGGGAGATATCGCCATGGACTGGACTGCCCAGCCAAGGAGAGGAAGTGTAAAAAAACACACCTTTGAAAGATACCTCATGATCACAACATGGAGCACTTAACTCCTCCCCTAGAGGGGCAATTTTACAAGGTACAAACAATCTTGGAAATTCTGGCAGGTGTTTCACTGCAGATGCTGTATGGGCATACTGAATGAGGTGCCCTCCTGCATATGTTTCTCACAAATAAGGAAAAACTTAGGGTTGTGAGAGTCAGTGACAGGTCTGACTGCAGGAACTATGAAATGGTGCAGCTTAAGGTGTTGTAAATCCACACATAGGATTATTACAACAAGTCTGGACCAGTCCTGCAGAATTGAGCAAGACAGGTTTTTTAAGGACAAAAATTGTCAGTTTCTGATATGCTATGCCATTCCTTTGTCTTCCCTTCTCTGATCAGTAATGACCAACATTAGTCTCTCTACCAGGCTGGCTTTCAACAGCTCTAGTAATCTTTTCATCTTTCACTTTATTATTTCTTGCTGCTCAATTTTTTTTTTTCACATGACTTTAAAATTCATCATGGATTGTAATTAGTCTTAGATGAGTTTTCTAAAAAAAAATAAAAGTTTTCTGACATTAAGGGTGTTTTTTGATTTTTTCTTTCACTTTGTAAGACAAAAGTCGTTTATTATATTCAAGCCCCAAAAGTTCTTGTGTCTCCTTGACTGTCTACACAGAACAATTAGTTTGAACACTGTTGTAATGATGTGAAACCAACTCAGAAATTAGGCAGAAATGACCTTACCAGCCTTCCAAGTTATTATTCATTCAGGCCTTCTGATCTTGTCTCATTAAAGACTAGTATACACATCATGTGGGTAACTTAGAGATCTTTCCTCATCACATGCAGAATAATGTTCCTGTTTTCCCTGTTTACAGATTTTACTTGGAAATAAAACAGATGACAAAAATGTCACTTAGACTAATTTAGCCCATGATGTATCTCTTTAGCATCTAAAATGAAATAAAATGCTTAATAATTAGTGAATAAAGCTCAAAAATTCAGGTACTTTTTGAGGGACATACCTGGGATAAAATAGATTTTCATTCTGATTTTGAAGTATTTAGAAATATATATCTTTACCTCTGCTATTTTCAGAATCTTTCTTTAGGAAATAATATTCATATGTTTTACCTATATAGAGGGAGATATAAAATTATTTCCCTCTTCCTAGCCTCTCTGAAAAAGATTAATATATATATATACACTGTCCTTTCGTTTGTCCATCAGTGGATTTTTAATATTTCAGAATTATGATCTTGTCACAGTTATTCTCATATATGGCAAATGACATTATTGTGGTTTAACCTGGAAGACAGTTAAACACCACGCAACTGTTCACTCACTACCTGCCTCTCCAGTGGGATGGGAGAGTCAAAAAAAAAAAAAAAAAAAAAAAAAAAAAAAAAAAGGTAAAAGATTCATGGGTTGAGATAAAGACAGTTTAATGTGAAAGAAAAAGAAGTGATAATAAAAATTATTATTAATAATAATAATACAGAATATACAAAGCAAGTGATGAACAATGTAATTGCTCACTACGCACTGACTGATGCCCAACAAGACCCAGAGCAGCCCTTCCCTTTTCACCCTCCTTCAGTTTTTATTGTTCAACATGTGACATCCCTTTGGCTAGTTTGGGCCAGCTGTCCTGGTTCTGTCCTTGTGCAACACTAGTCTCCTTCCTGGCAGGGCAGCATGAAAAGCTGAACAGCCCTTGACAGTGTAAGCACTGCTCAACAACCAAAACATCTGCATGTTATCAGCATTATTCTTATCCTAAATCCAAAACACAGCCCCATACCAGCTAGTAGGAGGAAAATTAACTCTATCCAAGCTGAAACCAGGGTAGATGCTAATTATGTGACTAATGTGTATGAAGGAATGGGATCTTTGATTTAAACCAATGTAACATGTAAACTGCAGAAATAGGGCACTTTTTCTTAAATTATCATGTGAGTATTGGGGAAAAACAAAAAAAAGAGCAAGAAGAAGCAAAAAAGCAATAAAATCCTCTAGAAATTTTTTATGACTTAACTAAAATGTTAGACATCAGGAGAGTACTGTGTGTGGGAGGAGAGAAAGAGGGAATTTCTTGAGCATCTCTGTCTTTGTCCACTTGGAGCCTTCTCCCCCTTCAAATAATTTTCAGAAACCCTTCATTTAGATATTCTTTGTTCCTTTTTCAAATAGGAATCAGAAGCTTAGCTACTGCCAAACCAGTTTAACCTAACATTAATGGAAAATTGATTCAGTTGCAAAGAAGAATCATTTTATGAT
This sequence comes from Aythya marila, assembly GCF_965140915.1. Classification (NCBI taxonomy): domain Eukaryota; kingdom Metazoa; phylum Chordata; class Aves; order Anseriformes; family Anatidae; genus Aythya; species Aythya marila. The sequence goes on from NC_139043.1 coordinate 78,035,872, forward strand.
GTTGATATTTACATATATACAGAAATGTAAAAATTTGTCCAGTTTTAAAATATTAAATATGTCACATCACAGTATAAACAATTGGACAATGAACTAAAATCTATCTATCTATCTATAGATAGATATATTTTTTTTTCATATTTAAACACATATCAGACTCAGTTTCCAATTAATGTAACCAGGGGCACCTTTTACCATGAAACTAATGTCATCCACATTCATCACACCTCTCTAATCCTTTGAGAAATCTGACCCTTACTTCTCTCACATGCTAAGCTGAGACAGAGCATGTGTTAGCACTAAACCCAGCTCCGCAAAATGCCAGCACTGAAGTATACAGCACCAGCAGAAGTGTACTGTGCCTGCCTGCAGAGATTCCCCAGCAGCTAGAAAGTGTTAGAGGTGCAACAGATGACATTATACAGTTTTAAGCATGTCAAAAGTGAAGTTATACATTTAAAGACAGGCAGGTGTTTAACCATCTTTGAAAAACTGAATGGGATAGCTTGGAGCTGAAGAAAATGAATGCACTCTTTGCCTTTGATAAAGCACAGGGTCATTCCAGGCTGTTACAAAAGTCTGAAATTATTTTTATTGCTTCTAATTAATATTATTTCTGCAGGACTGACCATGACTGACCTGTAATTTACCACAATTTCTGTTTCTGTGAGACTGAAACAGCAGATATGGGAGTAGACCCCAGCAGTTTTGTGTTCGGGCTTCTAGTCATTCCTAACTTCATTATATACAAACAAGAACAGAAATATATCTGGCTGTTCCAGCCTCCAGTCATTCTGAACTGCATGTCAGACCTTTCTGATGGAATGTATTTTTCTGTTATATATTTGTTCTGCTTTGTTTCTTTCCCACCAAGATGCTTAGGTTAATAAATATGTTCCTTTTAAAATGGACTCTTGGTAAGCCAGAACTTTGGGTAACATTGTCTTTTGCATGTCACCTTTTAACACTTAACACTTAACACTTTTAACTTCATCATTTCCCACTGAGTTGTCTTTTCCGTTCCTCTTATCACCTTACAAAATGCAAATGAAGTAATTGTCTAGTTAAATTCTGAACAGGCATTATTCATTTGAGAAATCGTTACTTTGTAGTGCAAAGAAAGCATTTTTTCTCCCACCTTTGGCACTTCACAATAAACTCATTCTCATCTAAATTGATTGCTGTGGGATTATCTTGAAGTCATTAAAATAATGCTGTATTGACATTCACTAATGTCTTTAATTAGCAGTTTCAAATTCCAACATTTCAAATTAAACATGCACAGGTATAAATTAGCTGTATATGATTTTATATGAATTTGAATCAAGTCTTATTTTGAATATTATATAAATATAATTGGTCTCAGAACTGTTTTTTGCTGTACTAAAACTGATGGCAGCAAGGAGGGGATGAGCACCCCATAGCTAACAAGCTAAGGAAACAAACTCCACGAAAGGCAGAAAATGTCCAGTCTTCCAAGAGTTACTTCTGTACGTAAGTGTCATGAATTCTAATTCCAAACTATTTATTAATTTATCCTTGTTAAACCATAGATTTAACATGGTTGTGCACATAGCATAGCACAGAGGCAAGAATAGCCTCTGTGAGGCAATATTCTTTAAGGCAAGAATATACTTTATCTGCAGCCAGTCAGATTTGATGTTTTACATGAAGATTACATAAATATTTACATGGAGGTCTGCTTTGGATTACATTTTGTACTAAAATTGGTGTGTGTGATTACACATTATTAAATGGATCTAGGAAGTATTTTATGGTTTGAATCTCATTTTGTTAACTCATTATATAAGAACAATTTTAAAATATTTTTGATGGCTTTCTTATATTTTTAAATTTGTACAGAGAATTAACCCTATCAGACTCAGATTTTCTCTTCCACATCTATTTCTATAGAACCTTAATTATTTAACCTTTGTGTAAGAATGCAAAGTATGCCACAGAAGTGTTAGACTTCATAAACCCTCCAATGGCTGAAGAAAGATTTGAAGGTGACCTGGTAGATGTAATTAACATAATTTTAGCTACTGTTTAATTATATATATATATATATATATATATATATATATATCATTGCTTCTTTTTTTTTTTGTTGCTGGAATTTCTCACATGTCAACAAATGAGTAAATAAGAAAATATCTCCAGTAGATTAGGACATGCTGAGCTGGGACAGCTGTTTTATAGAGCTTTTCCTCAAGAAAATGATTTGGTCATGTGACAATGAATGATAGTTTTCTGCTTTCTTAGGCCAAGAGCAACATAAATTCCATCTAATAAATATGCATTTACTTAGTGAAAAATAGTTAACCAGATGTTCAATAGATGTGAAAATGTTTGCCTTGTTGTATTTTTGCAGATGACTATAGGATAAGTAGCACAGAGGATGCAGTGGTCTCTCTGAATGGTAGTTGGAGTGTCTTTTGGTACCCAACTATATTCAAAATGCTCTGTGTAAAAAAAAAACATTTATTTATTTATTTTATTAATTTATTTTATAATAACACAATCAAAGAGATTACTTTCAAAAACTAATGTGAAGAATGAAAAATCAAGGACATTTCAAATAAATCATAGTTAATACAAAAGATCATAGTCAAAAAAAAAAAAAAAAAAAAAAAAGTCTTTCCCTCAGATTATTGCTATTATTAAATGTAAAGAAGATTACCAAGTAAAATTCACTGAATGAGAAAATCTCCCTCTCCCCTCCACTCCTTTTTTAGAACGTGACTCCTTAATGGCTTCTGTATTTGTTAATAGTCTATGTTTAAACTACTAAAAAGTGGTTTGTAAGTGGGTGTGCTGGAATAGTTAAATATCTAGTGCTATTAATTATTTGAATAAGTAGTATTCATATATATATATGTACATATGCACATATGTATAAGTTATTCCCACAGGAAACTGAATAATTGAGTGTTTTGAAATAATCAACTGGTAATCCCTTACTTGAGTTGGAAATATTTTCTAAATCCTACTGCACTTTCAATTAAAGTAAGTGTAAAGATATGTAAGTCTGTTAAGCATAAGCCTTATAATAACCTGGATGCATGTATTTGTGTAGTTCAAGAAGCTGACTTTGAAGAGAAAGCATACATAAAGTGCAAGATATGTTTTTTTTTCCCTTATATTACACTGAAAATTTCTATGTCAAAGGCTTCTCAACAACCATGGCTTTTCATGATCTCCTTATAGACTGTCATCTGAATTTGGAGAGACAATGAATTAAAAAATATCATGTTATCAAAGAAATGAGAAAGTGATAGAGGCCTACAAATTTTACTATTGCTGTGAAATTATAAAGCAGCTAATGCTTAGTGTTTGAATGTTCACGCAAGTTGCAAAAAAGTGGAGTAGAAGTGAGATCTGGAGATAAGGGAAAGCCAGTCTTCCAATGTGTCAGGTCGTAGGGGGGGAGGCTTGCTTGTTTTTAAAAAAGGGTGCATGTAAGAAACTTTACTTCATTATTTTCTCTGTGTAGCCTCTATTCCTCTCCCTTGCTAGCATTGAGCAACGGAGTGGAAAATAATTGGAGGTAGCTGTTTCATCAGATGTGTTTTCCATAGAACCAACTTTGAATTCTAGGACCAGATTCTGTTTTCTTTGACATTTATTGTGTTCATAAGGGTGTATACACCTGAGCAGCAAAATTTTAAAGCAAGTAAGGGGACGTGAAATATAGCTGTGGCACAAATTGTATTAATATATCTCTATGGATACCAAGAAGTTGCAGTGAAAAAGTGGGAAACAAAAGCCTCTGAATTAACTGTTTTGAACAAAGCTTAGCTATTTGAAAGAAAAACCATTACTTGAAATGAAATAGGTGCCAGTGACTCCAGTGACATCATGTTTTTATTCAGATCCAGGCTGCCTAACACTTTTTGATACATTTTTGCCATACCTCTATTTTATTTTCTTTCCTAATTGAAGTCAAAAAATGAAATCAAGCTTAATCCCAAACAGAACATTTCAATAGTCCTTTAAACACCCTAGCAGTCTGTTCTCCATTGCCTGCTCTCTTTCTCACTAATTTCTAAAGGAAAGGTTATTTATTCAGCCCAAGTTTCTTTGTGTTGATTTCTAGCAGTGGCATTGATCTATACCAATATTTATGATGACTTTGATATTTTTAAAGATAAATTTTCAATGTAAAGGTAACATCAATTTATTGGATATCAATAAATAACCAACTATCAATTAGAAACTGGATTTTGGAAACCAAAACCACATGAAAATTGGATCTTATGAATAATTTGTATTCCATCCAATTATCTTAAAAGTTTAAAACACAAATAAATGAATATGCATCAATGCGCTCTACATTCAACGATAAATTTAATTGATAGTCAAGTTCTGATGTCTAAACCACACAGTAAAATTTTTATTTCCTGCATCCATGATGACAAGGAACTCTAAAATCTACCTCAGATATTACAAGCAGAAGTGCCCATCACCTGAGCTCAGAAAAAAAAAAAAAAAAAAAGGCAAAAAAAAAAAAAGCATAAATCAGTGAATTCCACTGGAAGAGAACTGCATAAATTAGAATCAGTTCAGTGTCAGTCCTCAAGTTGTAATTAAACAAAGAAACAAAGAAATGAACAACAATAACAAAAAATTTGGAAAAAAAGGGAATGTATTGTGATCATCACAAGTCAGTTGCTAGGTGTTTCTACTTATATTAAACTAACAATGATGCTGAAGGTGAAAAATATTGTGTTTTATATTTTCATTTTTAGCTTTGAGTTATTTGCTTTCATGTCCATGCTGATCTTGAATGATTTTATCATAAAAATAAATTATTGTTTTCATAGATAGGTACAGTCTGTGAGGTCCATTACAGGGTTTTACTGTTGATACACTGTTTTATAGACAATATAGATATACAATAATATATTAAAATATGGTTTCTCTCCCTTTCCCCTGCATTATTATTTTTTTTAATCAAGAAAGGAATTGAACAGTTTATCTGTCCTTCTCCCCGAATGATTTCCTGGCACTTCAGGATGAATTCCACACACAAAGCGTCAAATAGTCACTTTGGTTAGCTATCATTCATCTGTATAAATTAAACACTTCAAAGATTTTTCTCACTTTGACCTGCATCTCAAAATCCCTGAAGGAAACTGCATCATACCAAAAAGCAGAGTGATCAGTGTGAATAATCTGGGACTTTACAAGGAATGGAAGAGCTCAGAACTAATGTCCCACTGTTGCTGTCCTTATCCACAACTGCTAGCTCATGTGTGGGCCCATTTCTCTAGAAGAAGTACATTTTTGACAGTTCTAATATAAGATCCAGGCCTCAAAATCCCTCAGACTAAAACTTAAACACAAATTGATGTTTCATATGTGTCACCTCCATCAAAATCTGTATATGAGAAATATATCTGCTATAAAGCAGGTTGCTACCTAGAGGTGTATGTATGTTTGCAACAACTATGATGGAAGGAGCTTCTTGATACAAGGTGATGAAGCTGTAAGGAAAACTGTGAGTTTGCTTACTGTAACAGACATTTTGATCCCACATATGAGAGAAGTAAATGTAGCTATACATATTTTAATGATCTTACTCTATGAAAATTAAATACATAAAGAAGTTTTGAAATTGTTTAGAATTAGTCATACTTGAAATATGTTTTTAAAAAGTCTCCTGTAAACTGCTAGTTTGACTAAAATTTTTACAAGAACCAGTATCATTTAAATGTATCTGTAAAATTACTGGAGTAGCATCTGTGCAATAATACTCAGAACTATAAAGGTAAAAAGTTAAATACTTCCATTAGCTTGAAATGGAATGTTTTCAAAATATTTTGTGCAACACAAAAGCTCCTAAACACAACACAAAATAAACCCCTAAACACAACAAAACAGAAAAACTCTAAATTTGGCTATTCATTCCTATTCAAAATGAAAGTAAAATTTAAGACCTCATTATTTTTCATGAGATGGAATTTCATTTTTTCAGTGTCCACTGAATATTATTATTATAAGGTCCTATGCTTCTTAGAAACAGTTGTCTTGCTTACTTGCACCTGGCTAAAGCCATTTCACTTTCTTTTTATGAAGCTCAAATAGAAAGGACTGTATGTAAAAGATGAAATCAACTAAAATCTCCCAGACACAGTCATCTGTAAAAATTATATTACTAAGATTATTCATGTAAATATAATTCCTTAAAGGTACCATTAGATTTTGTCCCTAAGCAGTACACACTGGCAACCCACCTGATTCTGGCTCAGTCCTCATGCAGAGTTCATGGAAATAAGCAGAAATTTTTCTCCAATTCTGCCTCTAAATGACAGTGCTTCTGGTCTATGTTTCAGGGCTTAGTCCACTGCACTGCTCCTTTTTAGTTTTAAGTTACACTCTTGATCCAATTATTTCAGCAGGAGAACTTGCTAAGCAGTGTGTGAATAACAGGCTTAGACAGAGAGAAGTAATGCTCTACAGTAAGTTTCACTTGAGCATTTTCATAGCAGTTTATTCCTTTTCATTAAAAAGCAGTTCCAGTACCAGTGGGCTCGATTTGGAGCATTCAGCCATCTTCACTTATCTGCTCCTTCAAACTTACCATAATTTCACTACAACATATTGTTGCAAATTGCAGACTTCATTAGCACAGAATTAGTAGTATGGAATGTGGGATTCAGTACTGTTCAGTGGAAAAAAAAAAAAAGTGATTTTTATTGACGCCACTTTAATGAAACAGCTTTGAAAACAAACAAAGAAACAAACAAACAAAAAAAAAAAACATGTTCATCTGTCAATATATTTCTGGGTGTTTTACTTACTAATAAAAAACAATGTAACTCTAAGAGTGTGCATTATAAAGGGGAAAGCTGCCATTCTGAGTTCTTGCTTTGAAACAAGTCTTGTTTATCTGAAGAGATTAAGAAAAGCCCTGGCACCATCTAAAACACTTCTAGCAGTAGTTGAACTATTCCATTTTAAATTTTAGGGAGAGTAATTTCAAGATTTTTTGACAAATGTTACAGTCTGACCACCAGTTTGTATTTAATCACCACAGTATATAAAAATATACAAAATAATAATAATAATAATAATAATAATAATAATAATAATAATAATAATAATAATAATAATAATAATAATAATAATAATAATAATGATAGCTGTATAACCAGGGCTCTGGTGAAACATACAGACCTGTATTTTCCTCTGCAGTAGATCAATCCAAGGGTAAGGTAAGGGACAGGATAAAAGTTCTGTTTCTTTTGTCATTTGTTTTCATTATTACTGTTTGGTTTTGATTCTGACCTGATTTGATTTAAGGGAAGAAAGAACACTTTCCCTGACATATCCTGGAAGCACAACACAGCCCAGAGAAAGCAGTCTAGGAGGTTTCTGGAGAGCGTGGAAGATAGCTTCCTGACACAGCTGGTTAGTGAGCCTACCAGGGGTGGTGCCCCGCTAGACCTTCTGTTCACAAACAGAGAAGGACTAGTGGAGGATGTGATTGTCGGAAGCTGTCTTGGGCAGAGTGACCACGAAATGGTGGAGTTCTCTATTCTTGGCAAGGCCGGGAAGGGGACCAGTAAAACCACTGTATTGGACTTCTGGAGGGCTGACATTGTGCTGCTGAGGACACTGGTTGGTGGAGTCCCTTGGGAGGCGGTTCTGAAGGGCAGAGGAATCCAGGAAGGCTGGTCGCTCTTCAAGAGGGAAATCTTAATGGCGCAGGAGCGGTCTGTCCCCACATGCCCAAAGATGAGCTGGCGGGGAAGAAGACCAGCCTGGCTCAACAGAGAGTTGCAGCTTGAGCTCAGGAGAAAAAAGAGGGTTTATAATCTTTGGAAAAAAGGGCGGGCCACTGAGGATGACTATAAGGATGTTGCTGTGCAGGGACAAAATTAGAAAGGCCAAAGCTCATCTGGAGCTCAATCTGGCTACTGCCGTTAAAGATAACAAAAAATCTTTTTATAAATACATCAACACAAAAAGGAGGACTAAGGAGAATCTCCATCCTTTACTGGATACGGGGGGAATCTTAGTTACAAGAGATGAGGAAAAAGCGGAGGTGCTTAATGCCTTCTTCACCTCAGTCTTTAGCAGCAATACTGATTGTTCTCTGGATACCCAGTACCCTGAGCTGGTGGAAGGGGATGGGGAGCAGAATGTGGCCCTCACTATCCATGAAGAACTGGTTGGTGACCTGGTACGTCACTTGGATGTGCACAAGTCGATGGGGCCGGATGGGATCCACCCAAGGGTACTGAGAGAACTGGCAGAGGAGCTGGCCAAACTGCTTACCATCATTTATCAGAAGTCCTGGCGATCGGGGGAGGTCCCAGTTGACTGGCGGCTAGCAAATGTGACGCACATCTACAAGAAGGGCCGGAGGGCAGACCCGGGAATCTACAGGCCTGTCAGTTTGACCTCAGTGCCACGGAAGCTCATGGATCAGATTATCTTGAGTGTCATCATGCAGCACTTACAGGGTAAGCAGGTGATCAGGCCCAGTCAGCATGGGTTTATGAAAGGCAGGTCCTGCTTGATGAACCTGATCTCCTTCTATGACAAAGTGACATGCTGGGTGGATGAGGGAAAGGCTGTGGATGTGGTCTACCTTGAGTTCAGCAAGGCTTTTGACACCGTCTCCCACAGCATTCTCCTCAAGAAACTGGCTGCTCGTGGCTTGGACTGGCGCACGCTTCGTTGGGTTAGAAACTGGCTGGATAGCCGGGCCCAAAGAGTCGTGGTGAATGGAGTCAAGTCCAGTTGGAGGCCGGTCACTAGTGGCGTTCCCCAGGGCTTGTTGCTGGGGGCAGTCCTTTTTAATATCTTTATCGATGATCTGGATGAGGGGATTGAGTGCACCCTCAGTAAGTTTGCAGATGACACCAAGCTAGGTGCGTGTGTCGATCTGCTCAAGGGTAGGAAGGCTCTACAGGAGGATCTGGATAGGCTGCACCGATGGGCTGAGGTCAACTGCATGAAGTTCAACAAGGCCAAGTGCCGGGTCCTGCACCTGGGGCGCAATAACCCCAAGCAGAGCTACCGGCTGGGAGATGAGTGGTTGGAGAGCTGCCAGGCAGAGAAGGACCTGGGAGTGATGGTTGATAGTTGGCTGAATATGAGCCAGCAGTGTGCTCAGGTGGCCAAGAAGGCCAACAGCATCCTGGCTTGTATAAGAAACAGTGTGACCAGCAGGGCTAGGGAGGTGATCGTCCCCCTGTACTCGGCTCTGGTGAGGCTGCACCTCGAGTACTGTGTTCAGTTGTGGGCCCCTCCCTACAAGAAGGACATGGAGGTGCTCGAGCGAGTCCAGAGAAGGGCGACCTAGCTGGTGAGGGGTTTGGAGAACAAGTCTTACGAGGAGCGGCTGAGGGAGCTGGGCTTGTTCAGCCTGGAGAAGAGGAGGCTGTGTTGACCTTATCACTTTCTACAGATACCTTAAAGGAGGCTGTAGCAAGTTGGGGTTTGGTCTGTTCTCCCACGTGCCTGGTGACAGGACGAGGGGGAATGGGCTAAAGTTGCGCCAGCAGAGTTTTAGGTTGGATGTTAGGAAGAACGTCTTTACCGAAAGAGTTTTTAGGCATTGGAATGGGCTGCCCAGGGAAGTGGTGGAGTCACCATCCCTGGAAGTCTTTAAAAGACATTTAGATGTAGAGCTTAGGGATATGGTTTAGCGGGGACTGTTAGTGTTAGGTCAGAGGTTGGACTCGATGATCTTGAGGTCTCTTCCAACCTAGAAATTCTGTGATTCTGTGATTCTGTGAACATGTGTGAGGCAAATACAAGTGGGTGAGGATTTTGAAGGTCATTCCTGCAGCACTGGAAAAGACCACTGGAATCATGCAGTTACTTGGTGTTTTCTAAGATGGTCACACTGGATTTGTTTAATAAGCTCTAGAAAAACACTGCATAGCAATATGTTCTTGCTCACTGAGATTTTTTTTCCCAACTGTCAGGTTCTTCATCCTGAGTTTTAAAATATTTACTGTCCTCAAGGACTGCTACTTTCTTAAAGGTTCAAAGACTTTTTTAAAAAAAAAAAAAAAAAAGAAAGAAAAAAAAAGTATTTTTTAAGACTAAAAGTCTTTAAAATAGCACTAAAAGTACTATTTTTAATGTAGCTAGGTCTTAAACCACTAATTGAAAGCTCTTTAGGGCACTGCAAAAAACGACATGGGCAGGAACAGAAAATTCACAATTACATTAGCTTTGAGGCTGCAAAGTTGACAAATCACATAATTCACATTATTTCATCTGAGATTTCAACTTTCCCTTCTTTGTGTATGAAATTGAATGTCTTCCAGTGTGTGTAAATCCGGATCACAGAACTCTGGGCTTGTTCTCAGAATCAGTGGCATGATTTGCGTATGGTGATAACTCTCAGCACTTTACTCAGTAGGTTGTTTAGAGCAACAAATATCCTCTTCAAGTAAACTGTGTGGTTTTAAATGTTATTTTGAAATTTGAGTCTTTTAATCTCCAAAGATTTTTTTTTTTCACAAGAAGGAACCAAACTGGGGTATTTGGCTGTAGTTTACACAGTTCTGAAAGGCATGAATTTGTCAGTATTTTAAAATATGTAGTTCTTTACAATTGGAAAGCTTTATGTCAGGTTCTGTCATGAATTGCTCATAGTTGTCACTGTACAACTAGGTAAAAATCAACAGATTGTAGAGAAATGTATTCCTGACCTCACAACGGTTAAAGGGCCAGAACATAAATAATCATTTATAAAACACAAGAAACTCAATAATGGGTACTGCACAATTCCTCTTCCTCTTCCTCTTCCTCTTCCTCTTCCTCTTCCTCTTCCTCTTCCTCTTCCTCTTCCTCTTCCTCTTCCTCTTTCTCCCATTCCCCTTACTGATTTTACTTATTTATTTATTTATTTATTCATTTATTTTCATACAAAGCCAGGTAATTAGGCAGGATCATGAGTTTTATATGACAGGAACACATTTTTGTTTGATGGTTGTATAGTGTCTTATACAACATCCTGCTCATGATGAGGGCTACCAAATGCCAGTGAGATACAGCCAAGCAAGCAGTTGCATTCTGAGCAGAGGTAATGAAGCCTGGTGCCATAAATATTCATGTCCTGTGGCTACATTCACTGTTTTGTATAATATAGTGAACTTCAATTGAAGTTTTCCTGTGGTTAGGACATTTACAATAGCTTTCTCCTATGTTAGCCTCTATTGTTTAAAAAGACTTGAGCTCATCCTTATTCCCTTCAGTGAAAGCTTTAATAAAGTCTCTCTCTATCTCTCTACACAACTTATTTTTAGGATGCTTATCAGATCTTTGCATCACTGAGACCTCTGTTAGACATGATTGAAATTGACCAGCAAGTTCACAGGAAGAACCAAAAGAAAGAAGTCTTATTTTCTTGGGAGACCAAGCTGCATAATATATTACACACAGTATAATAAAGATACTAATAATTAAAATAATTACAAAAAAAATAATAATAATAATCCTGTTTCCTGTGCTCAGATAAGCAGAGGGATAGATGTTTTTCTCCTCATCACCAGGAAAATGAGACTTCATTCAGTAAGAGAGGAAAACATTAATCTAGATCCTCCTTCACTGCACAGAAGTCAAGCCTGGAATGTGAAAGGTGAACAAAAGGGAAAAAATTCTGAAGCAAAGTGAGCCTATCCCTCTGCTAACAGCATTTTCTATTGTGAGCTTCACTATATCCTATCCTGATAAAAAGCAGAATCTGAAGCCCATGAAGCTGGAGGGAATATCATGGTGACAGACACGTGGATGTTTGCCTTTAGCTGGTCTTTCATCAGCCCTGCCATTTCTAATTGACCCTGGTGCTAGTTACCCACTTTTGAGACTATACAGACCTCCCTCTATACTCACTATCTATTAGCATAAATTTTCAGTTTGCCTATCACAGCAATGCAGAGTTGTTCACAGAAATTTATTATGCTTTATTTTTTCTCCCTGCTTTCACAGGTGATAAACTCAGAAATAAGAAGTCTTAAACATAACTAATTTCACAGAGAATTATGTGCGTGAATATGAATTTGAGAAGCTGTGTTCACATGGCAAACTTAAGCCAGTTCCTAGTAAAGTACCCTTTATCTCTGACTATCATTAGTCCAGGTTTAAGTAGTGGGGAAGACCTTGTTGCCAGTTTATTCCGTTGTTATGTTTTAGGAAACAGACTCACAAACAAAATCGAACACCTGCCTTTGTCTCCCTTGTTTCTCTTCTTTGTGCCCCTCTGCAGAATACCCTGTATTCTGTGCAGTCATTCAGGCTGTGTTTCCTCCCCCCATTTGTACAAGATGTCATCTATAGCCTATAATTGTTTATCCTGCCATTACATACACCACAAGCTTTTACACACAGTGAAATGGCTGCTCTGGGTATAAAAGGAATTGTAAAAAGAAGTGTAAAAGCTTGTGATGTATGACAGTGGAGAAAGTGAAAGGCATGTGGATTTTATGTTTCCAAGTGCTGATGAAAGGGCAGGAAGGGAAGGTGTCTGATTTCTTTTTAGAGATGGATTAGGATGGCTAAGAAACTATCATCTTAAGCATGTAATTTGGTCAACACAGGGTAAAATATCACACACACTAATGTAACTGATTCTTTGTTTGAAACCACATGAATGAGGAAGAAGGCAGAACTTAACCTGCAACATATAAGAATTCAGTATGTCCATGAAGATTTCATTTATATGAAAAATTTGATATGGAACCTTGTGTCAGATTTTATTTTATTCAGGTCTGTAAAATTTTAATTTTACATGATCATGACTGGTTTCAAGTCAGACCACATAGTTACAAGAGTAAAACTGCAACTGCAATTGCAGTAGTATGAGAGTAGCAAGTTTTAACACTATTTAGTATCTACTTCTTCCTTTGACATTTGTGCTGGTGGCACAACAGCTTATGCCATTGCAGAAGACTAATAGTCTTCTGAGATAGAGTCTTAGCAAACTCTACTTTCAGAAAAATTACATTTATTCAGTTCTCCTGAAAAAAAATATGATCCCCTTCCAAAACATGAAGGTATTTCAGGTGATCTGCTGAGATTCTTTTCTTATCACTCTCAGTCCATCTACATACATCAAAATGTAATGAAAAAGCAAGCATTTATCCACACAAAATTATGAAGTTCTATCGTTGTTTTTCAAGTAAATCTTCTGCATTTCATTTTTTGGTCGACCTATATTTTCTGAGGCTTTTGAATCTGTAGGCAGCTGATATTTTGGGTATGGTACTGCACCACTCTACAAGTAAAAAATGACGTTCCCGTCTCTTGTTTTTCAATGTCTTTTGTTTTTAATAAACGTAACAATATTTTCCTGCATCCCTTCCAGATGCTGGAAAAATTAAAAAAAAGTAAATTATTCTGAGACTTCTCATAATATTACAAGAATTGGCAACACAGGGAGGATAACAACCTAGAGAACACATTGAGGATGACACCTCAAAAAAATTATTTAGTCTATGGAAAAGTTTCCCTAGGAAACTCAGACAGGATTTCTCCCTACTTATACAACATTCACTGAAGAGTATAGGTTACAACTAATTATTCAGCCCTAGGTTTTCATAAAATCATAGAATATCCTGAGTTGGAAGAGACTCACAAGGACCTTCAAGTCCAATTTCTGACAGGACCACCTAAAAATCAAACCATATGTCTGAGAGCACACTGGAGCAAGGCCAGCAGAGGGTTACTATGAGGCTTAGGGGACTGGAGCATCTGTGTTATGAGAAGAGGCTGAGAGAGCTGATCTGGTTTAGCTTAGAGAAGAGACGACTGAAAGGGGAACTTATGAATGTGTATAAATATCTGAAGTGAGTGTGTCAAGAGGATGGGGATACACTCTTTTCAGTAATGTTCAGCTACAAGACAAGAGGCAATGGGCACAAACTGAAACAGAGGAAGTTCCACCTTGAGAAAAAAAAAAAAATTACTGTGAGGATGACAGAGCTCTGTGACAGGTTGCCCAGAGAGGCTGTGGAATCTCCTTCTCTTTAGATATTCAAGACCTGCCTGGATGCAATCCTGTGCTCTAGGTGACCCTGCCTGGCACAGGGGTTGGACTAGATGATTGCCAGAGGGCTCTTCCAACATCAGACATTCCTTGATTCTGTGATTTTTGAATTCCGGCAGGCTTGGTGCTGTGACCACAACCCTGGGTAGTGTGTTCCTGTGCCTGACTGCCCTCCCAGTGAACAAATTATATCCTTATATCCAACCAACTCCTGAGCAGAACTTCATTTAGACTTTCTGTTGATACAAATACTAAACACTCTGCCTGACATTCACCGTATTATTTATTGAGTTTGTTTTAATTTTAAGGGTAAGAATATATATGATTTGCAAAGAACCATGTTTTATACATTACTGTCCAAGGTGCTTTTTTTTTTTTTTTTTTCTTCCTCTTTAGAGACCAGAAGGAACCAAACATATAATAGCTATGTCCCTTAGTTCTATCAAAGAAACATTGAGGTATTTTCTGGATGATGTCTAATTCATCCTCACAGAACAAATGGAGGCTTGGGTCTAATATGCCATATGGGTCTAATTTGATGACATGGGAGCATTTGCTCTGTATCAATTAATTTTAATTTTCTGGATAAAGCATGTCTCTTTAATGTTAAATTATTTCATTATAAAGATTTTTGATTTTCACTGGAACTGTATTGGAAAATTCTCCTGTGTTATGTATACCAGTTTAAAAGCCAAAGAGTAACAGTTGTTCATTTAATTTTTAGGAGTTTATTTTTTTTTCCTTTTTGTAATATGCCACTGAATAAATTGATTTAGGACAAAATATTATTACACAAGTCTTGGAACATACAGCATCTATTAAAATCTTTTATGTCGTGTATGAAGCTACATTTTCATGAACATACTTTGCTTTGCAGTATTTTGTTTTCTAGAAAGCAGTACACAATTCTAGCTTTACAATGCCACTTTTATGGACATATGCTTCACCAGCAACAAAAATACCACTCCTTAAAATAAATAAATATATAAATACAACAGAACTTGCATCTGGTTTATAGATGTTTCAGAGGTTTCTGAGTGGTGTGCATTTGTCTCATTAGTCTGTGTCTTGTATTTTTGGAGAGAAATAGTACTAATACCTTATCCCGTGTGCTATTATAACTGAAAACTCAGACCAGGATTTAGAAATGAAGGATATGTTTACTGTAGTACTCTGGCCATACAGAAAGGGGAGGGACTGTTGCGTCAGCTATAGCTACAGAATGGATCACTATCAACAGTAAAAAAATAAAAATAAATAAAAATAAAAATAAAAAATAAAAATAAAAATAAAAATAAAAAATAAAAATAAAAATAAAAATAAAAATAAAAATAAAAATAAAAATAAAAATAAAAATAAAAATAAAAATAAAAATAAAAATAAAAATAAATGTTTTACTATCAAGTAAGCAGATTTGATAACAAACTTCAAACTTCTCAAAATTTTAAGATAATTTTTAAATCAATCTATTAATTAAAATGATGCAAAAGTAAGGTTTTGAAATAAAGTTACTGTTTTATGGTTTATGTGACTACATGAAAGACTAATATGAACTAAGCTCTACCAGTCTTTGCTTTTTAGTTACTCTTATTTCAGAAGAGTTGTCCAAGTCATTCATGTTTTCACAGATTTCAGCCTGAAAAAACAGACTTGCATCAGTGTGGAAATTACATATGCCTTTGTCATTGCATGAAAGGTAAATGTATTTAAGATTTATATACCAATGATATACATATAATTCAAGAATTATATTATTAACATTAATTTATATGAGTGTCAGTGGGGCTAAAGTAACGAGTGAATTATAATAATTCATTAATATGATATATGCATTGAAGTAGTCAAATAAAACAAAATAGTGAGGTAGCAGTTTTTAGGAGGACTTTCAACAGGGCTTCACAGATTCAGAAAAACTGTTTATTCCCACAAATGTAGATAGCACAGTTTTACAATTCCTAATTTGTTTTCTGAATGATACCCAGGTCCAGAGCAGGAGCGAAGAATAAACTAAGTTATGTACCAGATATTCTATTTAAAATGCATTTGAAAAAGTGAGAAGCAAACAATTGAAGAATAAAACCATATCATTTCAGAAATATTACTGCTTGATTTTTTTGTTTGTTTTTCTTAGACTTTTTTTTGTTTGTTTTTAGAAGAACTGTGGTCAGATATATTGTCTAAATAGGAAGAAAATTCCTGCACAATTTGTTTTGTTAAGAAGCTCAGTAGGAGAAAAAAAAATGTGTTTCCTCTACAGGCTTCCAGTTAAGATTACTCTACACAGAAAACATACATTACTATTTCAGCTTTCCATAGGTGGGGGAAGAGATTCCCCAGGGACTCTAACCCTCCTGTAGTTTCTGTTATGACCAAATTGTCTGAATAACACTGCAAATATAGATTGTGCCTCAGAATGTTTTGTTTTGTTTTGTTTTGTTTTGTTTTGTTTTGTTTTGTTTTTCTCAGTATAAGTTTTTCACAGAAAGAAACATCTTTATATGTTGTAAAAACCTAAAACAAAGAGTTGGAGCTTGTAAAAAACATAAGTAAGCAGCTACATGAAATTTTAATCACTACCCTGTACTAGAAGGCGCAAAATGCTATTATTTTGAATTGGCATCACTTCTCAGTAATTTGACAATAGTGTAAATTTAACAGTAATGTTGTCCAGAAGTAAAGGAAAACTGGATCTGCATTGTTTTTTTGATGCTCTTTGAACAGTGAACTAGAAGTTCATTTTATAATTACATATATGTTGTCTCCTAATTAAGACCTCTTTAGGGTAATTGAACGAAATTATGGCAAAAGTTTAAACTATTTGCTATATTTCAGCAAACATGTTTTCTTTGGTTTAAAATATATATGTATACTTCACTGGCCTTTGCAAAATCTTGAGCACTTTACACTCAGTACTTTCAGAACCTGGCAGTTGATTTGCTCATAGAATGAGATTCTGTGTTCAGTTACATCTCTTAACATTCTTTTCTTCTATTCTGTTCTTTTCACTCTATTGATTTTTAATATCAACCAAGAACCAACGCATAAGTATAATTCAGTTTCATAAACTTGCACTTAGATGTCCGGCACCGCTTTTACTATTTCCCTCCCTGTTCTTAAAGCAACTCATAGTTTACTGCTATATCAACCTTTACTTATTTGAATTACTTTCTGTGCAACTAAGGGCAAGGAGAGAGATAACCTGCTGGACATTCCTTCTCATCTCTTTTAGCAAACTACTACACGAATTAAATAAATGATAGGAATTTACTTTGAATTGCTGGATAGTCTAATAAATGAAAACTGTTTTCTCATCTTCCTAATAATTGAATTATTATTATTTTTTTTGCTTGATTTCATTTTAATCTGAAAAGGTAACAACAGGATCAGTCTGATAAAATTCTTTATCTATTAGTAATACTTGTTTCGTATATTGCAAATTTCCTGAGAAGATCTTAAAACAACTTATAATAAACATAATAACATTTTTGTAGTTTTACAGTCAAAGTACAGTATAACAAAATGATGGCTTTGGTTCCCCACTTAGTTAATATTTCTTGGTAGGTCTCTTGAGACTCAGGTAGGTTCTCTGTTTATTTCTGTGAATAAATCAAGTCATGGATGAGATATATATAACTGACTGGAGTTTTGAAAAGTTGAAGCCCCAGTGTTATTGTTATGCTGGTTTTACTGCTATGTTGCTTAAAATGAGGCCTTGTACATGAGATTTTCAAAGTGTGCCCATTTTAGCTTTGTAAAGAAACTAATAAAGACTGGCAGACTTTATTCTAGGCATAAAGACATCTTTGTATAAAACCATTAAAGTTAATATTTTATTACAAATGTAAGTAAATATATAATTATAGTAATTTTTAACTTTAGTAAGTGTCAACTCATTGTCTGTAGGCAAGAATTAGATCCTGGCATGCATTAGGAGTGTGGCCAGCAGGTCAAGGGAGATGATCCTCCCCTTCTACTCTGCCCTGGTCAGGCCTCATCTGGAGTACTGTGTCCAGTTCTGGGCTCCCTGATACAAGAAAGACAGGGATCTCCTGGAAAGAGTCCAGCGGAGGGCCACAAAGGTGATACAGGGCCTGGAGCGTCTTCCTTATGAGGAAAGGCTGAGAGACCTGGGTCTGTTCAGCCTGGAGAAAAAACTGGGAGGGAATCTAATCAATGTGAATAAATACCTGAGGTGTGAAAGACAGAGGAATTTGCCTCTTTTCACTGGACAGGACAAGGAGTAATGGTCCTGACAGAGCACAGGAAGTTCTGCACAAACATGCAAAAGAACTTCTTCACGGTGAGGGTGATGGAGCACTGGAACAGGCTGCTCAGGGAGGTTGTGGAGTCTCCTTCTCTGGAGATATTTAAGGCCCATCTGGAAGCCTACCTGGGCAGCCTGCTCTAAGGAATCTGCTTTGGCAGGGGGGTTGGACCCGATGATACTTCGAGGTCCTTTCCAACCCCTGCAATTCTGTGATTCTGTGAATTCTTTTAATAACTAATAAAAGCCCTTCTAATTTCTTTGGTAATATTTTTATTCATTTTGAAATAAAAGCTGTATTTATTTAATCCCAGATTAAATATATCAACCTTTGTTTACTTTAGAAGATGGGAGTATTTCAAAGAGATAAGTGTATCACTTCTTTTGTTAGGTAGTACCGAAAAAGGAATATTTATGTGACAATATATCCTCTTCTGATGATACTGCTTCTTTTTTTGGAATAAGAAAGCTGAGCTTTGAATATAAATTATGTAGGAAAGTCTGTCTAACTGCCCAGTAAATTCCATCCTTTGTCATTCTATGCTTAAGCCCACAAAATATTGAATGGCCCTGGAGATGCTGACAAAAAAACGGAAATACTTGCATGCTGATTACATAGGGAATACAACTTTTTAAATCTACATCTTTAATTTAAACAATTCTTTGTAAATATCTTATAAAATTGGCTCACAAAACTTTGAGCCTTCTATTATATATTCTAAGAGATTATTTCCCTGGCAGACTAACTGCATTTTCCCTCATGCTTTAAGAAGTATGGTGATGATTTTGATGCTGGTTAACTTTACGTAGTAGTGTAGAAAATCAGAGCCAAACTCTGATTCGATTTAGAATAGATAGATAGAATAGATGGAGACAGAGAAGGCCTGTAAAGGACTGCTCAGCATTATACTTTGACCAAATTTTGCTTTAACAGGGGTACAAACAAAAACAACAAAACAATATAACATTTGAGTTTTTCCTCATCAAGGAAATTGAAACAAGACAATTTTTATAAGAAAACATACCACGTCAACTTCTGAGAGTATTTGTGTGTACATAATGTGTTCTCTGCACGTACTAATGGGTGTGATATGAACAGTTTTCTCTGCTGATTTTGTGTATTTCTGCACTTGTTTTACCCAAATTTATTCTTTGTTCATCTTCTATTTCTACAAAGAACCAAGCATTTATCTGGAGTTAGAGGTCCTTGCTTAGCTTACTAAAAGCTGCACTTAAGCTGATTTGGGTAATGGCATAATTAGCTGTCAGTCACTAATTGTCACTTGAGCTGTCAGTCACTAAATGTTAGTCACTTGAGTGTTGACAGTCTTTCAGTGCCCTTTCCAAAGTGTATACAGGATGTGAACAATTTCTATTTTCATTGATGCATGTGTCTGGGAAAGAAGCCTAAAATCCTCTGGAAATAGAAGATGTACCTACAGGCCTACCTGGGTAAGCATATGTAGAAAAAGGAGACAAAATTTGGAATGGTTAATACTACTATCGATGCCTAAACTTGAACAGTGATTTTGTAGATCAACTGAGCAGAATCTAAGAAGAGTTTATTTGAAAACCACCTTCTAGATAAGCTATCTTTTCTAAAAACTGCTTGATGTTTTTCAGTGATTAATAATCACTTCCCTGGACTGTAGAGAACTGCTAGAAATTTTCCTTTGGTAACTATGTTTAAAAATTAAATAGCTTGTAACTGGTAACTCAGTCACATGTGGTTTTGGATGCTTTCTGCTTCCTAATTGGATGTCTCAGCTTAGCATAACTAAGAAGCACAAGCTTCTTAGTTATTTCTGGTACATTTTAAGCAGTCAGAAATAATTGAAATACAAAGAGAAAGACAGGAAATCAAGATTATATCAAGCCATTTAGAAACTATGGAGCAAAAAAAAAAGGTTATATAAAAACACATATATATATTTGTATCACCTCCAGGCATATTAATTTTGAACATATAAAAAAATGCAGTTCTTTTGTGGTACCTGGAGTATAGTTTGATATAGTGTTTTAGTACCAGAGATCTGGATGATTGTCTTTTCAGAAACCTTCTATGTATTTATCTACAGGGATTTCAGCTTTTGTATAGTCCTCCACAGGGTTTCTAGTGACACATCTGCAAAATGTCTGGATTAAAATTAAGTGTCTTCCATTCTGCTTTATGCTGTCATTGACCTACTACTCAAAAATCACAAAAGGTATTCTCAGTGTTGATGATATTTGTAGAGTTCAGTCACATTCACTTGGCTATCAGAAATGTTGAATATATTCACTTGCCAAATCTTTAACCAGGGATTTTAAGAAAAAAAAAAAATGTTTTCCTATTGTGCAAAGTCCAATTCTTATGCAGTCACATTTCAAACAACTGCCAACAAATGAACTACAGAATTATTCTTTTTTCTTTGTCATCCTTTCTCTTTGTAAAGTACATGTTTTTGTCATTTAATCCACGAGTAGCTTTTTTTTTTTTTAATTTTCAGTTATTTCCATATGTGATCATACCCCCAAATGGTTGTCTTCTACCATTACTGTGCTTAAAAAGTAGCCACCAGAAAAATATTTCAGAAAAACAAACAGAAATCAACAGAAAACAACTGAACGACTTTGCGATATATTGTCTAGAATATGTTTTGTCACTAAAATAAATAAATAAACAAACAAATAAATAAATAATTTCCATCTAGATCTGCTAAATGATCAGAATTACTATACCTTTTGTTTGATTTGTTCAGAAGTGAATTTTCAGGTTATGAATAGATTCTTTTTATTTCTTAAACTTTACTTTATGTGTAGAGACTGCACAACAGTTGCCAAGCCAAGCAACTGTTCTAGGTAGCTCCCAGGTTTTTTGTTTTGCTTCTGGTGTGCGCTCTCTCTCTCCCCCTGAAAATATTTTTTTTTTTTTTTTTTGAGCTGAAGCTAAAACTATTCTTTCTTTACTAAAACAGACAAAAAGTGACAGATCTTCAGGAATCATAAGCTGTCTTGTCCTATATTCAGTGCACCAACGTTTTTCTGCTCAGTCAGTTACTAGCTACTTAGGAACAGACATGGAAAAGTCATTTTTAGCTCTCAGTGAAAATATTTTTAGCTTCTATGTGTTTCTTGTCATCCCAGTAGTGACATCCAAGTTCAGTGCTCATTAGTTCAAGTTCTGTTACAAGCTCTTATTTATGTGGAAGCTTCACCTCAAAACAGTCCAAATCTGCAGGAGAAAAGAACTGACACTGATATCTGATATCTGTTCAGTGGTAAAATTATTTAATGAGAAGGATGGATGCAGAAGGGCATAGCAACAAACTGCATTGGGCTGGTAAATGAAAAGATGCAACCAGGTTTAGTATTCACACATAACAAAATTAATCTTCCAAAAATAAAAGAAAAAGAAAAAAAATATTTAGGACACAAATCAGGCAATATATATTGCTGTAAGATGGTATGATGATCCATGATTTGGGCCAACATAGACAAAAAAAGCAAGTTCATCTTGCTGTTGGTGAAGATCTTAGTTTTGACTCTTGGCTAAGCAAATATCTTGAACACTTACTCTTCCTACATTCAAATTAGAGGACAGTAAGCATGTAAATGCTGTTAGTCGTAATGATAACTCACCATACAACCTGTTGGCAGGCTGGTGCTTGTCACTCCCCAGCTGAGATTTGTGCCCACAACTACAATAATCTGTCTCTGCTGGCAAGCAGTGCGTCACATCCAGAAGGTACTGGCTGCTAGTAACCTTCACCCTTCTTCCAGTACACTGTGATAGGGTATGTTCTTGTCTAAGCCAACCTGCCAGTGTTCAGATGGTACTACTGGGTACAGTGTCAAGGGCTGCCACATAATCAAGACCTCGTCTCAGCTACCACTTCACATATGAGACTCACTACCAATCTCTGCATGAGTTCAAGCTCCACCAGTGCAGTGTCCATTCACTGGACACCAGGTTAATTTCAGTCAATGTTTGGACAGTGAGAATGGAATAAGATATTTTTTTCAACTAGCCCCTGCCATGACTTCAAGAGATGACTGAAGATCTAACAGCATCTGGTTTTGTGGGCTCTTCCTATCCATTGTTTTGAATTAAAAATCAGATCAAGGTGGTGTACTTATTTTTATGCTTCAACAAGATGCAGAGGAAGTAGTCTGTGTACAGAGTTTTTCTCGCTTTGGAAGTAGCAACCAAACCCCTCATTTCAGCTGTTAGTTACCAGATGGTTCTCCATCCATGATGGGTATAAGAGTAAGATCAAGTTTCCCTAGGACTGAGTCTGCTTTGATATTTGATTCCTCCTAAAAGGTTTCTGGACCTGCTGAAAGGGATCCAGATCAAGGTCAGGAGATTCTTCTTTTTAAGTTGACCTAAGTTTAAGATCAATCTCAAATAAAATGTGAGTTTAGCAATGTTAACATACCAGAGCTGTCTTTTAAATATTTATTTCAAAATATGATTCCTTCTTGTTTTAGTGTGCTAAGACCACTGTGGATAATTTATTCTCCTGTTACTCTGTGCAATCCAGTATTCCGATTGTCAATCCCAATAATTTTAAAGCAGAATATATATACTTTCTTCCCATTTAAAGTCCTTGTATACATTGAGTTATAATTATGTCTTAATAACAAGACACCAGGTATACACCCTATCTTTCTGTAGTAATAAAATACTGTGTGCTGATCTGACAAGAGTGCTTAACATTCCTGAAAGGCTATGAAGACTTGTATTTCAAATGCTACTTGAAGGAAGACAGGACTTATATCAGCACACAGGACATACACAGACCAATCCTGTTGACTGCCTGCAATGACAGCTATTACTTACATCAGTGGATAAATCAAAATAATAAAAATATAAATAAAAATTAAAATAAAATAAAAACTAAAATAAAAATAAAATAAAATAAAATAAAATAAAATAAAAATTACAATTAAAATAAAAAAAATGGTTTTTCAGTACAGCAATCTTCAGACTAAAAAATCGATCAGGTTGAAAAGTGAAATTTTTGTAAAGGTCACATATGATTCTTAACTATTATGCTCTCCTAAGAACAACATACATTCTAAAGAACAGAAATTTAATTTCTCCAACCTCAAATGCTTCAAGTAAAGGTTAAAATGAGGAATTTTAGTAGCTTCTATGTCTTCTTTTCACATGTTCTGAAAACCAATAAATTTAACTCCCCACTCCCAAGAAATAAACCCTTTTTGGCAAGTCATTTCAATTAATTAACATTTTCTACCAAAAATAACTTGGTGAGAATTATCTCTGACATGAATGTTAAACGACAAGCCAGCTGTCTGATTTCTTTCTTTCACTCACAATGTTAGATTTCTGTTTTTAACATATGTGTGATTTTTTAAAGTCCTGTACATTTTTTTTTTTAATAGAGTATAAAACTTACAACTTATCAATACAGCCTGTTTCTATGATGTTTCACTAGTATGTGAGAACATTTCCGGCTCAAACTGATTTTTGTGTATCCCTTTTGATACAGATTTTTTTAAAACATCATGTCAAGTAATCATGTTTCTTGTTGTTGTTGGCTATTTTTTGTTTTGGTTTGATTTTTGACTTAAAGAAAATAATATTTCTGACCTTTCTTATAGTGGCAACAAAGGTGTCTTGCTGACTAACCAACTAAAACAATTTAAAACATTATTTTTTTTCATATTTTGTTGGTAGGTCTCAGGACTTTTGTAGCTGAAACTATGGTTTTCAAATACAGATGATTGCTGAATAAATGAAGTATGAATCTAGTGGAGTTGTATTAAATAGCAAATATTGTGAGGAGACAATTTTACCTAAATCCACAGAACTGGAAGTGGCTTTGGAAGATCAGCCCCATGTCCAAAGTAAAACTTATACAAACTTATCCAAAGTAAAACAAAGTATACCTGTGTCAACACTGATTGATGTTTGTCTGGCTTGTTCTTAAAACATCCAATGATTGTTTATGAGAATATCTCTGAGACAGTGTTAAAAACCTTATTAAAGTCAAGATATATGACATCTTCCCTGTCTGAAAAAACTCTCATCTTATGGTATTATAAAAAGAAGGTAGATTGATCTGACTGTATTTATTTGTGACCTCCATATTGATTTTGACTAGTCTTCTTGTTATTTAACAACTATATACAGAAGTATTTTGTGCTTTTATTTCTCTGGGAATTTAAATTTGGTTTTCTGGACTATAATTCTTCAGAATCTTTCTTCCTCCCTTCCATATTTTAAAAGATGAGCATTACATTTTTAATTCTGTAGTTTTCCAGAAATTACTCATCCTCCATACATTCTCAGAAATAAATTACAACTGTTATGTTGGTTTTTGTTTGTTTATTTGTTTGTTTGTTTTTGTTTATTTTTTTCACTCTATGTTCAGCTGTTCCAATTTTGTCCTTACATGTTTATGACATTTTTAATGCATGCCATTAGTAACCTGAGTTAATTTTCCTCTTTTTGTATGTCAGGAAATTGTTGTACATCCTGCTTGTTCATGTATTTACATTTCCTTTTATTTCAAATGTATGGGTGCTGGCTGTTTCTGCTAGTTACTTTTAAAAAGATTTATCCACCTTTTTCACCCTGGTGTAGCAGTCGTTTGTCAATCCCACTATGAAAATTCTCACATTTTCCATCTTTACTGATTAAAACTGGAAGGTTTTAGATGTCAGTCACATAGCACAAAATGTACTTCAAAATGTATCATGAAATGTACTGTCTTTTTATTTTAAATATTTTAAAGCTTTTCATGAACAATATTTTATGAATCAAAATCAAAGCTAAAGGAGTTAAAGAATAAATAACAATCACAATCACAATAATAATAATAATAATAATAATAATAATAATAAAACCAACACCCTATTTTGAATGAAAACATTATTTATACATTTCTTTTGGCTCAATTGCAATTATTATGGCAGAGGCAAGAACAGTAGAGTAATTGAGGAGTGACTCAAACAGCTCAAATAAACAAAAGTATTTTTTTCTTTAGACTTTTTTCTTTTTAATAAATGTTCTGCATTTGATCATAAAAGGTTATAGGCAAGGTTATAGGTAAAATTAAGAAGGTAAAAGAGAATGGCTGATGGTTGTTTGTTCTTGTGTTTGTTTTGTCATTTGGTTTAAATAAAGTAAATTAACAGAAGATAGTCCAGTGATTTTTATGTAATTTCAAGTGCAGTAACAAATTGAGGTTTTGTTTTATTTCATTTATGTTTTCTTTAAATCTTGATATAATGCAAAAATAAAAGTTTACTATCCAGTCATACCTGAAGAAAGTGATCTTTCAACAAAATATGAAACCATATTGCTCAGCTACTGAATATAAGTGAAGTTTTGTAAGTGTTCAGTCTAATCATAAACAAGAACAGAAGAAAATGAAGTCAGTGAGGATTTCAGCAGAAACCACTTACTTTGCAGTTACAGTATCAATCTGACACCCTGACTAAGAAGCATGCATCCTGTATAAGGAAGGGTTGTAAGGGACAAATATGGACTTATCATCAGTCAAAGTATGAAATCAAAAGGACTCTGGATACTTTGATAAATTTTAATCAGAGAAAAAATATAGAGCGTAATCTTGTCATCAAGTGCTGTAATTCTGTTAGATCTCACAAGTGAAGTGTAATTGGGCCATGATAGCACTGTGTGAAGGAAAAAATAAGGTCAGGAGGAGTGGTTTTTCTAGTGACAGTCTTCCTTTGAATGTGAAGTAAGTAGTTGATCTATTTCTGAAATGCTTCTGAGGACTCAAATGTCAATATAGTAAATACACAAGCATATATAAACATAGACAAGTATGTAGATAAGAAATACTTTCACTATTTTGTCACGTCATGTATAACTGGTTGTTTTCATTAAGTAATATGTCTTTTTTATCCACATAAGTGGAGACAATGAAAGCAGTGTAGAAACAGAATCTTACTTCACACATTTTAAACAATACTAAGTTCCATTGAATTAAAATTTCTTCATGAATAGGATCAGTTTAGTCAGACAGCAAATCATCCTATTACTTATAGCAGCTATTTTGATGAGAAAGCTAATTGCAAAACTGATGTAATACTTTAAAACCAACATCACTGTATTCCAGAAACAAGCAAACAAGTCTAACAAGATGTTTATACAGATTATAGTTGATTAAGTTAGTTGATTTATTTGGGATGGAGCACAAGATTAAACAGACCAACATAATATCCTTTTCATGAAAATGACTCACTTATTATGCATTCCAGCAAATTTGAAAAACTATTTTCTACCTATATACAGTATACAGACCCTCCTAAAAGACAATTAGATGAAGCACGTATTTTCCAAATTGTGTCTACAGATACTAGTTGTTACTCATTGTCCTTTGTTTTTCTTATTTCATAAATGATGACACGTTTCACTGGGGAGGAAATAAGTGCTTAATGTTTTTCATATGTTCTTTGATTCAAGTGCAAAAAGTATAAAGTTTTTCTTTAAATTAAGTTTTTCTTTAATGTATATTATTAACATTTTTCAGTATCACAGGTTTCTTTACAGCACTGATTTCTTTCCTCATTTGTCTTCAAACTGAAAGATTTAAAATTATGTTATTTTGAAATACGGTGTTGTGAAAGATGTTCTTCTGCGATACATGTGGAAGAGGTTTAGAAGAATCTGAAGAAGTTTTGTCTTTTCTGATCTATATTTTATTAAGATCTTCACTGATTGACTTTAGTTTTATCAAAACACTTTATCCAACTTTAAGGTGATTGTGTTTCTCTCTATTTCTGATGTGAACCTAAATGGTAACTAGTAAAGCAAATTCTGTAACTAAAATTTGGTTAACAATTTCTATGAAAACCATTATCATGTATTTTTTTTTTCTCTTCTAAACTTTCAGTAGTAAAAAGAGTGAAAAAGTAAAAGGTTTATTTTGTTGCTATTAAAATGAACAGATATAATCTTGGAGGTAAAGCACTGAATAAAAAAGGTGTCATTTTTAAACAGTAAGTTTTATGATTATAACATTTCTCATTATTACTATCTTTAAGGATAAGCACAGATTAAAAGACTGAACACAGGAGAAAGCACTGAACACTATAAAAATTTTATGCAATTTAATATGATCTAATCTCTACCCTTGGTCTCTAGAAATAAAAAAATGTGATATCTTTCAAATCATGCCTTGTAATCTTTATTTCAACTAAATGATGTTTTTGGTTCACAAGACATTATCTATTTTATACTGAAAACAGATTATTTTCATGTTAATTAGGTTCTCGATGTGATTACTATGGACAGGGAAACTGAATTTTTATAGTCATCTTTTCAATTTAATTTAAGTAGACTTTCATTCCTCTCTTCAGACAATATGCCACAACTAGAAGACCAGGAATGTGACAATAGTAAAAAGTCAAATCTAAGAAAGACCCTAAAAAAAAAAAAACACAGGAAAAAGGTAAATAATTATGTTATGAATAATAAATAGACTGAGATAGTTTTATTCAGACTTTCTTTATTCAGACACAACTTTATATGAACTTGAATCTCATAGTCAATCTCTTTTATTTTAGTTTAATGGTGTTTTAGAAATGTGCTTAAAATATCCACAACCTAAACAGTACTAATTAGGTTGACATTTACTTAAGTCTTGCACATCATTGGGATCCAAAAATAGTATTATTTTAATTTTCTTTTATTTTTTTGAGCCCAGTCTGTTTTATAGGTGTTAATAAATAAATAAACAAAGATATGTTATAAATAATAAATAATTCCATCAGACTCATGGGAATAATTTTTTCATCATAGCATTTTGAATATGTCTTAACTTTCAGGGACTGCCAAAGAAGGATGTGTAGTGGGTTTACGTGGCAAGGTTTTGGTAGCAGGGGGCCATAGGGGTGGTTTCTGTGAGAAGGATCTAGAAGCTGCCCCATGTTTGGGAAGGGCCCCATTGTTTTCCAGAGCTGAGACAATAAGCGATGTTGTTTTGCGCCTCTGTGAGAGCATATTTAAGACAGGAAAAAAAATGCTGTGCCACACAGCAGCTGGGAGAGTGAAGGGAGTGAGGAACAGCCTTTCAGGTGCCAAGGTCTGTGTAGAAGGAGGGGGAGGTGCTGGAGCAGAAGTCCCCTGCGGCCTGTGGTTAGGACCATGGTGAAGCAGGATGTCCCCCTGCAGCCCATGGAGTACCACGGTGGAGCAGGGTTCCACACTGCAGCCTGTGGAGGAGACCACGGTGGAGCAGGTGGCCCTGCACCAACGGAGGCTGCTGCCTGTGGAAGACCCCTGCCGGAGCAGATTCCAGGCCGGACCTGTAGCCCATGGAGAGGAGACCACGCAGGAGCAGGTGGCCTGGCAGGAGCTGCTGCCCGTAGGGGAGCCAGGTTGGAGCAGTTTTCTCCTGAGGGATGGACCCCGTGGTACGGACCCATATCTGGAGCAGTTCTGGAAGAGCTGCTGCCTGTGGGAAGCCCACGCTGGATCAGTTCATCAAGGACTGTATCCCGTGGGTGGGACCCCACAGCACAGGGGACGAGAGTGACCGAGAAGGAGCGGCAGAGAAGAAGCGCTGTAGACTGACCATAACCCCCATTCCCCCGTTCCCCTGCGCCGCTCGGGGGGAGGAGGTGGAAGAGGGTGGATGGGGGGGAAGGTGCTTTTGGTTTCTTTCCTTTGTTTCTCACTTCTCTAGCTTGTTAGTAATGAGCAATAAATCTTACTATCTTCTTATGCTGAGTCTGTTTTGCCCATTACAATAATTATTGTGTGATTTTCTCATCCTTATCTCAACCCTTGAGCCCTTTTTACATATTTTCTCCCTGTTCCTCTTTGAGGAGGGGGAGTGAGAGAGCAGCTGTGGTGGAGCTCAGTTGCCCACTCGAGCGGAACCACAACAGGATGTGATTTGGACCTTTTCTATAACAGCATAGTTATTAGAGTTTTTTGTTTTGTTTTGTTTTGTTTTTGTTTTTCCCCCTAGGAAATATGAGCTGTATTTAGTGAAAACTCAAAAATATTTTAGAAAATACAATTTCTTCAGTGTATTCAAATTGCATCCTTTAAACTCCAGGAGAGGACCATAAGCCTATGCATCTACTGGAGAAAGAAAAGAAGTTTCTAGTTATGAATGTCTCCTTCCACTGTGGAAAGAAGAGGATCAAAAAGCAAGGAAAATATAAATGTAAGCAAAAAATTCTGATATTGTACTGAAAGCAAAATCAACCTGATAATTGCATTTAGCTACAGAAATAAAAACATAATTGCCCATGCTGTGAAAGGGGTAAAGAATTTTTTAAATTTTCATACTTACTGAAAACCACCCTTTTGTTCCAACTTAGGTATAGCTTTAAAATTCTTTTTAGTTTAAAGAGAACAGCTTCCTAACTAGAGGCTTGAAGCAAGTCCAGATGAAACTCTTCTCAACTTAATTGGTCTTAGAAAGAGACTTTAAATGGATGATACCTAAAATTCACAAAAGTATTTAAACAAATGAGTTGTCTCACATAAATCAATGTGATTTCAGCCATTTCAAAGTGTGCAAAGTGTGTATATTAAATGTCAGGGTGTTCATCCAGCAAAGAGATGGGCTAAATTCTCATTACTTCAGTATAACACAAAAGACAGTGCAGTAATGATATCTTCAGTTAAATATTTCAGATAATGTAATCAAACATTACTTTCTTAAACATTATTCTTATTTTTCTATTACTTTCTATTACTTTCTATTTCTTTCACTTTAAAGAACAGCACTGGAGAATGGGTAAGGAATAATGATAGCTATGTAAACTTGTATAAGGATCATATTTGCTCCATTGTCATATTAACAATAGTAAACAATTTTAAGTGAACTAATCCGAGGGTCCCAAGGTCTTTTCCTAATGAATGTAAAGGAAAAGCTTATTAAACAGAGTTGCTCATAAAAAAATAATTGCTTCTTAAAATTTCTGCCAGATACACAGGCTGGCAGCTATACTTGCATACATATTAGCTGTACAGGAGATCTTAGTGCACATTGCTCTCTGTAATGAAGTTTTAAATGTCCCAAGACTTTCTTTCTCCTTTTAGGAGAGTGTTCTGTAATAGGTGTCTGGGAGGTGTCTGGTTTTTTTTTGTTGTTTTTTTTTGTTTGTTTGTTTGTTTGTTTGTTTGTTTTGTTTTTTGTTTTTGTTTTGTTTTGTTTTGTGTTGTTTTGTTTGTTTGTTTTGTTTTTCCCCCTAACTTTATTAAAGTACATTTAATATAGTATTTTGCTATGTAATATATTTTAAGTAAAAAGTATTTTGCTATTACTAATATAGTAATTTGCTATGTAGCACTCTGAAGAATTTATCTTACCACTTCACTCTTATATTCTTCACTTGCCTGACACTTTTGATAAAGGCCATTCCCACTTTCAGACCACTCAAGCCTGAGTCTTCCCTCTTTCATAACAGTTTGCAGTGTATGTAAGGAGTGACTCAACTGAAATTAAGAGTTAGAGTACAGAAGAATTACAGAAGTAGAGTAGAAGTTAGAGTACAGAAGTAGACTTTCTGCTAAAGACTATAGGGGAATGTGATTTCAGGTGAGATTAGGAAAGTAATTCAAACAATGGGAAGGATCCTGAAGTTTTCAGTTCAAATATAACACTCTTATATGTGAAAAGGATGAGTGAGGAGGATAGTTTTTTGAGATGGTAAAGATTTTTGTGCAAAAATACTGTCAATTCAGCTTTTTTTTTTTTTTTTTTTTTTTTAGTTTACTGAAATAAGTCAAATCATTTTGCTTAAAATCAGATTGGACAGCATTAGGCTTTAATAGTGTCTCATTGTCTCTAGGGCTTCACAGGAGCTGTTCATGCTGCATTACAGCTGCATTCTCTGAAATGCATCAGGGTTTTTGGATAGGTGATATTTTCTGTCTTCACTCAGGTTCAGTACTGTTGAAGAAAGCCTTGAACTTTTCTCTTAGCATAATTTCTAATACTTCTGGAAAGAAATCTCCAATTTAATATTGCAAAATATTTTTGAGTTTGCCTGAAGTCACAGAACTACATTCAAAGAGCTTTTAGCCAAATGTTTGCTCTAGCTGATGAAAAAACACCTGTTGTGGAAGCTCCTGAAAAATGTCAGTAGAAAAAAACAGGAATTTTATGACAAATACAATGCATTTTTATTGAATGTTCTGACCAAGCATATTCTTTCTGGACTGATAGCTAATTGCAGTTTTGGTTTTGACTATTTTCAGCTGTGTAGGGTTGTTTGATTGCTCTAAGATATGCTATAATGGAGCAGTGAAACAGGGATTCAGCTCTCTTCTGAAGTTTGGACATTATCAGCAGTAGGTAATGAATCTTAACAATTAATCATACACTGTTTTTGTGTGTCTGTGAATATGTCTACTTTATCTATTTATATATATGGGAATAGAATGCCTATTATATGGTAATAATTAAGTTCATAGTGCTGCCTACAAGTACACCATTTGGATAAAACATAAACTAAAAGATAAAATATTCAAAAAGTGATAAGCATTTTTCATATAGTTATTTATTGAATACTAGAAATTTAAATAGTGGCAAATGCAGTCTCCGTCCATGCAACTTCCTTTTTTAAAAATAAAAATTTTCTGACAGTGAAAAACTAGGCTTCTAATTCACTGCATAGGCAAAATGCTGGTATTTATGAAGGAAAGAAATAAGTCATCTTTGAGCTATTACCTCCACATATAATTCTGGATATTTTCCAGAAAGTTCATTGAATATTGGTTGGCCAGAGGCACTCAGGCTTGAGTACTTTCACCTGAAAAATTACTGCACACTCAATATTTTATAAAAAAGACATGACCAGAGAGAGCTTTCTCACGTTAATTTCTTTCTTTTTTGACAAGGAGAATCACCTCTGAGATGGAAATAAATGTTTCTTAGCTACATAGTGCTTTCTGTTTCGTTGATCTGAGTGAAACTAAGTTCAGAAAACTGCTGAGAGAAGTGTTCAGTTGACAGTCAGTATGAATCCCTGGAGTATGAGTTTATAGAGGTGATCAGGCATTCTTCATGTTCTATAGTAATGTGCTAAGATACGCTTTAAGTGGGAGTACAGCTCTTCTAAAACATGTTCTTTGAATCAGCACAGTCTGTGACGATTTCAGTTTGGTGAACTGGGTAGTCTAAAATTTTCAGTCACCAAGAGATGACAAGACAGTATCTAAAAACTTAAATTCCATGAGAAAATATAAGAAATAATAATAATAATAAAGTAGTATCTTCTTTGAGCTGTCTTTATCCTAAGAACAATTAAGAAAAGATAAACAAGTCTTCATTTCAAATTCAAGAATCTGACACCATGCAGATTATAAAGTCATCTTTGTGATTATAGCCATACATAAGTTACCATAATAACA
The DNA here is from genome assembly GCF_965140915.1 of Aythya marila. Taxonomy (NCBI): domain Eukaryota; kingdom Metazoa; phylum Chordata; class Aves; order Anseriformes; family Anatidae; genus Aythya; species Aythya marila. Next base: position 78,068,512 of record NC_139043.1, read on the forward strand.
GGTTTTGACTGAAAAATTTGAGAATAGTTCTAAAGTTAAAATGGTAGTTCTTACATAAAATATTTTACCTTTTCCTCCTTTGGCACTCTTTTCAAATAACTGTCAACAGAAATGTTGTTGATTAATCAAATTTAGAGTTTGGAGCCATGAGATGATGAGAGTATACAGCATAAAAATAAAATTAATTATTTCAGCCATCTCTTGGTTCATGAGCAAACGTGGTTCATGAACAAACATCCTTAATGTCTGTAGTCCTGAAGCTTCCGTCTCTACCTGATATGTGCAGCTTCACAGAATCACAGGATGGTTGAGGTTGGAAGACTTATCTGGATACTGTATAGTGCATCTCTCCTACCCAAAACAGTGTCAACTAGAGCAGGTTCCTAAGGGTCATGTACTGTTGGGTTTTGAATATCTGCGAGGATGGTTACATACAATCAATATTGTGTCCATCATGATGTTAAGGATTCCTAGTGATGTCTTTGGGGCTGGATGGAATTGATGTGAGGGATTGGTTTTACAACACTACACCAAATTCATTAATCTAGCACCTGCAAATTTTTGCCTCCATGACTGTGAAACCAAAACAAATTCAACTGACAGTTAAAATGGTTAAATAAAAGTTACAATTATGATCTTATATATAAAATAACCAAAACTCAATACATAGTAGCACATCATAGAAGCACAATTAAAGCAGAGAGAAAAAATAAAATAAAATAAAATAAAAATCTACTTCACCTAAATTTCAACAGTTTACTGACATCAATATACATTTAAAAAAGCCCAGTGTAAATGACAACATGGACTGATGAACAAGATATACAAAGTCAGAAACAAAAGCACTGTGCTTGGATCTGTAACCCACATAATGTACAAAATAAATTATAGAATTGTTTTCTATCTCTGTTCTGAAGTGCTTTCCCCTGCGCTGCCACTGAGTAACTTGAAATTGCATGAGGAAATCTGCCACTGTGATCCATAGATGCAAGTACTGCATCCACACTAGGGTAATCCTCTCTAGGATTCCAATCCAAAATCAAGTGCAAAAAAATCCAGTTTGTAATATGTGACGTCATGTTTGCGGTTACAGAGTAGAAACTAGTTTTTCCTTTTATTTTTTTATTATTATTATTATTTTATTTTTGTAGGTGGCACCACACAGCATTTTTTATTTGGGGTGGAGATTGACTTCAGCAGTTTTATTATTACAGTTTACACCATTTTCCATAGAACTCCAATACGTTCACAGCAAAAGAAGATTGGATTTCCCACAACTGCTTAGATCTGTATGAAACTCAGAACTTTCTGTTCAGAATATAAAATGCCAAATCTTTTATATAGTTAGACAGATGACCATTAGTTTTTCATAGAATTTTAGGCTCTTGGATTAATGTAAATGAAAAACAAACAAACCCAGAACTATGGATTTCCTAGAACTTTATCACCAAACAATAAATCAGCTATTTAGTCATATTCTTAGCCGAAGCTGGTCCACACTTGAGATTAGCTAATAAAATCTGGCACTTCTGTTGATGGGTTAGTTCTTCAGCTGATTGTGTAATGTTCCTGCTTTGGTATTTCTACATCTATTTTCCCAGGAGACAGAAACTCTACAGGTCTTACTGGTAGTACACTAGATCAAACTGGATCAAACTAGATCGTTGGTGGAAGATTAAAAAACATATTAATGAAATGCAAACCCACAAAATCTGATACACAGAGAATTAGGGAGGATTTTTTCTTTGAGAAATTGCTGCTTCTGATGGAGATGATAACTAGGCAGCATCACCCAGATGGTGTGAATAGAGTTGCTTTTAATTTATAGGGAAAAAGGCAGGGAGAAGAGACATAACTACCTCCAAATTACATCCTTCTGGAAATAAGAAAGGATAGAAAACGTGCTGGTAGTCACTACCAAAATTTTAAAGATGAGGAGAATAGTCTTGTGTTCATATCCTACTGATGGCTAGGTAACAAAGTCTCATCTCATAGTGATGCTTTCCTAAATGGTTCTGTTGAATTATGTGAAATATTTAATAGGGACCTTAAGGATCATTTACTTCCAACCTCTCTGCCATGGGCAGGGACACTTCCCACAAGATTAAGTTGCTCAAAGCCCCCATCCAACCCAGCCTTGAACACTTCCAGGAATGGGGCATTCACAACTTATCTGGCTATTCTGTTCCAATGCATCACCACCCACACATGGTGAAGAATTTCTTCCTAATATGTAATCTAAATTTACCCTCTTTTAGTTTAAAGCCATTATCCTGTCACTACACTCCCTGACAAAGTGTCCCTTTGTAACGCTGCTATAAGGTTTTCCTTGAGCCTTCTCTTCTGTAGACTGAACAACACAATCTCTATGCCTGTCTTCACAGGAGGGGTGCTCCAGCCTTCTGATCATTTTCATTGCCCTCCTCCAAACTCATTCTAACAGGTCCATGTCTTTCTTATGCTGGGAGTCCCAGAGCTGAACACAGTATTGCAGGCATTCCTCTGCTCATGAGAGCAGAGTAGAGGAAGAAAATCACCTCCTTTGACCCATTAGCTACACTTCTTTTGATGCAGCCCAGGATATGAACAGCTTTCTGGGCTGCAAGTGCACATTACTGGCTCATATATTATTATTTTTTTTGTCCACCAATACTTCCAGTCGAGTTGCAGTAGGATGTAAGTGCCTTTGTTTAATCTTGAAGGAATTAGCTTCTTCCACCTGGGATTACTTGAACGTAGTTGCTTTCACCCTTTTTTTACAAGAACAAAGTTGAGAGCATTTAAAATATATATATATATATTTATTTTTAAGGTAATCAGAGGAACATACCTAGAATATATTGACATAATTTTACTCCTTACAGAAAGGCTACAGAAGATCCCTTTTTAGACAGCAACCAAGTGGTGTTTGGCCTTAAAATCAGGTTTATGTTTCACCTATCAGAGGATATTCAATATTGTATCTTCCACTATGCAGAACTGTTGTCATTAGTCTCCTAGCAAGGAAGAGGTAGGATTCTTTCTTGGAGGGAAGTGAAAAAAATGTCACTGCCTTAGCTGTTGAAGCTGATACATGCTCTACTTGTGAGAGAACATAAACATAATTTTCTAACCTAATAGCAAGGACATAGCTCTGAAGGGTGGCGAGGGGTGGTGGTGGTGGTGGAAGGGAGGAATTCTGTGGTTCTGTGTACCACTAATATATTTTATACAAAACACTTGATAGGAAAATAAACTGTTTCTTGGAACCAAATCCAAGAATCTGATACTCATTTCTCACAACAGAAATCCCTATTTTAGTTGTCTGTGATGTCTTCTGTGTATCACATTTACCTGCTTGCAACTCAGGGCAAAAGATTTCCAAGATGTCCAATTCATCTGGTAGAGATCAAAATTGTATATCTCCATATTCTGCATGATTACTGCAACTGGCCACTGCCTATCCAGACACAATATTTTTACAATCTTCATATAAGTTAGATATATTGAGAGCTGAAAGAAAAGAATATATAGTTTTTAGGTGTTGATTAAACATTGTCATAAACAAAGTGCTTAGCTATGCTGTCAGTCTGTCAAAACTGAGAAACTCTGGAGAAATCTTTAAGTATTAGAGGAAACTAGGGAAGAAAAAAAAAAAAAGATATTGAACAAAAAAAAAAAAAAAAAGTGAAATTGAAAGCAAGGTTTCAAAATCACCAGTTTAAGTTGAAGAATATGAATTCTCCATAGGCTCTACATTATGTAGTGAGGTCCTTTTTTTGATTCGCCATCTCTTATTATGTATCTGCTGCTTCCAGTTTTTCTTTTGGTGGAGATGACAGAAAATTTTGGTGAGGAAAGCATAGATATAAGTCCATTTCTACTCATCTGCACCACAGATGAGTCTATTTGGTCTGCTCTGAGGCATTCTATAACCTCATAAACTCCTGTCTCAATGAGATTCAGGATTCTCCTGTAAATTGCCACAGAACTCACCATCCAAAGTTACATCCAACTAGTTTCCATACAGGGTTAGTATGGGATCAAGACAATATAGGCATACATCTTCTGTATCCTAGTTCCTGATACACAGAAGTTACAAAGTGCAGTAACTGACCTCAGACCAGTTACTGTAAATACAGTAAAGTTTTTCACATACTCAGATGCTGTTTTGAAGTTATAGTGAGTAAATGTTAAATAAACATATTCTTCCTTAGAACATCTCTTTCACACCTTCCAGTCTACCAAGACTGGACTGTCAGAAAGGCTTCCATACTGAATGTGTAGCTCTGCTCAAGCCTAGTGTTTCTGGATCTTAAAAGCCCAGTAGCCTTTTAGGTATTTTTAATAAAAAATTCCTAATTCAATCAGATTTTACAGTGGTAAACTAAACAGTTTTGTACTAGGAAATAATGCTGTGGAACAGTGCTTTACCACAAAGTTACATGAAGAATGATAAAATGTCAAACAAACATGCCATAAAGGAAGGCTCAAGTTGTCATTGATGACAGCTGAAATATAGCTGTTGACTCATTTTCCTGCAGTGACTTAAGCAAACTTAAATTATGTACATGTGCAGTTTGATTGATTTTCTGTTAAGGTAGGTCCTGTGAAAACTTCATTCAAGTTAAATCAGCTAAAATACGGATCATAAATCAGCTAAATTGCTGGTCATATTACTGTTAACCTTTGAAAATCTATAGAAAAGCAGCAAAACTGTGACCATACAAAATGGGATGCACCTTAAGTTTTAGTTTAATTCTGCAAGGCTAAAGGATTAATAACTTAAGTGTCTTGGAATTTGTCACCATATTTGATAAAACAAATTGATATTTCATGCTGATTCTTCTAGCATTTCTAATCTTTTCCAGTCTTTCTTTCTTTTCAAGAGTATAAAATATAAATGCTTTAATCTCAGTTTCACGTGTAGACCTCTTACCTTCCTTTCTCCCAAGATCTCTACTTTGCTTCTGCCAAATATATATCACCACTAGTTTTTTGAAAGCTACCTTCTGTCTCACTTTACTGTGCATCCTGATTTATTTAATTTTTGCATTAACAGCAACAATCTTGGATTAAGTGTTCTATTTTATGCTGTTTATGTTCCAAATCATTCTGTTTTCTGTGCATGTCCTGGCAGGAGTAGACACATTAGACGTTGTGTCTGCCAAGGAGTTAATAAGATTTGAATTCCACTTCTAAGTGGTTCTAATAGTTTGATGCTTTGATATTTAGAGTGGTGTCTAGCATAAAACAAACGTTTACCAATTATTACTTTGACGCTTCATTAGATTCACTAATTCACTGCTGTGATCTGGAGGAATTCGTTGAGGTGCTAACTTCCTTTTGGCTCTTGTCTTGTTTTGTTTAGTCATATAGTCAAAATATATTTTGAAATGGTGCACTTTTCTGAATTAACAAATAAACAAAAAAGATATAAATCAACATATATTACAAGACTAGTAAGAACATTTGCGCATTGCTTCAGCATTGCTATAGTATTTAAATGAAAATGAAAAATGAATGCTAAGTGACAAGAAGAACAATTCATTATAAAAATGATTTTGTAGGAATATTTAGTTCACTTCTGAAAAGACAAAAAAAAAATTCTACCTGTATCGTTACACAACAATAAAATGCAGGGAAATTGACTTGTGGCTTAAAAGTAAGTAGTTTTTAAAATAAGGGAGAGAGATCAATCTATTTCCTTAAGCCAAATACAGTGAGGTGCTTAATCTCTTGAATAATTTTCAGATCATGATTAGTCCTGTTGTAGCTTAAAGATCACAAAATCATGTGATTGAACTGTAAAGATATATTATTTTGGTAAATAAACATCTATATTTCTAGTTTCTCTTTTAAAATGATACTTATTAAAAACATTTCTCTGTTTAATCTTTGATTAATCTTTGATTAAAGGTACCCATCCCTGAAGGTACCTGAAAATCTTAATCCTACTCTTTTTTTGTACTAAGTTAGGAAGTTTGGTGATAAAGTTATGAATTTTATTCAGAGAATAAATAAATAAATAAATATTAGGATTTAAACTCTTCTAAAAGTAAACACTGTAAAATATATTCTATTTTCTCATGAACTTGTAAACCCCAAAGTGACGTATTAGTTTTTCTGGCACTGTAATATATTATAGTGTTTTCTAATGTAAAGTTCATAAGTAAACAGAGTGTGCAAATACTCAGATAACTTGTAGATCTGGTAGAGGACAGTTTTTCATGAGTAGAAATATACTCCAAATGAATTGTCTTAATAAATTGTTCTAAACAAGTTAAGTGCAAGAAATACGACATTTTGGAATTACTTTTCCATAAAATACTCCATGAAAGAAAGTATACCTATAGTTTTATTATTACTATTATTGCAAATATCTTGCTATAGGGTCTAAAAAATAATCTCATTTTTAAAGAGGTAGCTTTCAAGCTGATAGTGTAATTCATTTGAGTAGAATTTAGAAATTAAATGCATATATTTTCTTTACAAGAAACACAGATTCTTCATGCTCTAATTATTTTAATGGAGATTTTTCCTTTACTACCTGGCTTGCATTTTTGTTTTTTATTTTCATCCATTTTATCTTGTGACAGATTTCTTATCTGTTGTTGCACACACACAAGCTAATAAACTGTTCATTTGTAGCCTTTGAATTGATTTTCTCATTTACTGATTTTGTATAAAGGTGTAGGACTATATACATATAGCTTAGATGGATACAACAGAAAGCTCCTCAGGCTTGACTGTTTGTATTTTCCAGGCAAAGCCAGTACCACTGCAAAGCAAAAAGAAGAAAGATTAATATATATATATATATATATATATCTCATGGTGGCTTTATTTTTAAAATGTGGGTAGAGAAAAATCAGGGCAAGTCAGGGGTTCTAATTCCATCATGGTTTATAAATTTTACATTAAACAGTAAAAAGATAGAAATTACCTTGAAAGTAGGCCTGTGTTTCTCACTTCTTTAATACATGAAATTTCAATAAATTGAAAAATAGAAAATATGGCTGAAACCAACATAGATTGTATAAATCCAGCTTCCAAAGTGTGTTTAAAACCTCCATTTTATTACGTTAAACTTAGGTGGTGTCATGAACATTGATGTAATGGCTCTTTTGGCTGCCAAAATTTGGAAGGGATAAAAAAAAAAAAAAAAAAAAAAAAAGCTATGTTCCATTCCTTTGAGATCCTGAATTGCAAAAAACTCCCTCTCTGCAAGCCTGAATGAGGTACCTAAACTCCAAGATAATTTCCTATTAGCTGATTGTCTGCTCTCCACTCAGCGTGAACGTGGTTCTGAGATTGTTAAGCAATTCTCTTTCAATTCCAATTTTTTAAACACACTGTGCAGTGAGCCTAGGGATGTAGATTCAGGTTTTGCATTGTTCTTTTTGGACCAAGCAGATGGTGAGGTGCTTAAAAGAGCCTAAGCCCTTTTTATTTGGCTCTAATTGCTGAGAACCATTTGAGGATAATATTGTATTCCAAAAAGCATTTGATTGTGTCCCTTAGTATTTTGCAAGAAAATTTTCTCTAAAATTCAGATCTCTTTCACATTTCCATAACTGGAGAACTGCATCAATCTTAAAATGGAAATATCCTTATAGAATAAACAAATTTTATTATTGAGGTGCTGATTAACTCCCTGCCAATCATTTATGCGATCACACGTTTTCTGCTATGCACATTCACTTATGGACAAATGGATGAATCTTATATATAAAAATAAAGAAATAAGTGATATATTTAATGTTAGTCTAATTTTTTGAGCTATTCCTTAAATGGGCTGGTTTTCTAAGAATATTACTGCAAGAGATCTTAAAGTAAGAAAAATGCATTGAAAAGAAGAATATTTTCAGGAGATTTTATAAAGCCTGATTAAATGTGAGTATCTAGTACTCACATTTAATAAACTATTTTGTGCAGGAAGTTCTTATTTCACCTCCCACCAAACATTCTTTTCTTGGCTATCACTGTTTTTTTCTAACTCTTTCTAACAATACATATCTCTGTTTCTTTCCTCTTCCTTCGTGTTTCTGCCTACTATCTAGTATTCACCTTTTGGAATCCTGTCATCACTTTTCAGTTGCTCATATTTACTCTCCTTTACTTTTAAATATTGCTGCGTGCTTTCTTTTTCAAGGTATTTTATAACTTTTGTATCTCAGTATTCAGAAAAGCAAGATAATTAAGCAGAAAATAAACATGATGGAAGCAGATAAGAAATTTACTTACGCTGAGGATTGATGAAATACCTATAACTAATGCTATAGGAATGCAAATATAATAACTAATTCTGAATTCTATATTCAATTGTCTTTTTTTTTTTTTTAATGCCCTCCTCTTTATTTATTTATTTATTTATTTATTTATTTATTTATTTATTTATTTATTTATTTATTTATTTTTCCTAGCTCAAAAACAACAGTATTTGTCAATGGATTTTCCTATAACAATTAATATATTCTACTATTTTTTTAAAAGGTTATTTTCTTAGAAGGTATTTTGAGGAGACATTCTTTAAAGTATGCTTCTTACTGTGTCCGGATGGCCCTTGCATATTGTGTGGCTTTTTTGACTTGATCATCTCAAACGTTGAATCTTTTTGGACATGGCAAGATCTACGAAACACATTGTATTTCATTACAAGGTTTACACCAAAGTAAAACCTACCTGAAATATATGGGGTTTATATTCTACTGATTAAAGGTATTTATACATAAGAAAACTGTCCTTTATTTGATCATTGTTCCTGCTCTTTTCTTAAACTTTCAACCAGGAAGGATTTAACTTTTAACTTTCTGGATGTTGTTGAGTTTATAGACTAATAAATTCTGCTCCATGACTCCCTTCTACACAAACACCAAAATGAATACCGTTAGGAATAAGCAAACTATGAAGTCTTCCTCAGAAACTTCAAAACATCACAGCAATGTATTGTTTTCAGCAAACCTTCTTTACCCCAAACGTTCAGATATTTACTAGGAGAATAATGATAATATATTTTACTTTCACCAGTACCAAAAATGAAGGTCAAGGGTCTAAACTTTGATCCTCTGGCTTAAATTTGCAAAGTGCAAAATGTCTAGTAATTTACTTATGACTCAGCTGCAAATAGCTTCTGGAATTTAATTGAGAATTAATTCTCCAACTTAGCAACTTCTGAAAATCTCAGAAGGTGTTTAGGTTCATATTTTGTCATCTAAATATCCCTCACACACATTCTTAGAAGTCTGGACTCAAATTTTCTTTATATTTTTGGTGAATAATTTGTATATAAATGGTTTGCTGAATATCGATTTTAGCAGTTGTTAAACTGCTTTTCTGAATTGAGGTCAACTTGAGACATTTTAGATATATGTTAAATTGAATGGGTTTATTCATTTGGCTTCTGCACTTAAAAAGCTGTAAAACTGCTGCTGCTGCCTATATGTAGGTCCAGAGAATTTATTTTATTTTATTTTATTTTATTTTATTTTATTTTATTTTATTTTATTTTATTTTATTTTATTTTATTTTATTTTATTTTATTTTATTTTTCCTGTGGATGTAAGTACCTTAAAAAAAAAAAAAAAAAGAAAAAAAAAAGATTTTTTACAGAGATTTTTTTAGCCTGATTAGTGTGAACATGCTTAGGTCCAAAGTCACTGAGCTCCCAGTAACAGTTCCTCAGTGAAACTTCCATTACTCAATCGCTCAAACATACAAATTATCTCATGTTAAAGTGTTGTATCTGCATTGGTGTGCATAACTACTTTTTTTTTTTTTCCCCCTTGGTATCATCTGAGCTATCCGTTATTTAATAACGTTTATAAGTTATAATTGGTTGTAATAAATTTATTATTAAACACTTCTTTATAAGTCTTTAACTACATTATATAATTATATTTATAATGTAATTATGTATAATATAATTATAAATATATTAATATATATTATATATTATATACTACATGTATCATATGTTATATGTTATATATAATATATACAATTATATATTATATAATTATAAATATATAAATAATTATAAAAGTCTAATATAATATAAGACTTTGTAAGTCTTTAACTACATTACTACATTAACATTCTCAGTAGCAGAAACATTATTTTGTGATATTGTACGTCACTTGCATCTTAGTATCATAATTACAGTATAACGTAGAAGGTCTGCCACTCAGGTGTTCATGTAACAAAAGCACTTTCGTCTGCAGTACAGAAGCTTAATTCTGTAGCTCAAGTTGTTCTGTATTAAAAAAAATAAATAATCCAGAAGCTTCATGTTCTTACTGTCTCTTCTAAGTAACTGTTAGTCATACTGTTATTTAAGGTGATTAATTATTTTCCTGAAAAGGTACTATCTGTCTCTTTGGTCAACAGTAATAAATAGATAACAGTAATAAATAACAGTTAATGAAACATGTTGTTTTCTGTCTTTTCAGTGCTTGGTATACATGTAACTGAGGTTTTTAACAGTCAGATAACAGAGTAAACAAAAAGAGCCCAAACCTCCCAAAGAAATCATAATAGTAGTATTAATGTTACACTTTCTAAATATTTCCAAACTACTGTGTTAACTTTCCCCATAGAATTTGGCATAAGGACTGAAACAGTCAGATCATGTTTGCTGGAATCTAAGTGTGATTGTGCGTGGCATTGCTTATGCCAGCTTACCCTTTATCTAGCCCAGCAGCAGTGGCTTATGTCCTTTTTTGTTTGTTTGTTTGTTTCTAGAAGAATGTGGATAACACTTCTAATAATTTTTCAGTGTTCAAATGCTATTTCTTGCTGCTAGGAAGGCTTTTAACATTTCTAATCACCAACTCCTCTAACTTGAGGTCAGAAATGGTTATTACATCTTTAACATATGGCAAGACATTTAAAGTGCAGTCTAAGACAGGCCTACTAACATTGCAAAATCAGTCCATGAGTGCTACAGAAGCCCATGGAAATACCTCACATAATCCGTGTGCAGTTCTATGTGCTTCTGTATGTTTCTAACATAACTCTCCCTCTCAACAGCTGTCCTCTCCAATTCCACATGGTTTCCAGAACTTGCAAATACTCATGCTGCTTCCTTCCCAAGGCCCTGAGCTAGGGAAATCAAGCAGAAACAGTTACATTGAATGCTTTCTCTGAACTGAAGATAGAGAGAACTCTTTCAGGCAAACAGACTCTCTCTCTCTCTCTCTCTTTTTTTTTTTTTTTTTTTTTTTTTTTTCCCCACATCCTGAACTTATGTCAAAGTAAAACATGGGAAAACACCACAGAATTTCTCTATTTCCTCTCTACTTGTTTACTGTGGATTCCTTGAGAAGTAAATCGACATGTGCATGTCATCAGGTGCTTTAATTTCAGTGCAAATAGAATTTTGTGCAGTGCAAGACTGGGAGACTGGGAGAAGAAACTTCCTCTTGGATTTTCAGTAAGCAGAAAGACCAGAAAGACCACTGCCTGAAATTTCGATTCCAAAGCACCATGTGAGAAAAGTAACTTTAGTACCCATTAACAATACTTCTGTGGATTATTGGAAGAACACAACAGGTACTTAACTAGCATTTTTAACATAAACCTTAAATTAAATCCTATTGTCTCCATTTCCTTTACTTTTTCAGGCCAGGAGTTTGCAAGTGAAGAATTTATGTTTTGCTATGATTTGCCCACTGACTTGTGATTATTGATATTACCGTTAATTTTATGCATAAAACTTACACCATATTTAGTAATGGGTTCTCAATGAACTTCCTATTTACATAATATTTGATTAATTGCAATTGTTTTACTGAAGGGCTATACAATGTGTCGAACTTGAACTTTTTTATTGCGTGTGCCTCTGTGTCTTCTAATATTTTGATTATGTGGCCAATGTAAATGAAATGGAAATTAGAAGTGTTAATAAAATACCCACAAAAAAAAGTGTTCTACTTAAGCTCCCCTCCATTCAGCTGTCTTTGTACTTACCTTCTGGAAATATGCCTTGAGTTTTTATGAATTTTAGTGAAAATGTTTTCTTAACAGAAAACCACTTGGAGAAGCCACACACAGTGATGATTCAGACACGGGCTTAAACTCATTCTAAACCTGTTGTGTCCTGCAAGGAATGGCCTGCCTCCTCTCTCCCTGGTCTCCACCTCTCTTCCTTTCCATAGCAATAGTATGAGCAGCACTGAGTGTGTCTGCTCAGTCACAGATGCAATCTGACTGGACATATTGTTGTTATCTGTATTTTATTTTATTTTATTTTATTAGTTTTTTTTTTTTTTTTTTTTTTTTTCAGGAGGAAGTAAGGGGATCTTTCATCAGCAACATAAATTTAGGCCAACACAAGCTGTTTTACTCAAAAATATTTTTATAGGCAAAAAGGAACATGCTGTATATGTAGAGTTAAACATTTAGTGTTTTTTTTTAATTATTTTTAGCAGTTTAACAAAATATACAGGAACTTTATTGTCATTAGTTTAGTTCCAATAATTGCAACAGTCACATAATTTCAGAGGCTTCACTGTCTTACCCACTGTATCTACTGCTTCCCTCTGGTTTTGAGCTAACTCTTTTTGGGTCCAAAGGTCTACACTGTCTGTCCTTGTCAAACAGAATGCTGGGGCTGATACAAGTCACAAGCCTTCCAGGCTCTCCAGCAAGAGTTCATTGCTTGTGGTGGCACTCTGGTTATTTTTATACTTCCTCATAGCAAAGTCTACTTAATTTTCATTAGTTCCCAGATAAAACTTTAGAGCTTTCTCCATCCTTACTAACAGAACAGGCTACTGGTTGTTACACAGTGACTTAACTGTTTGCTAGATTTTAACTATATATGATATCCACAGAGTAAAGCTGAAAAAGGTTAAGCACTTGACTTGATGCTTAGATAGTTGTTATCACAGACAACGTGAACTCATGCCAGGAAAAACTCAGATAAGTCCTGAGAATCTGCACTGTTGGGTTAATACAAATTCTGTGGACTTTTAATACTAACAGCTAGAATCTTATTTATCAGGATAGAAAGCTGATGTTGAAATCACACCCTAAATCCAAGATAACTCTAAAGAGTGTTAACACTGTATCCTTAGAGGAAAGAAAAAATTATTCTGAAATGCACATATCTACACAACATTCTAGATAATAGTTAATTAGGAGAAATTGAGCAGTTTATCTTGTCACAGCTAACCCATAATATTGCTTTGAATATTTTCAATCAAAAATGCATAAAACAGAATTAGTCATTAGTAAACAAATAAAAACACATCAGAAGAAATAGCATGCTGTAGTAGGCAACACGCTAAATAGGATAAAGAAGCCATCTAAGAAAAAAAATGTGTTTTGAAGATAATGGATAATTTAGAAGTGAAGGAGAATTTTATATTTCTTATTGCAGTTACAAGCAAAGTTTATTAATTTTATTATAATTAAGATAAGTCATTGCCATCTTTAGCTCTGGAGAAACCTATTACCTATCACCTATTACCATCTTTGCACCTATTCTTGCAGAAATAAGTAGTCTGCCTGGAGAAGACTTTTCAACTTTTAGGGCTTCAACTGAGAAGCCAATACATTATTATTCATGACAAAATATTTTTTTTGTGTGTACGTATATATTTTTGTGTGTACATATTTCCCTCCTAAGAGACATGGAAAGCTGTCTGGACATGGTCTTGGGCAAATTGCTCTAGGTGACTCTGCTTGAGCAGGGGGCTGGACCAGATGAACTCCAGATGTTCCTATCAACCTCAACCATTCTGCAATTCTGTGAACACTATTATGCCAAAAAATCAAAGTAACACTTTTTGTCTCAAACACTAGTTCCATTTGAGGAACTAATATCATTAAGCTATGTTGTGAGGCTGGTGTTATAACAAACAGAATTGCATGTTACTGCATTATAGCATTCCACCAAGGAATAGGAGTGAAGAAGACAGACTGAATGAGGTGAGCATTGGGAAGACTAAATAAATGTGTCAGAGACTGAAATTATTGTTTTATAGTTCCCACCATCTGTGTTTATTAGAATGCATAGCCATCTGATTTATTATTTGCTTGTATACATGATTTATGCAGTAGTCCCATTTTCCTGAAGATGTTCACTTGTGTTTTCCAGCAACAAGCTTCTTTGTTCACCTGAAGACTTTTTAAAGCACTGATCTTCAGGCTTATGTCTAAAGTCATTGGTCATTATCCATTTATCTAGCAATAGCAACACATGTGCTAAACATTCTAATGACCAGATGAGATAACCAAAATTCTAATACTTTACAAGAATTTTTAATGTCTGAAAAGTCCCTACTTTGGATAAATGAAATCTTCTTTCAATTTCAATTAAGAGAGGTTGGAGAAATATTGAGGGTGGGATCAAGAGAAAAGTTGAGTATACACATTACATTTGCAGCAACTTCCATTACACTTTTTATCATGACTTAAATTTCCAGACATTAATAAAATCTATTCATTTAGAATCTATCTCTTCTGAATATGATCTCTATAGACTAAGATTTATGGCATTTAATATATTTTAAAGTTATCCCATAAAAGTAATCCATCTTTCTAAAAAAAAATTTATGTAAAAATTAAAGGATGATAAAAACTTTGCTATATTTTAAGTCCAGAGTCCTCTCTGCCTCATTTTACAAAATCAGTCTATTTCTGCGGACCAAAACAAACAATCTCAGGGGAATCTCTGAAATATATTTTTAATAAAAACATTAGCAAAAGAGAAAGAGAATTCAAGCAGTAATCAAATAACAACTACATAGTCATTAATAGAGTAGCTAGTCATGAAAACTGAATCTTTGCTTAACCAGGACCTTTAAAATCTACTAGACTGTTCCAAACAGTAAACAGATATTTTTATGAGACATAAGCTTACTGTCAGCATGTCACCTTAATTTCTGTGATGCAGGAATACAAGTAATTTTGTCACATGTTGTATGCTCTTTGAGCAAGGAAGAAGAGGAATTCTGATGAAGCAAACTGCAACTATGGCAACATCTCTGCCTGTTTAGAGCATCATACTTTTTTAGGTTCTTAAGAAACTTAACATAGCCAGGAAAGTACCAAAACATGTCATGGGATCTCTTGAGTGTCAAGCAACCATGCACTGGCAAGGTAATCTCTTTCACATAAGCCTCATTTGTAGCTTCCACATCTGAGTTCCCGAAACCCATTCGACAGCAATTTGACATCCTCAACATTCATATTCAATATCTGAGCACATGGCATTAATAACATCAGTGTTAATCCCTGTAATCTGTGGTCCTCTTTGATTTAGGTGCTAAATTTATCCCTATGTTCCTTGAAAATTAGCCACCCTTCCTTTAATTAGAAATTCATTCCAAATATCGACCAGTAGGAGGCAGCAAGTGCCTGCAGACCCTGAAAGACCTGACGTTTTCTACGGACGGTAGATTTGAATTAGAGTTGCAAAGTTCCTTCCACCACAGAATCAGAATTTCTAGGTTGGAAGAGACCTCAAGATCATCGAGTCCAACCTCTGACCTAACACTAACAGTCCCCACTAAACCATATCCCTAAGCTCTACATCTAAACGTCTTTTGAAGACTTCCAGGGATGGTGACTCCACCACTTCCCTGGGCAGCCTGTTCCAATGCCTCACAACCCTTTCAGTGAAGAAGTTCTTCCTAACATCTAACCTAAAACTCCCCTGGCTCAACTTAAGCCCATTCCCCCTCGTCCTGTCACCAGGCACGTGGGAGAACAGGCCAACCCCCACCTCACTACAGCCTCCTTTAAGGTATCTGTAAAGAGCAATAAGGTCACCCCTGAGCCTCCTCTTCTCCAGGCTGAACAAGCCCAGCTCCCTCAGCCGCTCCTCGTAGGACTTCTAAACTCTCTTGTTTCTAGGTGGAAATGCTTCTGATGTCTTTTGGAAAAGGCTTTAATTCTATTCTGTCAAAGCCCTTAAGGAAGAGCGGAGTTGCTTTGGACATTTGAAGTCACCTTTTTCTAGAAAAGGGAACAGGTGGGATGCTTCCTCCTGCATTGTGAGAGCTCTCAGATTTTATTTTTCTCTCATTCTCTCATTCTCTCTCTCTCTCTTTTTTTTTTTTTTTTTTTCCCCTGTCAATTCTCCATGCTCTAAGATGACAAAACAGAAGACTGGGCTGAAGGCAGTCACCTGTTAAATACTTCACTTCCATTGAAAAGTCACAGTAGGCTGCCAGCATGATTTCCCTTCCATATCAGAAGCTGCAGTGTAGGAGCACAGAACGAGAAGTGAAGAGAGCAGAAAGCTGCCAGACCTCTAGCTTTCTGTGCACAGGTGGAACAAAAACAAATTTCTTCTGATCATCTAAGTAAGCTTGTAATATCTCTAGCTTGGAACTTGATAATGTAATTTAAACTTGAGATGGTTTGGTTAACAGGTACATACAGGAGAAACTTTATTCATTCTCTGACTAGTGACCTAGTGCTGTTCTCAGCCTCTAGGTAAAGCAAATTGATAAGTACAAGGCAAAGCAACATGACTGTACATAACTGTTTAAAGCCTTTCCTCATTCTATTAGTCTCAGAAATTATTTCTGAATAATGCAAACATAAAAGCATCATTATTTTTTTTTTTTCTTCTAGGTAATACCCCAAAAATATTGAGTAAGTAGTGGCCTGGCAATACAATGACAATAAAAATACATCTTGATTTCTTAGGCTGACAAGGTCACCATTTTCCTGTTACCTCATTTCCCAAGATTTTTCTAGCTCAAAAAAGGCTTTAAATTAAAGGTTTTTATCTGAAGACATGTGCTGCTCATTAGCTCTGCTACAGGCACACCCGTGCTGTTCTACAGTTTTTAACATGTCCTTGCTCAGACCAGCCCCCTGGAAAGTACTATATTTGATGTTGCTGGGATGGTTGAAGGCTTTCTCTGCTGTTATTGGTATTTCACAGCTTTGGTTAAGAAAACTAGTTGGAAGGAGGGTTGTTTAAGGAGGCTAAAGAGGTCTGACTTGGTGAGTAAAAGAAAAGGTCTGTTGAACTCAAAGTTAGGGAAAATGATTTGTTTGTGACTAAGTTAATGTTCAAGAACAGCTGTTCTTTTTAAATAGTCATTTTCTATGGAAACTTTACAGAAACTTATAACTAGGAGTCATTTATTTTTTCTTAAATTGCCTGGATTGTAGAGAGTAGATTAAATATTTCTGCATTTTTTAGCTGGCCTTTTTGGCTTGAAATAGAGTTGCCTAATAATTTAGGCTTGGCTATGGCCTGTTTATTCATGCTTTAAAAGCAGGTAGGTGTATTCATCTCTTCTGTCTTCAGTTTTCAAGTGTGACGCCTGGGTATCCATGCTATACAGTCAACAGGTAAGCAGTTCTAGATGTTGATTTATCATGTCCTGAGGAAGATGCTTGAGTCTGGTAGTTCTTGACTATGTGAAATCTAGATGATTAATGGGAGTGATACACCTTACTTACTGACAATGAAGTCTGATGAATCTGGTATAAGGCAGCTATGTCACCTAGCACTGAAAAACTGAAATTAGCTGTAACAGGAAGCAAGAGGAGAAATACTGCTTGTAGCTGGTGAAAGAATCAAGTGGATGACACCTTGATCTTGTTCCTATTCAATGAGGTAGTATTGTGCTTGATTTTACTCTCCTCCTTTCAGACATGGTTCCTTTTGGAGAAGTTTGGGAAGGAGGGAGAAGGAAGGATATTTTTATATAGAACTGTCTTTGGCTATTCTTGTTGAAGAATAAAATAACTTCTTTAATAATATCAGTAAATGGAAGTTTAATGTTTTAGCTTTGCCTGCTGTTCAGCATCAGTGCTTAGTTTGTTCTGAATTATCATTATGCTATATTTGTCTACCATTTTGTATGAACCCTCTTTTTGTGGGACCAAGAGGGAAACACTTCAAATTAATGAAGTTCAATTTCTTTCTTGAAACACTTACAGAATATTTAAAAGTGAATTTTCTGAGACATTTAGGAAAAAATTATCAGCAGCAAAACTTGCTATCAGGATGGAACTCTTAGTGCATGCAGGGTCTGTGGAAATAAGTGTCCGGTACAGTTTAGGATGGGAATAATAAAAACAGTGCTTCCAGTCAGAGGCTCTGCCACAAGGTCAGATATTAATCATTTAAGAACCCAAAGCGAAGATGTCTATAAGAATCAGACATGATCATTTTCAGTGCAGTTACTTTAGTATGCAGGAAGTCTGTTGGAGTAAAAAAGCTGGTCTTCATGTAATGGCAGGGTAGTTGCAAGGGCTGGAAGTAAAACCGTTCAAAGAAACTGTAAGGAAGGCCAAGGGGCAGTGTCCGCTACAGCTATGAGTATTTAACTGAGATTATTTACTGTAAAACATCTGGTTCTAGATGTCTGAAATCCTACGTATCTTACTTTTCCTCAGTTCCATGTCTGTAGGAGGACATGAATAATTTTGCTTTGATCAAGTTTTCATAGTCATTGTTATTCTTTGTGAAGCACTTGGATGTTGGAATGAGAGCTATAGAAAAACCTACTAAGCGAATTAATAATTCTGTCTTCATAGCAGAGCCTGAACAGGAGATAAAAAATAAATTTTGAGGTCATTCACTATCCTTTCTGAGTTTCTCATTTAAGCAAGGATCTTGTGGAAAATAATTTCATGATTTAAAATAGTCATAATATATGAAGAGAAAGGAACCAAATTAGGATTGAAAGCTGTCTGACATTTCTGAAGTTCTGAACACCTCTTTTATGATCCTAATGTCCCATATGAGTATGTGTGTGTGTTATCATATTATCAATATGATAATTGATTTCTGCATTTCTCTAATGTGCTGCTGTGGGAAAATAGAATTCCCAAAAAATGTGTTAAAAAGAGTTGGGGCCGAGTGGGGTGTGAGGAGGAGGAACACATAAAGCACATGACCTAAGATGCAGATCTGTTTACATTAACTAATTTTGGCAAAAATATACCCTCTTCACTACAGTTTCATATCGCCATGTTACATAGCTCTTGGATCTGAAAGCAGTCAAGAGAGCATAGTTTGACAGAGTGAAACAATGCTGTGGCAACAACAAGATCAGGAGCCTTTGTTCAAACTCATGGAAAGTGACTGATTGATAGGTAACATGGGTAATCTGCTGCTGGGAGCTCTCTCACATCTGTTTGTGGCAACAAAAACACAGCTGTTCAGCTCCAGCTATGGTAGTGGCTCCTTGGCAAGGCTTTTTTTTTTTTTTTTTTTTTTTTTTTTTTGTAATGCCGTATCAGCCTTTGAAGTATTTAAGATAGAATATTAAATTCACACTGAAATGCACATATATTCAAATCTTTCTCTCAGCAAATGCTCTCATAAACATGCATATTGGTTTCTGTAACTGACCTTATTATAGGAAATGCATGGAACCAAAATTTGACTGGAGACCTTTGCTCTACCTCTGTAGTTCCATGCAAATAGTTGCTTTGGGTTCTACATGTTATTACTATCCTTAATCTAATTATAACTCACAGATGCATTGTTTTCAGATATGTAGAAACAGAACAGAAGAACAAAGAGTTATTCAAAATAAGAGCTTCCATTTCTTTTTTTTTTTTTTTTTTTTTTTTCCTCAGTGTGCTGGTTTTGTACCTGTTCACCCTCCTTGTTACTGTGAAAACTTCAAGAACAACTTGTACAATGGTTCAACTTGGTGACATTCAGCCTGCATGTCTTCATACAGAGGATTCAATACAAGAAACAAGCTGTGTTGGAAAGTATGAGACAGCTCTGTGCCACAGCATGGCTTTGGACAACTTTGCAGGTAGGATAGGTGTGGATCTTTGTGTTCTGCCAAGACTGCCACCAGGTACTGTGTCTTGCAGAGATGGTGTTATAGTTCAGGCAACTTGGCTGAATTATATTTTTAAAGGGTGTGATGTCATGAGCAGCAACATCAAAGGTACCTGTGGTGCTCAAGTTCCAGCTGCTCATAGATCTGGTGGTCATCCATTAATGGAGCACAGATGATTTATGAGTGGAAGTGTAGGGACCTGGCAAACACTGTTCTTGAGCCTTCTTCTATGCCTATAGTCTATCTACTGGTGTTGCATCGGGAATGAACATGGAAAAACAATATGAATAAGTGTATAATTTATGTAATTTGTATAATCCAAATAGGTAGGAGATGAGAGGGTTTGAATTAAAAAATGTGTTACTAAGGTGGATCTAATTGTGAACCTTCATCCGTTCTTCCCTTTATGCAGATGTTACTTTTCTGTACATACTGCTGGATGCTCCCAAGTATCCAGTCTCTGTCCTGTTCCCTGGCATTCAGTTCACCTAGCCTTGGTTCCCAACGAGGAGTTTTCAGTAATGCCTTTAGATTAAATGTATAATTCTTCTGAAGTAACTACACACCTGAAAATGTTACTGAGACTATAAAATGAAATATTAGAGCAATATGAAGAGAGACATATTTAATTTCAATGAATCATTTAATTGGGTATTTGTCCGGACGTGATTTATCAGGGAAACTAGAATGCTTCAAGTAGCTTAAGTGCTATTTCCTATTTTATTCTTTGGGCAGGGGAATAAAATGAATTTGAGAAACTAACTGGTTGCTAAATCTCTTGCTTTTGCTTCTTGAAGTACCTAATCATTTCTCATCTGCCCTTTCAAAAATACATCTGATGCTCACTTTAACTATTATTCTGCTTCCTGCAGCTGTCTAAAATGGCAAATCATCTTTTCTTGTTAATTTTCATGTATGCCTCCCACAAAATGGAATCATGTGATGTCTGAGAAACCTTTTTGTCTTTATAAAGAGTTTTTCTGTGTCTTCAACTGCTCTAGCTGACTGTATTCCAAATTTCTGAAACTGTTGACATTAGTAGTGCGACAGACTCCAAAGGCTATTATAGGCAGGCAGGTTGGTGTTTCTTCTTCTTCATAGAATCATAGAATGGTACGGGTTGGAAGGGACCTTAAGGCTTAAGGGTCAACATTCCAACCTCCCTGCTGTTTTCAGTGATGCCTCCCACTAGACCAGGTTGCTCAAGACTCCACCCAACCTGGCCTTGAACACTTCTAGGGATGGGGTATCACAACTTGTCAGGGAGACCTGTTCCAGTACCTTACCAACCTCATAGTAAAGATTTTCTTCCTAATGTGTAATCTTAATCTATCTTCTTAATTTAAAGCCATTACCCCTTCTCCTGTCATTACATTCCCTGACAAAAATGTCCCTCTCCAGGCCGCCCTTAGGTAATGGAAAGCTGCTATAAAGTCTCCCTGGAGCCTTCTCTTCTTCAGGCTGAACAACTCCACCTCCCTCAGCCTCTCTTCATGGGGGTGGGGGGGGGGGGGGATGTTGATGCAGATTGCTGCATCAACCAGCACCTCCAAGTCGTCCTTTTCCTTGGGCTTGCTCTCAATCCACTCTATAATCTGCCTATGTTCATGTTTGGGATTGCCCTGACATACATGCAGGACCTTGCACTTGGCCTTGATGAGCTTCATGCAGTTTAAGCAGGCCCTCCACTGAAGCCTGTCAGGTCCCTCTGTATGGCATCCCTTCCCTCCTGTATGTCAACTGCACCACATGGTTTGATGTTGTCAGAACACTTGCTGAGGTTGCACTTGATCCCATTGTCCATGTCACTGACAAAGATGTTAAACGATGCTGGTCCCAATACCAACCCCTAAGAAACATCACTAGTCACTGGTCTCCACTTGGACACTGAGACGTTAACCACAACCTTTTCCACTAAGAGATATATCTGTCAGATCAATATCTCTCCAGATTATAGACAAGGATGTTGTGTGGAACAGTGTCAAATGGTTTACACAAGTCCAGTCTTCAAAACCACAAGTAAATTTCAAGACATAGGCTGAGACCTATTCAGAAAACTGGGTTTCAGATGGGACTTCTTGTGCATCCACTGAAAATTCAAGCAATATCAGCTCAACACCAGCTCATTTTAAAATAGTTTTTGTAAAGCAAGAATATGTAAAATCTTCAAATGATATGTGCCCAGTTTCAGACATTTGGTGTATACATAGCTTAAAGTGACCAGATAACAGTCACTTAATGGGTTGTGGATTTTTAATTTTATTTGCTTTAAAAGAAATAGAGACTAAGAGCCATAAAGCTGTGTACCTAGCTGAAGGAGGAAAAGACTGGCATGGGAGCATTGTGAGTACATTCATTCTGCATGTTTATACTGCTGTTGAGAGAAATGGGACTTTGAGTATGTGTCTGTAAATAAATGAATTACTCTGAGAATAATCCTGCTATTTTTTTTCCACAATTTCCAATCCATGTGGAACCAGCCCAAAAACCTAACATTTTCACAGCAAAGGGTAATTACTAGAAATAAACAGTTTGCAAAAGAACAGTAAAGTTGCTAAGCCAAGCAGTAAAAGGGCAGGAAATTCTAAAAAATGATGTTGCATTATGCAAATAACCATAATTCTCTCCTGTTATATGTATACATTATGGTACAATCTATAATAATATCAGAGCTAGTGTTTTGTTCTTTTTATTTTTCTGTTGGATAGATTTTTATTTTCTGCACAGATGTGCAGAGATGCTAAAAACTATCAGCTGCACACTTGAACAGACTTTTTTTCTAAAGGAGTGAAAAAAGTTGCACCCATTTTCATTCTTAAACATGACTGACTGATTTTTGGCTTAGGCTTCCTAAAATACCTTGTCTGAGGCACATTGCCAACATGGAAAACCACCAGAAGAATGGAAACTAGCACAGTTAAAAGGCAACTGAAACCGTATATGAGTGTTGTCTAGTGGACCTTGTTATGACACAAATAACATACTATCTATATTTACTGGAGAAAGAAATGTAGATGCTGGCCCCATAATGAAACCAATTGTGGAAGCCAAAAGTAATGCAATAAGTAATTTCAAATGAGATTAAAACAACCATTAATAAGAAGCAGATTATTCTAGTGAAGATTTTAAGTGATATTTCATATCTAGTTTCATTAATCTATCAATTTATCTGTAGATAAGGTTATCCTAATCGTGGGTGTATACAGAATTCCTAGTTTCTTCTTCAGGTGTTCTGTTATAAGAAGCTGCATTCCTTTTCTTTAGTTACATGCAGTTTTCTAAACTTAAATTCAAATCAATAGCAGTTTCAGCTCAAATATCCTTCCTGGACATCCAAATGAGATTAGTGAAGCATGGTATTTTATATGAAAACAACCAAGCAACTGAAATATGGAAATGAAATAAGATGCTACAAAATCCTGTAGCAAAGAAATAACCTACTATTATTTCTTGATTAAGAGTTCCCTACCTTTGGGGGATTATTGAATATACTTAGAGCCGAGGAAGAACATAATCTTAATATGATTTCAAATACAAACTTTAATTCTAAATATACTATGTAATCAATCATTGTTTGCACTTGCATACGTGAGAGAAAGAGGAAAGCTTGGAACCTGTAGTGTCAGCTACTGCTTGCTGGATAGCAAAGGAGGATATGTAGCATAAGTTGTATCAGTTTTTCCTAGCCAAAGCCTTTTTCCTTTCCTAGAGCACTGAAGATCCTAGCATCTTCAAAGCTTTTCCCTTGTCAGTGGTGTGAATATCCATTATGTCAACATAACTAAGTTTTTGGAACAGCTTTTGTAAGATGTAACTTTGAGTCTGCCTCTGTTAGTTTTGAATCATTCCTCTGTTTTTTGTTGTTTGTTTTGTTTTGTTTTTCATTTATGCACCCACTTGAATTTTTCCTTCTGTTAGGAAAATAGTTCTTTTTCTTCCTATTATTATTCCCCAAATCCAAAGGTAAAATGATATACTGTTCTGTATATTAAGATGATATTTGCAGGTTTTTTCTTACTAGGTAAGAATAGAAAACCAATAGGAAAACTCAGCTAGAAGTTAATTTTTCTTTGTCAGCTCAAATTCCTCTGGTTACTGATTCAGACAGCAATTGTATGCCCCATACTCACTGGTATTTTTCCTTTGCCTGCTAATGAATCCCTGCAAAGAGGCAGTAGCAAATTAATTGATTTCCTGCATATGTCCCAGGCTTTACTACTGAATTTAGAAGGGAAATATATTAGAGGGGATAGAGGGAAGGTTGGCTGTTTGCGGTTTTTTGGTCGTTTTGTTTTATTTTTTGTTATATGTTTGATTTGTTGCAGGTTTAATTGCTCCTATTAGGTATTTCACTTTCAAATATGCATATAGCATCTTTATTCAACTGAAGAGGGCAAAATGGGGAATGGTAGATATTCTTTAATTATTACTAAATATTCAAGGATAGGTCACTTGATAGCTGATAATGAAATTTTAATCACAGTAGGATGTAAGATTAAGATAAAATAATAAGCAGTAACATAAAATATATTGTGACTTTTTTTTATGTAATTACATCTTTGCAAGAATTTACTTAGGATGTAGTGTCCTGATAAAGACATGAGTTGGTTGGATTTGTTTGCACGCATGATCAAAATGGGAACAATGCTGTTGTCTTTTATATCACTAGAATATGGCTTAGAGCATCAGAACATGTTATGGCTTAATGGGAATGTAATGTCAGCTGGTCAGAAAGGGAACAAAAAGTCTTGACTTGGGGGATTTTTGCCTTCCAGCTGTGTGCCTGATGAAGGCACAAAATCAAAAAAAAAAAAAAAAAATAGTGTAGTAGATGCTTGTCCTTCTTAGCTGACCCACATCTTGTGCTCTATTTCTTTCCTCTCTTCCTTGTTGAAATAAGACCTTCAATTTTAGAATAAGCCCTCTCCTAAAAGGGCATCCGGTAGGAACATATGGATCACTGACAAATTCCATATTTTTAAGTACAGAATATTATACTTACAAGCATAGTATTATAATATTACATATCATTATTTAGTAATAAAATATAGTATTATACTATAATATATTATAGTAAATAATATAAGTGGCTTCCTGTTTAGAAGAGATTCTACAAAAGCAGCTTTCTCTCATTCGTTTAGTCTTTCATTCTCCAGGTAAAATTTGAAAATGCAGAGCAGCTATTGTTCTATTCTGCTTCAAAAGGTTCCCTTCAGACTCATTTCCATATTAGAAATATGTTTATCAAAGGAGGTAATGCAGTTTGTGAGATACTGTGAACTTAAACATCCAGAGAAGGGCGACGAAGCTGGTGAGGGGCCTGGAGAACAAGTCCTATGAGAAGCGGCTGAGGGAGCTGGGCTTGTTCAGCCTGGAGAAAAGGAGGCTCAGGGGTGATCTTATTGCTCTTTACAGATACCTTAAAGGAGGCTGTAGCGAAGTGGGGATTGGTCTATTCTCCCATGTGCCCGGTGACAGGACGAGGGGGAATGTGCTTAAGTTGCGCCAGGGGAGTTTTAGGTTGGATGTTAGGAAGAACTTCTTTATGGAAAGGGTTGTTAGACATTGGAACAGGCTGCCCAGGGAAGTGGTGGAGTCACCATCCCTGGAAGTCTTCAAAAGACGTTTAGATGTAGAGCTTAGGGATATGGTTTAGTGGGGATTGTTAGCGTTAGGTCAGAGGTTGGACTCGATGATCTTGAGGTCTCTTCCAACCTAGAAATTCTGTGAAATTCTGTGAAATTTAGGATTTTATAAAGAGCTAATGTTACAGACAATATTTATAGGGATGTCTTAATTAAACCATATCATTTATCCTTTACATTACAAAACATATTTCTTTGTCCTTCTCACAAAGAAGGAAAATGAATGCATAGGAGAAGTGTGCTAATTATACTGTAACTGAAAGAATTAATGTAAGGACAAGATGAGTATGTTGACTGGTATCTTTCAGTCTTTCTGCCAATAACATAACAGATTTCCATAACCATGCTGTCATTTTTTTTCCCTGTTTCTATTTAGAATAAATAAATAAATGAAGTAAAAGATGGAATTTACAGTTGCAGTTTGATGTCTTTAACATTCATGTCATAGCAACTGCTGCTCTGTTTGATTTAGCAGTTTTCACTTCCAGTGGAAAAAATGGTGGGAGACATGACCTCACTTAGAATGGAAAGGAATAGAAGAGAAACAGTCAAAGTGAGAAGAATAATGCAAGTTGCAGCAAGCTACAACAACCTTGTACAGGGGAAAAACCAAAGTGTTTAATACAAAATATAGAAAGAAAATAAAGGTGTTTTTACAGTGGTTTCTGGATACCGGCAACTGAGAAAATCAGGAGTGAGTAGTGCTGAGGAAATGAGGCCACAATGAATGGGGCAAAGACAAGGACTGTAATGGAGAGATGGAGAGGGCTTTCATTTCACCATTCTTTTCCACACTGGCTTTTTTGATAGCTTGTATGCAGGAAAAAATGTTGGTAAAGGGTAGCAAATAATAATTAAAAAAAAAAAAAAAGGAACATGGGGAAAAAAATAGATTGCTTGCATGAGTTTATTTTGTGCAGAAGGTTTCTGGTTTAATTTCTGCTATAGTGCTCCATTTTTAGAAGGGCAAATTGTCCCAGGGCTTTTGAATGCAGATGTTATGTAGGTTATTCCTGATATTCTACAGTTGTGTGTCCAACAGTTATGCAAAGTCCTGATAAGCATCTTATCATTAAAATCTATTTACTAAAGCAAAATTTAGTGTCAATTCCTTTTATTAAGTCAGGATGCAATGGAAAGCTGCAGGTCTTTTAGAGTAAAACAAACAAAACAACAACAACAACAAAAGAGATATTGTAATCAGTCCTGTTTTCATTTTGATTCTTTCTTGAAGTTTTAGAGCACTCAGGCTATTCAAATTGTCTTGCTTTCCAGAAATGGCTGGTCACAACAAGTAGAGATCATGAAACTTGTAGAAGCTATCATCATTCAATATTACTAGCACATAAAAGAGGGCGTTTATAGTAATATACATATGTATAAGTACCTGTGTACTCTTTGGCTATTTAAAATTATTAGTTTTATGTTTGCCATGTGTTCTTATTGATTCACCTATAATTTGGCTTTTCACTCGTGTAAGCTGTGACAAATATAAAATGATCAATACTTTTAAAAAATATATCTCTTTTTAAAGATATTTTTCTCAAAATAAACCCTGACAATTTTTTATTAATTTTCTGTAATGATTTTAGGTAAGTTAATAGAAGCACTACTGAATCTGCTGGTTTGCTAAAAGCTTATTCTTAGCACTGAAGGCAGGCTTTTGGTGCAGAAAAGTTTTAACAAATTTGCTTCAAATCATTGTAATGATTTCTGTGTGGGTTTCTTTTCTTTTTTTAAGTCACCAAAGCAATGACATCTGAGAATGGAGGATAGAAGAACAGAGTGGAGAGTACACTTGTTTCAAACTCATCAATTGGCTTTGAAATTTGTAATATTAATTAATTCGCCTCTATCTCCCCACTGTACTTCTATTTTAGCCAGCTCCCTCACAAGCTTTCTATAGAAAATTAGAACAGTCTTCATCATATCTGCCCCAAACTTGATAAACTTTGTTCCAGGCTACTGAAGTATTCTACTTAAAGCTACCTTTTGGAAATAATAGGCTAACTTAATCCATGGAGTTCTGGAGGCTAAAAACTATTTGTCTTTTTTGCTGAAAGAAAGCTGCAGGGCCTGACTTGTACTAATTACTGGATTTTCTGTAGGCATGTCTGCATGGTCAAATCACTACCTCACTGTACTGTTAAGCCAGTAAGTCTAGGCTGTGTTGAATTTCATTCTCCTGAAGAGCCTAAAAACTGAGAAAATTCTGTCCTCTTTAATGTATTTTTTTTTTCTTCATTCTGTATGGTATGCTATATAAAAAGTTGGACTGAGATTGACATGGATTCTTGGGTGCAATAAGGAACATCTGAGCTTGACTAGCGTCTTGAATGCTCTCTCTGCTATAATTTGCAGCTAGTCCTTTCCCATAAAAAACATTGCTACAGATGTTTTCAATGAATTGTAAGTAAATGGTTGCTGTAGTAGTAGACAAGCATTCACCCAGTCAGATACAACTGATGGATGACTGAACAAGCTGTTTCTTATTGCTACTGTGTTGTCAATTGCCATTTCCAGCTGAGATGCTGTTTGTGGCTGCTTGATAATATGCACACTAAAGCAACAGGTAAGGATGCTCACAAGCTAAAGCCCTATGTCAGGCCCGGAAAAAAAAAAAAAAGTTGTAGCGTGATTGTGTTGTTCTGTGTGATCTGATTACTGAAATAGTTAGACCTGCTCCAGATAACCTGTTGTGTGAATGTATACCCAAGCTGGTATTTGCTAATAACCAGGGCTTTTGAGTTGACTTAAGTGTTTTTCTCCAATGCCTTTTAATACAGAACCTCCATGTGAACATCATGAGTTACAGGATGTTATGGTTATCTCAGTCAGCAGTCCAAAATAGTGGATTCAGTCCTCATAAGTATTCAATACAAGGTGAGGGGGGATACTCAAGTCTTTATGTAAAATTTCATAGAATCATAGAATATCCTGAGTTGGCAGGGACCCACAATGATCATCAAGTCCAATTCCTGGCTCCACACGGGTCCACCCAAAAATTCAGACCATATGACTAAGTGCACAGTCCAAATGATTCTTGAATTCTGACAGGCTTGGTGTCATGACTACATCCCCAGGGAGCCTGTTCCAGTGAGCTTCACCCTCTGGGTGAAGAACCTCTTCCTGATATCCAGCCTGGACCTCCCCTGCCTCACCTTGACACCATTCCCTAGGGTCACATTGCTGGTCACTAAAGAGAATAAACAGGTCGGTACCTGCCCCTTCACTTGCCCTTGTGAGGAAGTTGTAGACCACGATGTGGTCCCCCCTCAGCCTCCTCTTCTCCAGGCTGAATAGGCCCACTGACCTCAGCCACTCCTCATATGTCTTCTATGAGCCCTTCTCTAGGCCCTTCAACATCTTCGTCGCCCTCCTCTAGACACTCTCCAACAGTTTTACATCCTTTTTGTACAGTGGTGCCCAGAACTGCACACAGTACTTGAGGTGATGCTGCACCAGCGCAGAGTAGAACGGGACAATCACTTCCCTCAACAGACTAGTGATGCCATGCTTGATGCACCCCAGGATATGGTTGGCCCTCCTGGCTGCCAGGGCACAGTCCTGGCTCATATTCAATTTGCTGTCAACCACAACCCCCAGATCCCTCTCTGTGGGGCTGCTCTTCAGTGTCTCATCACCCAGCCTGTACATATAGCCGGAGTTGCCCCATCCCAGGTGCAGGACCCAGCACTTGCTCTTGTTAAACTTCATGCAGTTGGTGATTGCCCAGCTCTCCAATCTGTCCAGCTCTCCAATCTGTCCAGATCTTTCTGCAAGGCTTTTCCACCCTCAACAGAGTCAATAACTCCTTTTAGTGTCATCAGCAAATTTGCTCAGAATACCTTCTAGTCCTACATCCAAATCATTTATAAAAACACTGAAGAGGACTGGCCCTAAAATGGAGCCTTTGGGAACCCCACTAGTGACCATCCACCAGCTTGATGTGGCCCCATTTACCACAAGCTTTTGAGCCCTGCCCATCAGCCAATTGCTCACCCATCGTATGATGTTTTTGTTAAGTTGTATGCTGGACATTTTATCCAGTAGGATCCTATAGGAAACTGTCAAAAGCTTTACTGAAATTCAAAAAGATCACATCAGCTGGTTTCCCTTGATTGACTGGATGGGTGATCTTATCATAAAAGGAAATCAAGTCAGTCAAACAGGACCTACCCCTCATGAACCCATGTTGGCTAGGACTAATGACTACATTGTCCCTCAGGTGAACTTCAATAATTTCAAGGATCATCTTCTCCATAATTTTAGCGGGCGCTGATGTGAGACAGACAGGTCTGTAATTGCTAAGGTCTTCTTTCTTGCCCTTCTTGAAAATTGGCACAACATTTGCCAGCTTCCAGACCTCTCCAGATTCCCAAGATCATTGAAAGACAATTTAGAGAGGTCTTGCAATGACGTCAGCTAGCTCTTTAAGCACCATGGGATGAATCCCATCATGGACTTGCATGGATCCAGGTGGAGCAGAAAATCCTGCATATGTCTGGGGTCAGTTGGGAGTTTATGATTCCCACCATCACGGTCCTCCAGCTCAGAGCACTCTGGGTCCCGAAGCCCATCACCAGCATTGAAGACAGAGGCAAAGGCAGCATTAAACATCTCTGTTTTGCCTATGTCCTTGTCTGTGAGGAGACCTTCCCCATCAAGTAGCAGACCAATGTTTTCTTTGGTCCTCCTTTTTAGTTCACATATTAAAAAAATATATAAAATATTGTCACCCACAGCCCCAGCCAGCTTCAACTTTACCTGGGCTTTGGCTGCATGAATTTTCTCCTTACAGTCATTAACAGCATCCCTGTATTCCTTCCATGTTCCCTGACCCTCCTTCCAGCAGCTGTATACTTTCTTTTTCTGCCTGTGCTCCAGCAGAAGATGCCTGGTCAGCCAGGCCGGCCTTCTGCCCTGCCTGCTTGGCTTCCGATATTTTGGAATTGCTTGATCCTGTGCTTTTAGGAGGCAGTGCTTAAAGACTGACCAGCACTGATGGATGCCAATGCCTTCAAAAGCAGTTTCCCAGGGGACCTTGCTGACTAGTTCCCTGAGCAGCCTGAAGTCTGCTCTCCCCATATCCAGGGCTGAAGTTTTGGTGGCAGTTTTCCTTCTCTCACCATAAATTTTAAACTCAACCACTTCATGGTCACTATGACCGAGATGACTGTCAATTGTCATGTCCCCCACAAGACCCTCTCTGTTCTCCAGCAACAGATCTAGGAGGGCACCTTTCCTAGTTGGCTCCCTTAGCACTTGCACCAAGAACTTATCATCGAGGTGCTTTATGAACCTCCTGGACTTGCTCATGTCAGCCATGTGGTAATCCCAGTTGATGTCTGACAAGCTGAAGTCCCCCATAAGGACAAGGGCAGTTGATCTCGAGGTATCTCTTAGTTCCTCAAAAAATAATTAATCGTCATCATTCTGGCCAGGTGATCTGTAATAGACTCCCACAATGATATCCCCTTTGTTTGTTCATCCCTTAATCCTTACCCAGAGGCTCTCAACTTTGCCATCACCATTTTCAAGTTCTACACAGTCCAGCCCCTCCTTCACATACATTGCCACCCCTCCACCTTGCCTGTCCTGCCTGTCACTCCTGAGGAGCCTGTAACCATCTATTGCAACACACCAGTCACAGAACTCATCTCACCAGGCTTTGCTTATGCCAATGATGTTGAGCTGTGGGACTGGGCCAAGACTTCTAGCTCATCCATTTTATTCCTCATACTGTGTACAGTTGTGAAGAAGCATTTCAAATGTGCTTCACTGCACGCAACACCTTGTGGAGCAGACCAAAGAACCACACTAGCACACAGTCCCTCTGATTCTAGCACGCCATCCCTTAGCTTATCACCGGTGGGCCTGGTTTTATCCCTTTCCCCCTTTGACTCTAGTTTAAAGCCCTGTCTATCAGCTCCACTAACTCCTGGGCAAAAGGAGTTTTTTTCCCCTCTTTGAGAGAGGCACATCCCATCTGGTGCCAGCAGCCCCAGTGTTGTGTAGACCTTCCCATGATCAACAAATGCAAAGTTCTGCCTGTTTCACCAGTCCTGAAGCCACGTATTGATAAGACAAGTCTGTTTGTCGACATTGATCCCTCCTATCAGGAGGATAGAGGCAAACACAACCTGTGACCCTGATCCTTTAACCAGTCACCCCAAAGTCTTAAAGTCCGTTTTGATTGCTCTCAGACTTCTCCTTGCTACTTTGTCATTACCAGCCTGAAAAAAACAGTAGTGGGTAGTAGTCAGTGGGCTGTACCAGGCGAGTGAACTTCTTGGCAGTATCTCTTATCCAAGCCCCAGTAAGGCAGCCAACTTCCCTGTGCGTTGGGTCCAGACGGCATATTGGTCCCTCTGTCCCTTTCAGAAGGGAAGCCCCCATGACAATAATCCTTCTTTCTTTCTTGACAGAAGATGTAGTGACGTGGGGGGGGTAGATTGCCTTGCCTTAGGCACCTCTTCCAACTGGGATGGGCTTTCGTCTACATTGTTGTTTTGACTGTCATATTCTAGAGTGTCATACCTGTTAAATAAGGGTAGCTGGGAAGGTGAGGTGGGCAGGGAGAGGGCTCGCCTACCACCCCCATGCAGGAACCTGCTTCCATTACCGCCCTTGGCATAGGTCCCCTCCTACTGCCTGGCAGGATGAGGGAACTTTTGTCTTCTGCATAGTAAGAGACACTTGTGTTGTGGCTGGCTCATGAGTCTGTCTCAGGGAGGGTAGAGTATGCTTCCACCAGTCAGTTTCCCTTTCTGACTCCCTGATGCTCCTTAGCATACTCAACTCCTCCAGAAACTCCACCACCAGGCAGAGCAATTCTTCAACATGGGCACACCTCCCACAGGCATACCCACCACTGCTGCTGTCAGACACTGACAGAAGACTTAGGCACACCCTGCAGACCAGGACCTGGACATCTATGTGTTTCCCTGAGACCTCCATCTGGGTAGACACATTGGTGACTGTGGCTGGAGAGGCCACAAGAGATGCGGAGGGCATGGTGTACTATCTGGTGGATAGCATGTCTGGGCTTTTCATAAGCAGGTTACAACCACCATTGGGAAAGCCTGTTGGAAACGAACAGTGAAGGTGCCCTCCCTGCTCACCCTCCCTGCATGCACTGCCAAACTGATGTGCCACACCCTGTTCCTGTTCGCCATGCTCCTGGTCACTTGTGCTCCATAGGGGCTGCCTCTGAACAGCTGGGAAGGGGGAGCTGCTGGTTCTGCCCATGCCTCATTAGCCTCCCATCGCAAGGGCTGCCGGGTCCTGGTGGCTCCCTCAGCTGCCTCGAGTAGCCTCGATGTCAAAAAAAAGCCCTGCCCATCTTGATCCCTGCTCCACTGCAGAATGCATCTGCCATGGAGCCGATTGCCTTGGCAAGTGTCCTCATAAATATTCAATACAAGGTGAGGTGGGCCACTCAAGACTTTATGCAAAATTTCTTCTGTCTGGATACTCAGCTAAGGTTAAAGTTCGTAAAGTTGATCTTCCAAGACTTAAAGAAGAGAACCAAGTCTGCTGTTTTTAGCACTGAAACCTTGACATGGTCCAGGGAGAAGCACTGTCATGATTTTGGCTGGGATAGAGTTAACTTTATAGGGACTTACACTATGCTGTGTTTTGAGTTTCTGAAGAAAACAGTGGTGATAACACACCAACGTTTTTATTTGCTGCAGAGTAGTGGTTACACAGAGCCAAAACTTTTCAGCTCCTTGTGCTGCCCTGCCAGTGTGGAAGCTGGGGGTGCACCAGGAGCTGGGAAGGGACACAGCCAGGACAGCTGTTCCAGGCTGGCCAAAGGGACATCCCATACCTTATTGTGTCAGGCACAGCAAGAAAAGCTGGGATAAATGATGAGGAGAGGTCTGTGTGTGTGTTGGGGGGGGGGGGTGGACTGGGGGCAGGGGGAAAGGTCGGTTCTTTTGAGTGACAGTGATGGTGTTTGTCTTTCCAAGAAATTGCTATGTGTGGTGAGCCACACTTTCCTGCACGTGGCTGAACATGGAAGTGTGCCTGCCAAAGGGAAGTAGCAAGTCAGTTCCTTGTTTTGCTTTGCTTGTGCATGTGGCTTTTGCTTTACCTAGTAAATTGTCTTTATCTCAACCCCTGAGTTCTCACACTTTTACCTTTCCAACTGAGTGAGCAAGCAGCTCTGTGGTGCTTACCTGCCTGCCAGGTTAAACCACAACAAGCACATTTTATTAATTTCTTTAATCTTGTTTTCTTTATTTTTACACTCTTCCATATTTCTCACATATTTTTAATTATCTTAGAATAATCATAATCACCCAATCAAAAGAGAAACTAAAAAGTACTAGCCCACAAAGATTAAAGAAAATACATGTAATAAAAATACCTCAGGATGCAGGCATGAGTCCCCCAGCAGAGTAGGAGACGTAGCCAGTTTGTTACAATGTGCAGCATGTATATTGACTGATTCAAGGGGCAGGTTCTGTGTTTGCCAACGTAGTGCAAGAATCTCCTGGTAGTGAATGAACAAGTTTGTGATCTTTAGTTGGGGATGTGCTGAATTTAAGCAACCTAAGGAAACAGAAAAGGTAGTCTCATCTCTGCAGGGTAGTCTCATCTCTGTTGTGACAGCCTCTGTACTACAAAGAAGAATCAAGTCTCCAGGATGGAGAATGCTCCACTAGCAAGGTGTGACAGTCTTGCAGATGAGATTCATGCTCCAGCAGAGATCAATGTCCTCTTTTACTAAAGATACTCCTGCAGCAGAGAGGTGTCAGCAAGTAGGAAGAGGCAGATGGTACTAGTGAGAGGTTCAGTGACATGTAGGTAAATAGACTTCTTAACATCCAGTGGTATTCAGTGGTAACTTGTGTGCTAGGCACAAAGATAATGGACATGAAAAGATGTATCTTTGGAAGTGTAGGGGACCAGACAGTAATTATGGTCTATGTTGGTATGAGAAACATATCAATCAAGTGTAGGAAGTGTGTTTACAAGTCTAAATTTGGCTGCTTAGCAGAGACTAGAGTCCAGAACCTCAACAGAAACATCCGTGTTCACATTCCAAGTGCCAGGCAGAGATTTGATGCCTCTGTATATGGATGAGGCAAATAATGTAGGGATGACCAACTTAGTTGTATTAGGAGTTGAGGAAACTTTCTGGACAAGTGGAACTATATAGGAAGTAGAGGCTTCACCTTCGTCATAATGGAATCAGGATGATGGCACTAAAAATTAAAAAGATTAGAGAGGAATAAACAAACTAGAAATCTGATGAAAAGTTGAGAAGCACTGAAGACCACCTTGTTTAAACTGAAGAATGGCCAGTGCACTCCTGCAAAGTCTGATAGAAATAAACAGTACACAAAAAAAAAAAAAAAAAAAAAAAGCAAATTATTTCACCTATAATGTTGATTGATTCATATGTTCAGTATTGAGTGGAGGAAAAAAAAAAAATATATATATATATATATATATATTTACAACAGCCTGAAACACTGAAAAGTAAGATAGGAGAATCAAAATAAATAGCAGGAAGTGGCAACTGTAATATAACAGGGAAGTGTTACCAGTGTACCAACTTTATGTGAATCAAAGTAGTTTACACCAATGGGAGGGTGAAAGGAGTGGCAGCATATGTGTAACATTATGTGAAGTGTAACAGGACAAACATGAAAGGAAAAGAGAAGCATGGAATTCTTGTGTCCAGATTCTAATAATAAGAAGATTGTACAGATTGTAATGAGATCATGTTCACAATGTAATTAGGAAATATAATTAACATAATGTTAAACCAAATTAGCAAAACCACAGTTTTGAGGTGGATAGTAATAGTGGGAAACTTCAGCTACCACATGCAGGTCAATTCCATTTTTAGATGTAATAAATGACTGCTTTTGAGGCCTGCTTTTGGAACCAGAAGAAAATATGCTGTTCCAGTTTGGATTGAGCACTGCTCGACACCCAGTTCAAGAGGTATTACGCAAGAGCTGTGCTGTAGTAGTTTCTGTAGTACAGTTAGTTTTATTATTGTAGCAGGAGACAACAGGCAAAATAAATCCATTGTATGCATATTCAATTTTCAGAATTGAAACTGTATGAAAATTAGAAACTGTCAAAAACAAACAACCTCCTTCCTCCCCCCTAAGGAAAACAAAGAAACCCAGACCTGCCGTGGAGATATTCAAGTAGCCTGGAGGCTGTTAAAAATACAATTTATTGATTGTGTTGGAGAATTAAATCATCTCCCAGTGAGAATTATTGGAAAGCCCACAAAATGCGCCATGTGCTATGCTGGAGATTACATTAAGAACTTTTTTAACAACTTCAAAATTAAGAAGTCAGGTAGGTAGTTGGTGGTATTGTTTGATGATAAAAGAGTCAGAGACAGCAGAGAAGAGACATGAATTCTCTGCATTGGCCTTTGCTGAAGGTGTTGGTGAGGTTGGCTCTGACCCATCCTGTTTAACAGGCAGAGCAGAGAAGCTAGCTCAATTTGAAGTAAATATACAGGTATATATTAGATCTGATAGACAAGTTGCATCAAGTAAGGCTAAGACAGTATTCACTAGAGGACTCTGAAGGAATTCAGATGTGAAATTACGGATCTTGGTGTGCAGCCCAACATTACAAATAGCTGCTGTACCAGAGGACTGGAATATTGCCACTGCAATCCTATTTGTGAAAGGGCTCTAGAGGACATCCTGTCAGCTACAGAGCAATGAGGTTGGCATATATCAATGGTAAGATGGCAGAATCTGTAATAACAAATATAAACACATGAATAAATTCTGCCTGGGAGTCAGTGTAGCTTATGTAGAGGGAGGACCTGCCTCAGTAACCAGTGTTGTAACACTTATGTGAATGTGGTAGAAAAAGGGTGGATAAAGGAGATCCAGTTGATATGATGTAATTCTAAGCAAATAAATTAAATTACTAAGGCTTTGGGAGAATGTCTTTCTTGGACTGTAAGCTGGTTAAAGGATAGGAAGGGTGGGCCTTAGTAATTTTTTCAAGATAGTGTCTGGGGTAGCTGGGGTGGGGGTGACAGTGGAGCCATGCAGGGTTGATGATGGGATTGTTTTTATTAAATTTGTTATAAATGAAGTCTCAACTCAATCTGAATTTAGTAATATTTATAAAAGAATATTAAAAAAGGTATAAAAGTCAAGTAAACAGCGCTGGGTGTGTGGGGAGTCTACGCTCCACCAACACGCACACACAAACATCAAACATTCTAAATATACAGAACATTGCTTTACATAATAAACCAGAGTATGCCTATACATATGTACAGGTACAGATGTCGAGAAGATGGTAGATATTAATAAAGAAGGGGGAGATGTGGGAGTGTGGCCATGGGGGTCGGCAAGCCCCATCATTGATGATAACATCAGACTCTTAACAATGAAGCCATCAGGAATGTAAAAGAGTTTAGTGGGAACAAAGAAGAGTGATTCAGGAGACTCCAATGCAGTCTCAGGGTTGCTTCTTCTCCAGCCATTAAGACATGGAAGTTTCTGGGTGTTTGCTGTTGCTGTTATATGCAGAGTTGTTTGACCAATGAAAAGTTGTTTTTGAAAAGGACTGCTGTGGGGAGAAGGGTATAAGAGGGGAGCCTGTCCTCGAGGTGAAAAAAAAAAAAAAAAAAAAAAAGCAACAAGATGTAACAAAGTTGTATCATCAATAAAGAAGTAGAAAGAAGGAATGAAAAGGAACAGGCTAGCAGAATGAAGACCAGGATGGGAACAGGCACAATGATCTCCTTATGAAGATAGGTTCAGCCAAACAGCAAACTGCTCAAAGAAGCTCATACAGAAAGTCACTGGAAACAGGTGCACCAGAGCTGGAGAGAAGCTCAAGCTGAGAGAAGCAGACCCATGCACACAACTGTCCCTCGCTGGTAAGCAGTTGCGCATTATGGGGAATCTACGTCCTTAGAAAGAAAGACTGTCCTGGTAACCTTACAGCTTATTCTCCTTATTAACAATCAGACAGTTTATGATCCTGAAACATGGGACCAAATTGAGGTCAAGGTGTGGGACTCTGCAACTGAAAACAACAAGGTTGCAGCAGGATTGCTCAGCACCTGGCGAGCAGTATCTGAGGCCTTAAAGAGCCATGTGGGGCCACAATCAGAAACATGTGGTTTGCCAGACAGTGAGGGAACTGCAAGCTCATTTACTGATCCGACTACTACGCCATCTACACCATCGACTACTACCCCTCTGCTGCTACAGCCATCAAAGACTTTTACTGTTATGCCCCCTGGTGACCTGGAGTGCCTTTTGACCCAGGCCCTATTGGCCTTGAAAAGAAGATGTGTATGCTTTTCTTCTATGCTGGAAGAACGGGATACATGAGGCCTGAAGGCCGAGTTGCTTGACAACTTAAAGCGAGACGTATTGTTCAAAGGGAATGGAAAATGGAGACTTGTTTGTAGTTAAGAAAAGGAATGGAAAATGGAGACTGTTAAGTCATGGAACTTAAAGGATTGTTTGTTACCTTTTCTGATTGTACATATATATAGGCATACTTGGGTTTAGTATGTAAAAGCAATGTTCTGTATATTTAGAATGTTTGATGTTTGTGTGTGCATGTTGGTGGAGTGTAGACTCCCTGCACACCCAGCACTGTTTACTACCTTTTCTGATTGTACATATGTATAGGCATACTTGGGTTTAGGATGTAAAAACAATGTTCAATGTTCTGTATATTTAAAATGTTCAATGTTTGTGTGTGCATAGCTCATGTGTTCATGTGTCTACCAATGTGTGCGTTGGTAGAGCATAGACTCCCTGCGCACCCAGCACTGTTTACTTGCCTTTTATAAATATTCTTTTATAAATATTACTAAATTCAGATTGAATTGAGACTTCATTTATAACATGGTCAAGTATCACTCAGTGGGAAGTGGAGAGTAATTTCTTTCCTCTGCATTTCCACACAGCCTTTGCTTTGTTGTTGTTGTTGTTTGTTGTCATTTTTCTTTCTTCCATTTTTCCTTTCCCTTTGTTTTTCCCTTTTCCCTTTAGTTAATTTTTTTAATTAATAATAATTTTCCCTAATAATTATTTTTCCTTTAATTAAATTACCCTTATCTCAACCTATGATTCATTTTTTTTCCTTTTCTTCTTTTCCTCCTCTTCTGAGGAGGGGTTGTTAGAGAGCAGTTGTGATGGAGTTCAGCCGCCCAGCAAGGTAAAATCACCACAGATGTTCACTGGGATGTGCCCTTGTTTACTAGGTTTTTGATGACATTCACATAATGTGTAGTGTTATACGGTGACTGAAGGCAGTCTTCTTACAACGTGTCAGAAGTCCAAATTTTGCAATGCTGTTCTTTCACATGTTGGCTGATGAGGCAGTAGAACATGGTCATTAGATCTGAACTGAAAATCCATGCAGGTAGTACGACATTTTCAGGTTTAGAAACACCAGCACAAAGTGTGGGCTCACCCTGACAATTGTTTTACCTCAGCATAAGATGAGTTCCCATTTGTTATCTGAACCATAATGATCAGCCAAGTGTTCCTAGTCTATTCTAAATGTAGTGATTTAAACCTGAATAAAAGATCACTTACACACTTCCTTTGGCAAAGAGCTTGCGTATTATCCAGTTATTGCAGTTGGCTTAATGAGTAGCTACTCTGTTGTGTTCTGAGCCCTCACTATGACATGGCTTCTCTGGATTAAAAATCTTTGTGATTCCATTATTATTCATTGTTAATTAACACTTATGGAACAGAGAAGGAAATGTGCAGTCTAGTGTATTTTTTTCCTAGTTCAAGCTTCATTAATTCAACTTAATGATTTTTCAATATTTTTCATAAAATATTCTACCTATGAAGGACAATACATGTGAGGATTCTCATAGTTCATAAACAGCCTGATAAAATTTTGTCACACCTTTTTAAACAACTGCATTGTAACAAATCTTCAAGAGCTTCCTGTCTGTTATTCTGCTAAACTGTTATAAAGTATCGCTTATTATCCATTGTATTTATGCATTTCCTTCGTATTAATGTTTCTGTATTTGTCAAGGTCTAAAAACATATTGGGTCAAAGTCTGGTTGTATCTTCTATTGCACAAGCTAATAGGAAACAAAACAAAAACAAAAACAAAACAAAAAAGCAAAAAAAAAAACTGCTTTGTACTGCAGGAAACTCTTTGTACTGCAGGAAATCATATTAGCTTTTATTTGTCTATACCTGTGTGAAACACTCAACAGAGGAATGTAGAACTCCCTACCCCCCCTTTAAGACCTTATTTTTTTCTCTCCCAAAAATGTTTTCCCCTCTCCACCTCTCCATCAATATATTTTTCATAATTTTACATCATTGACTGTTCTTAATGATAGATCTGTAAAGTTCTTTGGAGGTAAATATGATTCTCTCTACTGAGAGGATATCCTAAGTTATAATGCAGTATCTATCTTCGAATCTGTGGTGAAGACAAAGTCCCTAGTAAATTTCAGCGGTGATGAGAAAACACGGGAGTTAAAACCTCCCTGGAAAATAACTGGTGGCATGCTCTTTAAGGAGAAATTTATTTTTGTGCAAGGAACTGGCAAAGGACTTACCCATCATTTAGACTTATTTAAAAAAAATAAAATATAGTTTTCAAAATCAATATTTTGGTAGTTCTCTAAAGATGTTTCACTCTTAAAATACTGAAGAAAATATACCTTCCTTAGAAAAGGCAAAATTAGCATAAATTTTGTTTGTTAGTTGAAATCTGGATAAAGATTTTGCACTACCTTTGTTTTGCATGAAAGGTCGGCTGTTGTTTTGGCTGACATTCTTAATATAGTAATATTTCACAGCTGGTAATTTGCAGCCAGTAACAGCCAGATGGTGCTTTTCTAAGGTGAATTTAGGGCATTTTGAGCAGTCATAAATGTGAGACTCATAAAGTGAGATGGGGGTGTGGGACATGACCAAAACAAACAAAATGAACAACAAAACAGACAATTCTGTTTTTCTGGATTTGATAGCATACCTGATCTCATCCAAGACTATGCATGCTTTACATGGTAACCCGTAAAAAGGGAGCTATGATAATCAGGCATAACTAAATTGTTTAATTTCTGACCTCTATCAGATTTAAACTTCAACTCCCAGAGCTCATTGCTTTCCAGCTCTCCTGACAATGATTATTTTGAGTTTTTCTGCAACTTTGTAAATATTTTGGCAGACTTTATCTTAAATCACTGCCTCATTATGCAAGGTTTTCCCTGGTGCCTGTGCAAAACATATTATATTACCAGACACTAATGTTCTTAAATTTTGAAGAGCTGGAAGAGGAGATATAAAGGCAAGGAACTCAAAAAAACAAACAAACAAACAACAACAAACAAACAAAAAACAGACAAATGACTTCTGTGTTTACTTGTTTACTATATTTACACAGCAAGATAATGCAATACTAATTTTAATTTATATAATGCAAGATATTATATAATTTATATAATGCAAGTTAAGATAATGCAATACTAATTTTAATACTAATTAAGCTGCTTGCAAAGAATGAAAACTTGTTACCATAGTCATTTCCAAGCTTGAAGTGTTTATAATGGACAAGGGAATTGTAAAAAATGAGCTATGAGCTTCTTTTTTTTTTTTTTTTTCCAGTTGGTAGTCTTTTCTGAACATTACTTATGAATGTGGCTTGACATGATGACATGGTAAGTTGTATCCTAAACTGTATCCAGAGTTTATTTTGGTTAGATCCATTTTATAATAAAGCAGACATAAAATTAAGCAAACTCATCTAATTATCCTTTATTCTGTGATCCTGTGACTCATTGTGTATATTTGTGATATCACAGAATAGTTTGGGTTGGAAAGGACCTTAAAGATCATATAATTCCAACCCCTCTGCCATGGGCAGAGACAACTCCTACTAGACCAGGTTGCTCAAAGCCCCATTCAACCTGACCTTGAACAGTTCAAGGGACATCCCTCGGGCAACCTGTTCCAGTGTCTCACTACATTATAAAGAACACCTTTCTAATATCTGAATGCAACTTCTTGTTATTGTTCTTGGAACACTGGAGGGACAGCTATAATTACATTCTTGGCTGAATATATTAAAACTCTTACTGAGTAAGGATTATTATCTGTAGTAGTTCACAGGTCCCCAGAGAAATATGAGTACCAGGACCAGTTGTAGTTGGTGGTCAGTTCTGGCAAATCATGACACGGAAAAATCACTTGTGTCTGGCAGAAGGCTAAACCTTTGATGTTCTGTGGTGTTCCACCTTTTGTCTTCTTGCAAGGTATTTCTTATTTTGTATGGTCCTGGAGAAATGGCTGGGTCCACAGGTTCTAGCTATCCATAGCCCCAGGCTGGAGTACCATTTAATTTAAATGGAATACCATTTAATTTAAATGATTAAAAAAAAAAAAAAAAAAAGTTGCAATTTAGAGAAACTCAGCCCAGAATACCCATATTAGAAACACAACTATTTATCTAGAAAGAGGAGAAAGTAGATGAATGTTTGTATTTCAGGTGAATTTTATTACCATTGAACTGTTATGTGAGAAGTACAGTTCTGGAACATGGAAAAAGCTGGGTAGTTAGTTCTCCGAACTGAATCTTTTTTAATATGAAGATTATTTTAGCTGTTCTTATAGGTTCTTTCTATAACACCAAACCATTTTGTATTAACTTAAAAAAAAAAAAAAAAAAAAAAAAAAAAAGTTGCAATAAATAAGTAGTCACACTGAACCAAAATGAATCTAATATCATTAAAAATATAGTTGAACAAAAAGGCTAATAGAAAAGCTTGGGTTACATCCTCCTGAACAACCTTTGAGAGTTTATTTTATTTCTCTCTCACCAGGCTGAATTCTTTTATTAATAAAGAGTTTCAGGATGACTCCTTTTTATGTACTTTTTCATTCATTAAAATTAATTGTAAAGGTATCTTGTTTTACATCTCCAGAATAGTTGGTTTCTGTTTCCGTACATCTCCCACAACAGGGAAAAAGCTCATTTATGTAACAGTGTATCTGAATATTTGTCAAAAGTGCAGAAGCTTGTCTCTGTGCTTTGTATTGAAACAGAGGCCAGGTGACAGCTGCAAACCTTGTATCAGTGGTGAGCGCCCTAAGCTTGGAAATGTGTCAGGAATGTTTACATAACTGACTTAGAATTATGGAAAAACTTCTTAAGTATCTGTTTTTAAGCAACTTGGTGCTCGAGGTTTTTCCTTTTTGATTTTAAACTTCAATTAGTTATACTCAGAAGCTGTATTTAATTTTTGTTTGTTTGTTTGTTTTGGTATCACAGGAATCTTCTGTTTGGAGCAGAAGGTAATCTCAGTAATGCAGTCAAATATTTCAAATCTATATAGACAAATTCCTGCATGGATATAGAGTCACAAAGAGAGGCCATTGCATGATTGGGATCTAGGGGGATTCTTTGTTCTTATGAGTGTGTCAATGGCCAACTAGTTGTACTTTTAGAGTACACATAAATGAATAATGATATAGTTCAGTTTTCTGAGCTTCTGTTGAAAACTTAAGGAGCCGTCAGAGTTTTTTTGTAATGTGTAAGAGTATTTTTCCCACAGAAAATAATTTTCCAGTAAATTGCATAGAAGGTTTGAGTAAATGCATTCTTTCCTTACATGGAATTGCATAGAAGTTTTTATATTCCCTTGTTTTAGCAATATAAAATTTCACTGTTTCACTTTGCAACTGATTGCTGGAAGAAGATGCCAGGAAACCAAGTCACATCATTCCAATTACCCTCAGATATTGTGATAATCAAGGATGAGAGATGAAAAAAATATCAGAAAACATGATATTTCAAAATACAATAGTGTTGTTTTGTATGACCCTTGTATTTTTCACATACATATATATATTCATTTGTGTTTAGACACTGTTGAATGATAGATTCCCACTATACACAGTGAGTTTGGAAATGCATGGTTGGAAGATAAAGATTTATGAGACAAAAACTGCAGGGAACTTAGTGGTGTTGTAAGGAAACATCTAGCCTAGTGGCATCCCAGTGAGGGTTAGACCTTTGAGGTGAAGTAGCCATAAGAATGAAGTGAGTTATTCTATGGGATATCTAGGACAGAGAGAGATTATCAGCAGGGAAGGAACAAAATCTATTTGTGCCTCCAAGATACTTTGTTATAAATTTGATCCATTTATGCTTCTAAAAGGTTGTTTAAAACCCTAATTAGCAACAGGAAACCAGAAGGACTTGAACAGCAATCTATTGTTTTGTTTAATGGGGAGAGTGGTAAGTCTTGCCCAAAGCATCAAAGACAGCAATAGGAAAGCTGCTTGTTCTGAGTATAATAAAGTGAAATGTGTGTAGCCCTTAACCATAGTTTTTTCCTCAAGCCTTTAACATAAAGAAGTAATTTGAACAAGGTGGAATTCATTCATTGTACCTAACTACAGCCTAGGATGTTTGGTAAAACTGCTAATATCCATGTCTTCAGATGTAGAGTGACTATTTGTGCAAAGACAGCCTAAGCAGAACTGCTCTTAAGAACAGCATCTTCCATGACTTACATTTGTTAAGTAGAGAGCATAAAATGTTCTGAGTGTATAATATGAGTTCATATATGCTTTAATCTTAAATTACGATAACTGTAATAACTGTCTAATCAGCAAATATCAGAGGACTTTATACACCAATTTCTCACAAATTTTTGGTTAAGAAATGAGACAGACAAGGGAAAGAGCAAAGTACAAGATGTTGGTATAATGTATTTAATTTTTTATTACTGCTTTACTGAACTGACCAGCTATTGAATCACTTTAAAATTCTTTTTCTTTGATTAATAGATACTTAAATGTTGGTTCTGGACATACCTGAGGGAAAAAAATCTTTGACTATGGAAAATTAGAGAAGCCAGCCCTTCACATTTATTTCATGCAGTTGTTGTGGATTTATTTTTGTTTGTTTTCATATCAAAATACATCCTTCTGGAGAAAA
This sequence comes from Aythya marila, assembly GCF_965140915.1. NCBI lineage: Eukaryota > Metazoa > Chordata > Aves > Anseriformes > Anatidae > Aythya > Aythya marila. The sequence continues at coordinate 78,112,881 of NC_139043.1, forward strand.
TATATGCCCATATGTTCCTAAGCCAGTGCAAGAAATACACAGGTGACAATGTTTTGGATGCTAGAAAAGATTTTGAAGTTTTAAGCTCTATCAATAGATGAAACATATTTTAACCATTGCTATACTTACACATGCTATTTGTATTAACATTTCTTTTGTTCCCTATAATTTCTGTGTTGCTGTGATTCCAGATTCAGTAACACTGCCATGTGAGAACAAGACATAAAAATAGCTTTTCTCTTAGGTGAAGTCAGCATGCTAAATTTCGTTGTCCAACCTTTCTTGAAATTTAAAAAGATAATGACTGGTTGAGAGAGAGTACACATACAATTTCTAACAGAAGTTTCATATTTATTTATTCATTTATTTAATTTCTATGTAAGCAGGTATGGGTAATAGTTTTAATAATTAGTTAAAGATATTGGCCCATATACTAAACTGACTTTAACTCAGTAGGTTTCACCTTTTGAACTTTGTATTCATGCTGTGATATTTCTAGTGGAGATCTGTACGTGGGCAGTTATAATAACTTTAAAGAATCATCACTAAGAAAGGATTATAAAAAATCTTATTCTCCCATCCCCACCTCCCCCCCAAGAAATAAAGTTTATTTATTTAATTGAAATACTGACATTAGAGGTGACAGAAAGACAGGATTAGTCTTTGATTAGTCTGATTGACAGATCAGATCTCAAAATTTTAATCTGGAGATATTTCTGCTAAAACAATTATCACTAACCTTTTCCTCTCCTTCTCCCTTATTGTGGTCTCCTCAGCTTACTACTTGGCAGTCATGGTGTCATGTCCCTGTTGAAAAAGGCATGTTAATTTTATCAGAGCTTGTTTGGCAGCTTTAACTTATTTGCTGATGGAACCCTGATCCATCAACATATGCCTGCTACATGATATTAATATTTTTAACTGTCCAAAGCAACATGTTATTGTAACTGCACAGAACCTGCTTTTTATTCTCTATGTTACTATTTTTATTTGAAGTCCAGATTGTATTTAAAGGTAAAAACCTATACTGGTAATCAGAATAATATAGGATAAATACTGATGATAAATGACAATATGTTCATATGTTCATATGTTCAGTCTGGGAATAGGTCAAAACAAACTAAGCAGTCAGAAATGCTGTAGCTGCCACATCAAGAAGTGCCAGAGGAGTCAATTTTCAGTACTCAATAGAGTCATCTTGTGTGTTTGTTGTTGTTTGTTTTTTTTTTTTCCAAAACCTAGGAATAATGCTGTCTTTATTATTAGTATAATAATAATAAACAATAATAATTTATTATTATTATTATTATTATTATAATTTTCAGTTTAGTTAGTTCCAACCACTTATCTGTTCAAAGATACAGACAATAAAATAACATATAGTATTCCCTGAACCAAAAGCAATCTCTGCAAATTGTCATGTGCAAGCTGTCAAGCAATCTTTAAATTAAAAGAAATGTTCTTTTTGCTGATGTATCTTGTCTGTTGTATCTGACCAGTCCTTCCTCAGGGAAATGTGGAAGGCAGTATTTATATACATATATATTTTCTGTATTTTAACAGTCTTAGTATGTGCTGCACAAGTACTGTGGTTTAACCTGGCAGGCAGCTAAGCACCACACAGCTGTTCACTCAACGCCCCCCTACCTCAGTAGATGGAGGAGAGAACTGAGGGAAAAAAAAAAAAAAAAAAAAGAAAAAAAAAAAAGCTCATGTTCATGGGTTGAGATAAAGACAGTGAATGAATACAGACAATAAAGGAATAATAAGACTATAGAAAGCAAACGATGCACTTGCTCACCATTCGCTGACCCAGACAGACCCCAAGCAGCAAGCAGTCCTCCCCACCAGTGACTCCATATTTATTGTTCAGCATGATGTATGTATTTATTGTTCAGCATGTAGTATGGAATGTCCAGCTACCAGAATAACCAGCTACTAGGAAAAAAATTAACTGTATCCCAGTTGAAACCAGAACAAGGTAGTCAAGCTTCTCTCATATTTTGTTTCAGAGGAGTTATGATACCTTAAATTCGTGGTGGAAAATATGTTTCTGACCTTTCTTTTTTTTTTCTCTTTTTTTTTTTTTTTTTTTTCTTGTGGAGGAAAAAGATCATGAGTTTGCTATCAACATTGTTAACGTATTTTCTGTCACTTTCTATGGCAAGACTTTTTTCTTCTCCTGCACTTTTGTCTCTCTGAAGTTGGTTTAGTTTAAACTAGCTCCATTCGATTTTTGCCAATAGATGCAGAAGTCAATGTTCTGTGCATTTGTATGTACAGATTTTTGAAGATGAAGATTAGTTGTTTTTTTTTTTTTCTTTAAAAATTAAGTTACTTTTTTATCATTGTTTGAGATATCACACATTTTCTTCATATCATAGCATTTATGGTCATCTAACATACTTGAGCTATTCATCCATCAATACCTCATTTCAATTCAGACAATGAGACAACTCATACTTCATACTGTTTTTTACTTCCAAATGAGAAAAAGAAGAGCAAGAACTGTATTATACTGTGGTTTTTGTTTGTTTATTTTTGTTTGTTGTTTTTTTTTTCCTAATTTGTATTTCTTGTCCTCCTAATTTTCCATTTTTCATGAAGAAATATCCCTGAGTATAATAGACTGTAAAAGAGAACAGTTTATCAAAGGACTGTGAAAGAGATTCTCTGTAACAGTGTTGCCTAGAAATTATAATTTGAAGTTCTGGTTCAATAGCATGGAAGTTGAGATATTACAAAAAGCCACAAGCTTCTTTAAAGGGGGCTTAAAACCCTCCTGTCTTTTTCCACCCTATCATTTTATCTGCAGATATGCTGAATAATGGAAGCTGCTTTTTAAATTTGTTTTCCCTTACATATCTAAAATTTGTGGTTATTGATATTTGCGTGCTTTAAAAAGTACTGTGTATCTTTTAAAGAAGAAAACAAATTTTAATCAGCAAAAACTTGATGAATATTTGCTAACTGCATATTCCTTTGCATTACACAAGTACCAGTATAATCCAAATGCTGAGTCACTGCATAGAAGCAAATGTTTTCTGTGAACTTTCAGTTAAGCTTTTAGAAGTTTCTTCAGTGGAGAAATAGTAAAAAATGTTAGGAGATTATAGTGCTTATAACAATGGCTTTTTTCAATATGAGAAGGAATTGGTTCAAGGTTTCTAAATTTGAAGCACTTCTTTTGAAAATTTAACAGATACTTTTTTGCTAGACTAAACTTTAAACACTCATATGTGCCATAAGTCACCATCCTACTCTATTTTTAATAGGCAACAACTGCAGTTAATTTTCCCCAAATTGAGTTTGTTTTGACCTGGATAATAATTGGTAAATTATTTCCCTGTCTTTATCTTGACCCATGTGCTTTTCTATTTTATTTTCCTCTGTGTTCTCTTGAGGAGAGGGAGCAAGACAACTGCTGGGTTGGCACCTGGTAGCCAGCCAAGGTAACCCACCATACAGGGTTGAATGAACATTCAGTCCTCAAGCCTGAATCTGACACACAGTCTTCATTCCACCAAAGAAATGCAGGCTAGGTAACCTCAGCTGGTCAAAGCATAATACACTGCTTGGGTTCACGTATCCAACAGGAGCTGTGATAGTGAACCTTGAAGTTGACCTGGTTGTTTTGGAAATAAAAATATTTCAAACAGGCATTTTGCAGTGTTGTACTGACACCACAGTCAGGTTTAATGGCATTTCTTTCCTATGTTGTAAATCAGAAATAGACTAAAGCTATAATTTACGTCCTTCTGGTAGTTGATGATGCATGGTTAGGTCCAGGGCAAATTCTCCAAGGGTCAACAATATCTGGTACAGCATACCACATAATCTAAATATAAAATCCAGATGCACTGAGAGGCTTATATAATATTATTTCATGCATAATTTCCTATTTCCTGCTGTTTTATTTTCCCACTTTCCTGAGACCAGCTATTAGGCTTATTATGAATTATTGGTTTAATATCTACTGAGAACCTCATTTAAAAAAAAAAAAAAACAGACAAAACAAACAAACAAAAAACCCTCCTCTTAATGTTACTTTCACATTTTTATCTTTACTAAAAACATGATAGAATGTTATTATTTTTTTCCAACACAATATTGCAGTATTTGAAACTGTTTTTATTTTGTTTTTCTTCTTCTTTCTTTTTTTTTTTTTTTTTTTTTTTTAATAAACAAGTGATTTTCTCAACATCAGAATACTATCAGAATACTATACTTATTCTACTGAAGTTTCATTTTCAAATTCTGGATGAAATCTAAAAGTAAAGTTCATATTTTTCTATGGTCTTAGTGCAGGAACTGTTTCCTTCTTGATGTTTGACAAGAGGCTCTATTGTGACCTTACTTGTGAAATAAAGACAAAATAAAATAATTAAATTCACCTAATCTGATACATACTGTAAACCGTTGTCAAAAAGAAACAAACAAACAAAACAAACAAACAAACAAAAAAAAATACTCTTCAGAGTAGTTTAGTAGATGACTTCCATTATTTTGAAAAGTTTTCCTTACATATGAGTTAAAACTCTACCTGCATTTGTTGAAGTGCAGACATAAGTATTTCTTGTTGTTGTGCATGACTAATGCACAATATTCATGTTAAGGCATTTCAGAAGCCTATCTGCATTCAAACATGATTAAGGAACCATTATTATGGTGAAAGTCTCTGAAGTATAGATCTGAAGGAGTCTCTTATTGCGGTGGTAGGTTTGGCTTTCTTCCTTTCAAAAACTGTTTTGGTAGTTTCTTTACTGTTTGTGTTTACAAAAGTAATTTAAACAACTCAGTTTTACTGTGTTTCTCAACAGAATGGTGTGAGATGTTCAGTGAAAGAAAATTTTGAAAGTATTTTTTCAGATTTCAGTAGTTAAATGGGACTGGCTTTTTCCAAGTCATATTTCTCCTCTAGTGATGTTCTCGTTTCCATATTGAACTATGTAGAACTATTTCTACAGTTCTCACTTTTTAAGGTAAACAATTAAAAAAAAAAATAAAAGTCTGTTCCGACAAACTTTGTCAGTCTGTCTGTATACAACATGAAGATCATTGTAGTTGAAAATAGCCTACAGAATCTTTCAAATATGGTTGAAAGTATTAGACTTTTCCTCCTACTTCTGTTACTGCAGCCCTTCATGTTACATTATCTCTTTCCTCTTTTTCTTTAAAATTGGAAATCATCATGTTGTCCACAGTTGTCTCTTCCTCTCTGTTCAACACCTCATGTGCTCTGCCTGTAACTTTCTACCTTAACTACCATGAATTCTGTCATGATGTGAAAGTCATATTAACAAAGTTGTTTCCTTGATCTTGTGTCAACCATTGATTTTCAAAAGTAGACTGTGGGTTTTCTTTAAATCACCAAGATATCTTCAATGAACGGAGCAGAACTCTGTCAGCTATAATGTTGCTATTTTGTCGTTGTTGTTGTTTTGTTTTTCTTTTATCTTAATATTTGGTCTGCTTTCAGGTTTTTGGAGAAAGCACCATCTTACTTGTTTGAAATATGCTGTAGCCTGTAGCTCTGGCACAGAGGCAGATGAGTGGTGAAATATTTGTGCTATTTAGAAGGTCACTTTAAAGTATTAGGATACATTGTAACTCAGCATAAGGGAGAGCTGATTATATTCAAATGTTTTAACTGTGCAAAAAAGTAAGTTGGGAAAATTTAAGCCCAAGCAGCTTGCTTGGCATAAGCAAATTGCATTGTTGACAACATAGAAACTAACTATGAGAGGTTATACTGACCTTGTTGGTTAGAAATGAAATTACAGACGTGACACTTCTGTTAATGTAGAGTCAGTCATAATCTGCAATTACTTTTTTGTTAACAATGAAGTGTGAGGGTAAAACAGATTGGTAACAATAACCACTATAACAAGTAATGGAATTTTCTGATGCAATTCTAACAATGTGATTTGAGGCCAATACCAATCATACTAAGGTATGGTAATGAATGTGGTTTAGTGAAGCTTTACAGTCAATATGTGCAATTGGTAAAATAAGTCATAAGGGCTTCTTTAAAAAGTACTTATGTTTCTGCACATCATGCAACACTCCTTCTGCCATGCAGAGTACACCATTTTTTGATCTCAACAAGAAATATTAGATCTATCTTTGTATTTCTGATTAAGTAAACCTGCAACCTTTCCTTTCTATGAGTGTTAATATGACCAGAAAAGGCAAAAACAGATCAAAATAAGAAATGTCTGCCCTTAACTGATATTAATCCACACTGTTCACAGGTGAAGGAAAGAGAAAAGCAAAAAAGTTGCCTATGGTTAAATTAATGTACTAATGAGAAAATTCTAAGCTGAACTGATGATGGAATCATTCACTCTGGACTCTGATTTTCATTGGCAAAGACAGAAATTCTATATTTGCTGTCCTATGTTTGCCTGTAGTGACCTTCCTCTCTTACAGGTAGACTGTAAGACCAAATCACTTAGGATGTGCTGCTCTCATTAAATTTAAAGGAATTTTCTAAGGTATAGAAATACTATTTATTCATCCCTGAGCAAATCTAATAGTATAAATCATATTGTAAGGAAATATCTCATTTTCAGCGGCAGCAAATATAAACACAATCTCCATTTTTCTATTGTAGCTAAACAATCTATGCAATGTTTTTCATAAGTTTTCACAAGATTAGTAAACGGTCATGTTATAGCCTGATTAAATTTAAAAGTTTGCATGGGAGAGGATGTTCCCATGGCTATCAGTCCCTTCTGTACTAAAGTAATAAGTTCCTGTATTGAACTATCTAGCAGGAAGAAAATGCTCATTCCCTTGATATTTATCCTTCCCTCATGGCTTCTGTACAAAACATAATTTTTGAATTACATAAAGCTCATTCAAACAATTTTTTTTTTTAATATCATAAAAGTAAAAAATAGATTTATTGGATAATACAACTAATGTAAAAGTTTAGTGGTCATAATTGGTTTGATTCACAGTTTGTGTTTTCCATACAAATTTCCTTAAGGCTGGCAAGATTAGTTCTAAAAAAATATAAAATAAAATAAATAAAATAAAATAAAACTATAAAAAAATATAAAAGTAAAAAGTTCATTTCTCTTTATCAGAATTGAAAATATTTGCTTTTAGATCTTCTAAGGAAGAAAATACAGGGTTTCTTCTAAGGAAAAAAATACATCCGTAGGAACGAAAAATAGCCATATTAGTTTGAACGTAAAGTCAACCAGCCCACTCACCTGCTCATGAGAATGCCTAGCAGGAAAGACTAGAAGAAAATATGTAAAATAAATATATATATACATATATATACACTGATATTTTTATATACCATTGGCTTTCATCAATTGTGAATTTTCAGTTAAAGATTACCTTCCTTTGGTTTACAAAAAAACAAACCTTCCTTTGATTTACAGTCCATGACAGATCATTTCTTCAGGCAAATTAATTAAAAAAAAAAAAAAAAAAAAAAAAAAAAGGAGTGCGTGTGATTTTTTTTTAATATCTGATGATCTGTTTTTGCTTATTCTAGTTTGTATGTAAAAAAAATTACTTCTTAATCTTTTTTATTAATTGTTTCAGTCCTTTAAGAAATGCATTGGTGTGATTGACGGAACTAAATCAGACAGCACAAGTAAAGTGTTTAGAGTTTTGTGATTTTATTTTTTATTTTTATTTTTTAAAGTCAGCCCTGGGTACCTTTTTCAATTAGTTTCACTTTTATTATTTTACTCACATCCCATTTTGAAAAGGAAAATGACAAATAGTAATGGCAAAGAAAGAAAACACAATGACAATGGACAGTATTTTTATATTTTTGTCAAATATTTAACTTTGCTGGTTTTTTGTTTGTTTGTTTGTTTGTTTGTTTGTTTCAGGCCAGTAATATACTTACTGGTTAATTTCTTATTTTGTCAAAATAATTTTCCACTCACATTCTTTGAGTTGAGTCTTATATTTTCTATTGTTATATTCTTAATATTCTATTATTATCCTCTATTGTAAGTGCACCAAGTATACTTTTTTTTTTTTTTTTAATATAAATTCAGGTTTTGTATTTTGCTCTAACCTAATAAAAACCTGAACATTACATGTTGTCTTGCTAGCAGTACATAGTTTTTTTGTTCTGTTATAAAGACAGATGTAAATCTTGAACTAGTGAGAGATAGGAAGGTAAAAGTAGTTTTACAGCAGAGTAAAGTTGATGTACATAGTACAAATATTTTGAAAATCATAACAGATGCTGGTTTACAATGGTTTCTAGATTTGAAATTGTAATATGCCTCAAAGCTTCCTAAATGACTTTTCAATTCCTTCAAAAATTGCTTTTCACTTTTGTAATGTCTTCCATGACAGAATCATCTTTTTCTTTAAGTGACTTGAGTGTTACTCAAACATAGACATGAGCTTTGAAAAGAAGTGAGAAATTGATATCTTTTTTTTTTTTTTTTACCTTATTTATATTTCATACCTCGAGGAGGGGGGGGGGGGGAGTGGAATAATTGGGAGGTCAAGGTAACAGTCCGGATAGTGCCACAAGTATTTTTAAGTTTACACTATCATCTCTTATCAGTGATGATGATTGTGAGATAGAAGCACTACCATTTTTTTCAGAGTGCCCTGTAAAAATCATAAGCCATGAGATAAAGTGCTTACAGAGAACATAAACTCTTTCAAGAAATTGGCAGAGTTTATAAACTCCCCAAATCATCTTATGTTCTAATTTATATTGATGTTTCATGTATAAATTGTAATATCTATTGGCATAAATGGGTTTTTGTAGTATTTAAACTCTCAGTCTTCTTAGAGGGATCAGTGAGCATAACAAGCTTATAGGAACTGGAAGCAGTGCATGTAGACTTTGTAATCTTTCCATTTGTCATGTAATCAACAACCAAAAAATGGGTGAACAGGACCTTCTCAGGATCTGTAATCCATACAGGGATACCTAAATATTTACTGACAAAATATTAAAATACTTTCAATGTATCTGGTATTTCCTTTCTCTATGTAAATTTCTAAATCCACGAGAGAACTTGAGTGTTTTGAACTGAGTTTTACATGTCTGGAGTTTAGGTCCAGAACTTGAATATTTAAATTTTCTGACCAACCACTGAAAACCCATTAACTTTCTTACAGTTGAAGTCATTTTTATAATTCATGTTTCCTTTCTGTGCAGATCTAGAACTATCTCGGTTCTGATGCTTTTGAGTAACTTGGCTAAAATTTCATATCCAAATCCTGTGTTGTGAATAAATATACTTGCCTAGCCTTTCCGGACTCCTATGTCTTTAGCTAGAAAGGAAGAAACAACTTTCCTGCTGTGCAGAAAGGCAGAGTGTAGGCTTCTACCTACAAGAGAGCAAGTTCAGAACTGAAACTCGTACACAGAGCAAGGTGTCTAGAGGTACTATAAAATCTGGGAAGCAAGCCTGGGAGAGGAATATCACTTAAGATCTCCCCTTTTCCTGAGCATTTATTTATGGCTGGATGTGGTTGCAACTGACCTGCTACCAGAGTTGGTGCTCCTTCAAGTGACCTCAAAAACCTATCACTTACCTGGGACTTCCAATTTGGTCACCAGTGCCTTAATGTTGGTTCCCAAATTGCCATGAGACTAGGTTTATGCTGCAGCTCAAGCCCTCTTTCTTTGCAGGACTGAATTTCTAATGAGAATTGCCATGGTCACCAGTTCAGAATTGAATAGCTAAAAGTTAACTGAGATTCTGGGACGGGATGAAATCAGCAGGGAACGGATGTAACCAGAAACATAACTTGCTTTCAGTGACCTGCTGCGGATAGGCTTTTTTAACTTCAGGGGCTGCTCAACACCTGGAGTGGGGTGAGGGAGAGAGATGGTGCAGGTTTCTCACAGTAGTCTCCTGGACATGTTGACTGCATTGTGCCTGTCGACCTGTGCAGAGTTTTAGCATTCCCAGAAGCATTATAAGTTGCAGAGTGTAGTAGTGAGCTGTTCAGCCACCAGGAAGTTTCCTGATGGGTTGGTATGCCATGTCTGCTGTGGCACCTGCCAGCACACAGCACAGGCTGGCACCAGGTGCACCAGCACCTGCCCTTGATAAAGCAGGAGCTGCCCCAGGCCTGCCTGTGAGGCCCAGCAGAGCAAGCCTGGCCTGGCCAAGGTCATCAGCTCCTCAGGACAACATCTGCCAATATAATGAGTAACTCTATCTTATCTGAAACCAGGACAGTATCTCAGGAGTGCTAAGATAACTCCAAAAATCTTTGTTTCATCTTATATATGTACGCTTTTTATTTTCTGTTTAATATAATTGTTAATAGCAAGGACCTGCAAGGTCACTGATAGGTAGACAAAAATACAAGTGATACATACAAAAAATACATAGACACATCTTTTTCTAAGGCAACTAATTTAGCATCATAAAAAAGTGAGAACTCTATCCATGTCACCTTTCACTATTCAATAATCTAATCTTTAATATTTCTATTTTTATCCTTCCTAATTTATTTTTATTTTCTTCCCCAAATCCATGAAATTATCTAATTGGGAGTTAGGTGAAACCTTTATTGATCTTTTTATTTCTTTTGCATTGCCAGTATAGCATATCAGATGAGATATTAAAAGTGTCGAATTTCAAGGGCAATTTTATGTCGCTTAATAGTCTTTCCGGTGGTTAACCACAGCACCCTTTCATTAACAAACAAGCAATCATCATTTTCTTTCTTTTTTTTTTTTTTTTTCTTCAGCCATTAAGATGGTAAATGAAATAAATAGCTTGTTAATGCTGGATTGTGGAAACTTCTTGAGACCTAGTGTGCTGAAAAGAACAGATTAATGCCCTTACCACTGTCTTTGTATGTAGCTCACAAATGATACACTTGAATCTGATTTTCTGTAAAGCAGTGCAGATTCATGTAAAATAACCCATACAGATAAGAGACAAGCACTAAAAATAAAAATACATTTGTAAAAAGGTTTTGTGAAGCAAGAGAATTTGCATTACCCCATACTTTCCTGCTTGGGAAAAATAAAAAAATAATATATATATATATAAAAAAAAATAAAAAATAAAAGAGATAACTCCATGCTTAGCACATCAGTCAAAATCATTGAAAATGCAAGAACCGTTTATCTGGGAAATGTATTTCACAATAAAATCCTAGAGTAGTAATTAAAATTGGCAGATCCAAGTCTGCTATTGGTGGCAGCAGTCTTACTAAGGGAAAAAAGATACATAATTTTTGTAATGTTCCATTGTGCATCAGGCTGTGTTAATTTTGGACATGGTGTGCTTCACTGAAGATGGAAAGGAACTGCATAAAAATTACTGTTGTAATTTGGTAAAATAATCAAATTCATGATTTGTTTTAAGGAGAATGAATAGAGTCTGGAAACAAAAGGCTCAGAGAAAGATTATTATTGATTTGCATTATGGGAACCACTTCAAGCAGACACGAGAAATCTTTCAAGGATCATGTGTTGGCTTGTATTTTCCTTTCCCAAAGGGAAGGTTCAGCATGCTGCTTGAAATTCCCTGGGAACTGGAGATGCAAACCCTCAAAAAAGCAAGATGTTACTGCTAAGTTTTTTCTTTCTTCTTGTGGATCTCCAAACTTAAACTCAGCAGGTCCCTGACATTTCTCACATACCATCCTCTAGATGCTGTATGCCTGTCTTTGCTTAGAATACATCCCGTACTCAAAATTGTTATCTCTGTTTTGAACTTTTTAATGAAGAATATGCTCTTGTTACTGTCATAATATGAAATGAAATCATGGCCATCAAGAGTTTAGTCTATGTGTATGAGGCAGCATAAAAGAGGAATGATAAGGCAATTAAATTCTTCACACAAGGCTGTATAAGAGATGTCAAGGGAACCCTGGTGAGGGTCTAATACCTCAAGATCTGGTCCAGCTCTGTGCTTCACCTGATGCAACTGGATTTCTCCAACTTACAAACTGGTTTGTCCTTGGTGATGTGTGCATGCTTCTCATATCTGGTCTTGTACACAGCTTGGGCAGCTCCACCTCAAATCTGCCCTTAGTCAATCCTGGGAGGTTGACTGAGGAATTTATAGCTCCTCTCCTCTATGTGCTCTCTCTTTCTTTGCATGTTTTTACTTAAAGAATCAGCCCAGCAATAAACTTCAATTCAGAGGCCTCATTAGCTGCAATCTCAGTTATGCTCATTTTCATTTTATTTTATTACATTTTATTTTATTTTAATTGAAAATTAAACACATAGATATAGATAGATATTGATGATATAGATAGCGGTTTACTAAAGAAGATGCTTTGGGTTGATGTTTCTTGTCTTCTCATTGCCTGTGTTGAGTCTTGTCTTAGGCTGTTTGATATCCTCACAGGTTGCATGTCTGTATGTGTCCCTGTAGCTGTTTTCTTTTTTCCATTATTTTGACTACTTTTTCCATAAGTATCACATGCCTGGTCAAACTGTGCACATTTGCTGAGTTCCCAAGTCACACCATCGTTCAGGGCAATATTGCAGAAGACTGTACTGTCTCTTGAGGGCTTTGTGAAAAGACAAGAAAATCCACTTTCATGCTGTTGAGGGTCTTTATTAATAATTCAGTTGCTGTCTTTATTCACCATTTTGACAGTAAACTAACCTAGAAAGAATACATATTTTTTGTTAGTTTTGATTCTTACTGAAAGTGGGGGAGGCACACTTATCAGTCTTCTGGTAAAAATATCTTTCTCTACTGCTTTCCTCCTTCTCCATCTCTCTTTCTTTTCTAATGTTTCAAATTATATTTTTCCTAAAGGAAAAGACAAGAGTGTTGCATTTGAACTCAGTCAATTCCCTTTCTCCCACTCAGGTCTCAGCCAGTGTGCATCACAAAATGCATTAGTCCTGTTGATTTTATTAACTCATGTTTCAGTAGGTCTTGAAGCTCATTCTAAGTCAGCTCTGATCATATATAAGGTATAAGGTATAAGATCTTTTTTTTTTTTTTTTTTTTTTTTTTAATCTCTCTTAAGCTGTTTTTCTCCTGGCTTCCTATTCAACACAAAACTAATCATGACTAAAGTTTGTGTTGTAAAGTAAGCTGCATAAGCAAACATTAAACTTTTGACATTCTGGGTTTTATTCATAACAATTTGAAATTCTGGCAAACATTCTTTTGCACATTGTAATAAGTAATTATTAGTCATAGGTCTTTAAATTCAATGATGAAGTAGCCTATTGGTTTAGGAATGTGGATGGTTATGGATTTTTTTTGGATTGTGGTTAAACTTTCTTTAAGTAAGGAACAACTGGAGGAAAAACAAACAAAGTGGAAATAATCTAGAAAGGAAGGGATAATCTCAATTTTGAAACTGTAGCTTCAAGTGATATTGGGAAGTTGAGCACTACTCTGGTCTAGAGGGATACACACAAAGAGCCTTCATGTGGCATGAAAAATGGTGTGTAATATTGAGGCATTCAAGGACTTGTACTCAGAAGTTTTTGGGTTACCAAATCTATTTTGTTCTGGGTTGATTTGTGCTGAGTTGTTTGTACAGGGTTGATCTTAGGATAAAATGTTCAACAGTTTGACTCAGAACATGCCCAGAGAATGCTGCTTTCCAGTCAACCCATAATCACTTCCCACTTGGACTGTGTCTAAGAACTTACTATGAAAGCATGTACCTCATTTATGTTATTTTGAAATGTCATTATTTTTATTTTTTTAATTCTTTAATTGTTTTAATTAAATAAAATGTTATTATTATTACTAAAGAACATAGGAGACTTTAGTTCTCAAATTCTTGAAAATGTTTAAGTGCACAGGAAATCATGAGTAATGTTATTAAGTGAGTATTTCCTATTACCAGAATAGATGTCAGATTGACTGTCAGATTGTATAGTTTTCAGGAAAAAGTGAGTACAAAAGCTGCCTCTAATTTTTTTAGACCCCTAGAAAAATATGCTCATTCTCCCTATCATCCAATGAAGTGTTAAATACCTTTAATTTCTCATTAGAATCTCAACAGATGTCACTACTATTTAGTAAGTTAAATATAATATCTAAAATGGGTAGCTAGAACTGTTTTCTGAGAGTTCCTCCAATCTTACCACATAAATAACAGCTAAATTAGTAATTTTCCTTGTTCAGCATAAAGCCCTCCACTGTTCCACATAAATACTCAAGCTTAGCAAAAATAAATAAATAAATATCTAGCACCCGGCATTAACGGTTTCTGATCTGAGAATTTTGCTGATGGCCACCAGTTCAGGGCAGGTTGTGAGAGTGTCTTCTAAAAATGCTTTTTCCCTCAACTCCTGCAATGTTGGAAGTGATCAGTACTTGCCATAGAAAATAATTGAATGAGGTGTATACATCAGGGACACAGGGATGCAAGGGTAGATTTCTAATCTTAGACAGACTTTATTGAAGCAATTTATTTTACTCTTTATTTGAGTAGAGCAAGACACAGCTTTACCACTTCCTAAAGGTTTTTATTTATTTATTTATTTTTCTTTAAGATAAATGTTCTGTTATTCTTTCCTTTTCACTTTCTAGCAGTTTCAAAAGCAGCACTAGACAACTCAGTTGCACAGCTTGCTTTGGACAATAATATTAAATAGATAATAAACCAGAGTAGTTGGCTATCTAGGAACAAAAGACCTAGATTACAAAACCACACATATTTCTGCTTCTTTGGTATCAGTTACTGAAATTCCTTCAAATCCTTTAAGATTTCAGAGACTTTTTAGGTGCATACTTTCTTACTGAGACAAATAAATTGTTCACAGGAAAGTTAATTTGGGATGCTCTCTGGGCTTCAAGTGTGTATGTATATATGTGTACTTGCAAATATTTTATAGTGTATAAGTAATTATTTATATAACTACATTTTCATTTTAAAAATATATTATAGATCACACAAGAAAAGCTGAAAGTTTTCAGCGTTTTAAAATATAGTTTGACACGTTTAATTCTGCAAACCTGTGCTAGTATAATAGATACTCAGGAGGGTCACAAGTAAGAGGTGGCAATAGCATAATGTTTCAGAGGTCAACTGGTCAATTACAATGTGTCTACATCGGTACAGAAAATTTGCAGATGAGCATAGTTCTCTATTATCAGAATCTCAGTAGGGAGAATTAAAGTGATTTAGATATTGTGCTGATCTGTCATGACTCGGGTAAAGGTGGATTTAATGAGATCACTGGCATTGCTTTGCCCCTGTTCGGTAGCTGACTAATCAGGAGAGCTGTGAGAATTTCAGGAATGAAAAAAATATACTGAAAGCCTGAAGGGTCTTGGTGGATGAAGAAGCAGTCAGTGATTTGGTTTTCTAGCTTATCCTATGTATCCTCTCTGTCATAAGGAGCAGTTGATGTCTGATACAGCATCATCTGTTAAAAGCAATGTTGGAAGTTATCTGAAGAGGCTGATGCCCTAGTTTTGCCCTGCTGTGACTGATGCACTTAATGAAACATTTTATGTCACGATGCTATAATTTCAGTTCCTGTCATTTCTCTCAGGTTCTTTTTACGTTACGGAATTCAAGATACCATGTAAAAATATTTTTTAAAAGATGAGAGAAAAACAATTTCCTTTTTTTTCATTTTATTTTAATAAAAATGAAATAAGCAATCTTATTTTAATATTAAATTCATTAAGCTTTAGTGTTAATTCATTCCTTTCTCTAAAAATAGTAATAATAATAATAATTTTTAAAAATGTATGATTCATTTCAGTAATATGAACTAATTATATACTTTCTTGGTGTCTGTTATCCTAAGTGGTCCAAAATTTATTATGAACTGATGGAGAAGGGAAAAGAAGAAGATGGGGGGGAAACTTTCATACACACTTTTGAGTTGTGGCTCTGTTTCCCAGCTCACCTGCCAGCCTATTTGGTAACTCTGTCCAAGTCATTTCACTGAGGTCTTTCTGTGTGTTCCTGTCTGGTTTCCAGGAGGGCTTCTATCACACTGCAGCATGGTACTATACTGTACATAATTAGAGCACAACACTGCAATCCCATCTGTTTTGAACTCCTGTATTAAACTCAGATAGATTAAAAATCATACCTGCTCCAGAGAGATTTATGTTGATATGGAGTATGATTTGGAACAAATTAGCAGTGATAATATAATAGCCGAAGGTGGGCCATTAAGAGTTACTATCTGTTCCTTTCCCATCTCCCTCTGTCTCTCTGTGAAAATGTTGTTTGTTACCTTATGGCTAGTAAAATCTGATATTGCTACCTTCACTTATATTTGTACTTCTCTTTTTTTCTCTCTTTTTTTTTAGCTATCTTCTTTTTGTGTCATGCTCTCAGCAGTTAACTCAGAAATTAAATAAGTTTTATTTATCTGCATCAAAAAACAATAAATGTAGCCTTATCTTCTTCTTACTATGAATGGCATTGAGAGCAGAATGCCATTCTTCAGCTTTAAAGGTACTTTCTGATTTTTGAAGTGCTCCTTTCATTTGTGTTCAAAAGTTCTTTTTTTTTTTTTTTTATGGACTTCAACTAAATTTTACAAAAGATTTTCCTGAAAGAATGGTAATTGCTAATTTACAGTTTCATTTTTCCCTCTTTTCTGATTCCATAGGCATTATGAAGGTATTTCCACTGTGGAGTATTATTCTCCAATTGTATTTTTTCTGTATTTCTGTGTTTTCTTGAAATATCTTTTAATGGCTACTGCTAGGGCTGAGATTCTAGGTTGGACAGGACCACAACTGGTCTGTGTGACAATTTTAAAAAAGTTTCATTATCAAGTTCTAATTTGAAAGTTAATTGCTTAACATGACTGTGATTATGGAAAGGAATGAGGTGAGGAAATTATTTTACACTTCTTCAGATGAATTCTTTAACAAAAAAAAAAAAAAATAATGAAGTAGATAATAAGGTATGCTAATAATAGAAGTATGAATGCAACCTTGAACCTGGAGTAATTCCTGACACCTAAACAATTTTATGTTGTTCTAAACAAACAGGAATCGATTTTATTTATTTATTTAATTATTATTATTGTTAATGACAAGAGATTAAATGACAAGATTAAATCCCAAACTAATCCTGAACACTAGCAACATCAAAAAGTTGTGTAAGTGTTAGAGCAATGTTTCTATTCAGATTAAATTGACCTCAATAAGAGTTTTTCTTCAGTAGAAGAATGCCACTGTATGTTTTTTCCCCAACAAATTGGAGCATGAACTCTCTTTTCTTAACACAATTAAAACAGTGCTTTAATGTGTGTATATATAAGCGTTCTTTTTAAAAAGTAAAACACGCACAATTAAAACTGTGCTTTAATACAACAAATGTGGGTATATGTTCAGAAAGTTCTTTAAAAAAAAAAAAAAAAAAGTGAATATATCCATTTGGAAAATAAAATAGGAGAAAAAATAGCATCTACTGCATGGTCTTGGGAGGCCTTCAACTTTAAAGCAGAATTTAAATAGTCAGTTTGTTACTTTGACTTGTGTCAGGAGACTAAAATCATGCATTCTGGGCATTGTCATGGCAAAGTGCCACACTATTGTAGGTTTTCTGAATAGTATCTGCTTGATTTTTGACCTACTGATTACAATTTCGGTTAACTTGGTAGTGACTTAGTTTCTCTACAGAAAAATAGTAGTTTTCTCATTAATTTCTCTGTGGAAGGCAATTTGAAATCTAATAGTAACAATTTTTTTGTTTGCCCAAAATGCAGAGCAAAAATGATACCTTCTCTTTTATTCTGTACCACAAAACTGCTTTTCCTTATTTTTGTTTCTTAACATACAGTTATTTATTTATTTTTCACACTGCTAGATGTGACACGATCTGTGAGAGACAGATATCAAAGCAAACCATTCACTTAGATCTTTCTTTTGTGCTGTGACAAGCATATTGGCAAGACATTAAAGTGAAAGCTCCTTATTTTTATTTTGTATTAATGTGAATGCTTCAGAGAGGGAAATACAGATATGATCACTGAAACCATTGTAATATTAAGAGCACAAAAGAATGAATGATTATGCTAATTTTTTTCTGACTTTATTTCTCAAACATGAAAGAACACTGTATTCTATGGTGCTTAAATTGTCTATTTTAAGAAAAAAATACTTTTATTTTGTGCCATAAACAGATTTTTCTTGAACGAATATTGTTGAACATTCATGAGAGATGTAAGACAGAATTGCCCAGAATTACTGGGCAAAACAATACAGCATAGTACAAGTGCATACAACTGCATTGATTTATGCATAATTCATTGACAATAGCAGAGAATTTGACCACTGTTTCTCTGAAACTGTATTGACTCCTTGGGGATATTGGATTCTCTCTTAGATTAAATGATTATACATTTTAAAATAATAGTTGCCATTCCATGTATTCCATGTTCTTAAAGACAAGGTATCTGAAGTTGATATACCGTATTTATTTAACTCAACTGAGAATTTAGTCTTTATTATGAAAAGGAATTTAAACTGATTTGTTTATTACCAATACTGTGAATCTTTAGGGGGATTTTCAGTCTGGAAGTGAAGTTAAGGGATGGTGTTGGGGAAGGCAGAACAGATTTCTTTTTCCCAGAAGTATGTTTCGCCTTTGAATAGCTACATACATGTCTCTTAGTACTGCAGGTATTCCAATGCCAATATTGTTAAGGATGGCATGGTTAAGGATCCCCACTTAAATGCCATAAACACTGAAATAAATGAAGGAATAATCACCTTTCCTTCTCAGTTTCTTTCAGCAGCTCACCTCCATTAGAACTTTTCTCCTCGGGGAATGTTCAGTTTAGTTGCTCTCTTTCTCTCTCTTTCTTTTTTTTTTTTTTTTTTTTTTTTAAACTGCAACACTTATAGTTTACTGTAATTAAAGCTACTGTGTTCCTCACCTATGCCAAAGTGCAACATTTCTAAGTCAGACATATTAATACATAAAATACATATTAACTCCTCCCAGTTACTTTAAAGTCACAGAAGTGGCTTTTTGGTTTACCTTACTTAGCTGTGCCTTTACTAACCAGCTTCAGGAATGGTATTGCTCATGGTAGCAGGAAAAAATAATAATAATAATTAAAAAAAAAAAAAAATCCATTCTTTGGCTGTGAGATGGTGGCATAAATTCTCAATAAATTACATATTAATGCAATAAATTCTCTTACTATAACTTTCTGACACAGAGGTAAAACAAGTAGCCATATGCACTTCCAAAACTTGCAAAGTTCCTGTGTTTTCTCAAGGATCTGTGGAAGAAGAGCAGAGCTCTTTGGCTGTGGCCTGCCTGCATTTGGAAATGGCTTGTCCTGATGAAGACAAAACCTGTGGGGAACCTTCAAGTCCAGTCAGGTAGTGGGAGACATTTGTTTGTACTCCAGGTCATCCTCTTCAGCACAGGTATTCATAACCCTCACCTCCTCATTTCAGTTAAAGGCACCCTAAGCACCCTAAACTTTTCAGCACTGACTGTATGCATCCTGTGACTCCTGTATGTTCCTTTAGTTTCCTTACCTCATGGTAAGGAGGATACCAGACACCTCTTGCCATGATGCCTCAATTACAGGTTGTGGTTGGCAGGTCCCCCGGTTCTGTCCCCTATTCTGCTGGGTCACTGATCCTGTGACATGTGCTTCTCCTCATCTTCACTGGCTGTTAGAAGTTTTCTTTGCCTACTCCACCTCTGTATGACAATGTGGCAGATGACCATAAGACCTTTGTAAAAGTTTCAGTCAGCTATTTCATTTCTTAGCAGCAGTATATGCAGGCTTTCTCAAATGTTTTGATTACACATTTTTAAAGCACTGTACAGTCTTCTTGTTTGGGAGTGGGGGGAAGAATTAAATATGTTTTAAAACAAATTAAAAAAAAAATAAAAAATATATTTTTATTTTTAAAGTTCCATCCAGAGTTGTAATTCTTAAACTACGAGGCTGCAATCTATTTCTTTTTCGAGTGAGTATTTACCTCATGTATTTCTGTTACTCATATAGTTCTGTTACTTTTTACTGCAACACAGCCTTTTCCATGCTGCCAAAATGGTAAACTTTTTCTACTCTTGTGACATGTTTTGAAAACATAATAAAACACCCCAAACAATTTATCATGTTCTTGATTCTCCCCATAGTGCCATTAAGTCATAGCTGCTCCTGTCTACCAGGTGTAAACAATTTTTTTCCCTAGAGTTTGCTGGGGACAGGGAAGCTGAGTTGCTGCCACTTGTAGGGTTTGGAACCACTGAGAAGGGGGTTTCCTGTGACTGTTCCCCCCAGAGATATAGGGTAAGTGTGGGGCTTTCCCTATTGTCCAGTTGTCTTTAGAGGTGATGCTAGAATGGAACTTACATGTTTCCTATTCAGAAAGCAGCAACAGATTGTTATGCTGAAAAAATAAAAATAAAAAATATTGTGGTGATATCATTTATTTATTCATTTATTTACTTATTTATGTATGTATTTACTTATTTTTTCCTGAAAGAGAATGAGAGGCAAAAGGAGTTTTTAATAGGACCAAGACATCAATATTTAACAATAATGTGTCTTTTGTGGTCAGTGGAGATGAAAAAGGATTAACAATTTTTTTGTTTTCACCAGTTTATGAATTGTTACATGTCAGTGAGTTATGGTAACTTTTGTGCTATTGAACACTAACTTCTGTGAGGAGAAAAAAAAAAGAAAAAAGAAAAAAAGAAAAAGAGAAAAAAAAAAGAAAAAAAAAAAAAGAAAAAAAAAAAGAAAGAAAAAAAAGAAAAGAAATCAGTTATCTTCACAAGATTTTGGTTTTCTGCTTTCCCTGTCAGGTCATTTCTTTCCATCATAATTACATCTTGTTTAGATTCATAGTGTTATCTAGTTACATACCTGTATGTAGAAAAATGCAAAATCCCAAAGTTGAAGGAAGATGTCTGAACTGAAAACTGCTCAAGAAGCTGGAAACATTTTTTTTTTTTTTCCCAGCTCCTACTCATTTTAAAATAAAATGTGTTGACCTCTGTCATCAAGTTGAGATCACAGTTTCCATTTTCAACAAATGAATTGGTATTAAAAATCAGAATCAAAAGCAGAGAGTAATTATAATGTTGCTGAATGAATATCAGCTGTGAAAAAAAAAAAAAAAAAAAAAAAGTCACAGTAAAATTGCAGAGATTAAATGCAATTTGAGATATTTCTTTGGCAATGTGGGGATACCAAGTACAAGCAAATACAAAAAGACGAAGTTTAAATTTAAATATGACTGAATATTCACGCTTAGTTTTTAAGATACAAATCTTTGGAAACCAGGGGTAATGTGTACCAGGGAAGGAAATGCTGGGAAAAAAAAAATAAAATGAGAGTAACTTTTATTCTGTGTACTAGTCATTTTTACAAATGTATAATCCAAAGATAGACTGCCACTTCTATTTTGAAAATGCAAATGAAATTGTGTGGATTTCACTGTCACCATCAGTCATGTGGCAAAATACTGTTTGTTTGGTTTTTTTACTACCTTTCCTCTTCCAATCCCTAATTCAGCAATTAGACATTGTACCAAATGGTTCAAATGATATGCTTAGTAATCTCATCCTGTTCCCTGCCTGAACATGCATTAAACCAAACATACATCATCAAAGATGTGTGTGCCAGACTTTGCTTTGTATAGTCTATGGTTCTGGCAACTAGATGTCTTGGAGAACAGCACAGAGAGAAACTTGCACAAGCATTGATTGAAGTCTGCCTCAACCCCCCTGCTGCCAGTTGATGGAGGCTATTCCTGCTGTTTTGCTCACTTACAGGAGTTCAGCATGGATTCACTGGTTTAAAATATCAAGCAAGTTTTGAATGTAGCTATTATCTCTCTGTTTTGAAGCCACAGGACTGAACAGTTTAGAAAGAATTTGTCTGTGTTAGATGAGATTTCTGATACTGCCAGTGGTAAAACCATCATGGATTCATTAATGCTGACAGCAGCAACTCTTTTCCCAAATAATTACAGAATCACAGAAAGGTCAAGGTTCAAAGAGACCTCTGAAGATCTTGTAGTCCAACACCCCTGCCATGCAGGGTCACCCAGAGCACATTCAAAACCCACCTGGATAGCATCCAGGTGGGTTTTGAATATCTCCAGAGCCTCTCCACGGCCTCTCTGTGCAACCTGTCCCCGTGCTCTGTCACCCTCACAGTAAAGTGCTCCCTCATATTCAGCCAGAACCTCCTGTGCCTGTTGCCTCCTGTCCTGTTGCTGGGCACAACTGAAAAGAGACCATCTCCATTCTCTTGACACCCTCCCCTCAGATATTTATACGCCTTGATAAAGTCTCCCCTCAGTCTTCTCTTTTCCAGGCTAAACAGGCCCAGTTCTCTCAGTCTGTCCTCGTACAACAGGTGCTCCAGTCCTCTCATCATCTTTGTATCCCTCCTCTGAACTCAATGATATGTTGATATGTTTCCTTTCCTAGATATGTTTCTTTTCCTAGTTTCCTAGAAACTAGGAAACTTTTCTAGTTTCCTCATCACCCAAAGTAATGAGTGATTTTTCTGGTTTAATAGAATTTAGCTGGTAGGTTATGTTGAGGAAAAATTGTGAACTAACCTGAAGTATTCTTTAAATTGAGTAACTGTGTACTTCATTACTATTTACAAAATCAAATCTGGAAGAAAGTACAAGCTGTTCTACTGCTTGGTGTTCTCACAAGTGAGTCCTTGAGGATATTTTAATGTGAATTTTGTAATGCTTTAATTCATTTTCCTGACTGATTTAAATCCTAATGTTGCTATTTAAATACTAATAAACTATTTTTTTTCCAAAGTTTTGCATTATATTCTAAATCTGACATTTTTTCTTGGTCAAAGGTTATGAACTCTTCCATGGCTAATAATTCATTTATATATATTTAGTTGAGTACTTTTTCTTTTGTGAGTAAAATACCATTGTGAATTTATTTTCCATAAGAGATGACAGATGATTTTTCATATTAGAATCAGCGCTAATGCTGATTTATTTATTTTTTTTTAATTCAGATAAGAGTTTTTTATCCTTTGCACCATTCTTGTACTTGCATGTGAAATTTACATAATGAAAGTGACCGTCAAGTACGTAAATTTTGCTCCGATTTGAATATCAATTCTCTCAAAGTTATTGGTTATGGTAAAAACATATTTATAATAACATTTAATAATGTATATATATAATGTATAAAATATGATAACATTAGAATACAAAATAGTTTGATTTAATATATGAAAACAAGGAATCTTAAATTGCATTTAGTTCTAAAATTTTATATTGGTTAGAAAATCACTGACATATTTTACCGAGCTGAGAATAAGCATAACTAGCTGTTATGCTTATATCACTAATTCATTATTCTCTTAAAAATGAATCCAATTTTTCAGATACTTTCCTGAACCCTTGGCAGCAATGACTTCAGTGTTTTAAGCAGTAATCATACCTTTGTTTCGGCAGGATAAAACCGTAATGGAAATCTTATGGATATCTTTTGATTAAAATTTTACTGGTTAATTTTTGCTTCCCAGCAGGAAGTCATCTTATGTTCTGGAGTTGCAGCTGTCTAACAGAATTTCATGTTTTACAAAACATCTCTTAGGTGAAAATCTCAAAACATTTTATGCAGATGGACAAATATTGCTAACTCAGAGACATAGCTTGATTTCAGAAGATGCCTGCAGTCACCGACTGATCTAGGCAATTGCTCTCCTAATACATACCACCACTTGTTCCCACCTGTTTTCATCTGTTGGTTCAATGAGATGATCACTTGGGTCAAGCTGTGAAGTCTGTACTGGAAGTCTGCCTCAGCCAATCTCGTGTGTCTTTTGAAACCACTTTTTAGCTGAACTGCTAAAAAGCTGAAGTGGCAGCTCCTCTTACCACTTAATTCCTCTGCTGTGCTTCATTTTTGCATTGCTATTGCCAGCAGAAGTTGTCTTCAAAGACATGAAGACATGCACTTAGAGTATACTGGGATTTAACTTTTCTTTCCAGCTTCTGGTCTTTTTCTTTCTCTGGAGGAGCATGAAATTTATTTATATTGTTTGAGCGTGACACTTTGCTTTCCCCACAGATTTTTTTTTTTTTTTTTTTAACACAAGGGTCAAAAGCCCTTTGTGTTTCAAACCAAATGAAGTGTGCAATGTTCTCTGAACCAGTTGTTATACACAGATTTTTATTTTTACAAAGTATCAACTGCTAGAAAATTTTGATTTCTCCTCTGAACAACAAAAAAAAATCTTAGCTGTTTAAGCAGTTGATTTTGGAACACACAAGTGGGAGAGACAATATTATGAGGAGGATACACTCTTGCCAAATGTTCTGAGAATAAAGTTTTAAATAAAGTAAGAACTTGAAACATCTTAAAAGATCATGAAAATTGAAAGAAGGGGAAAATGTTTTGAGATAGTCGTGAGCCTATTTATTCTCCCAGCTGCTCAGCAAAACAGACAAAGTGGCATATTTTCTAGGAGACAACCACTCATAAGCAGGATACTTTAAAACAAGGCTAAACAGCAGGAGTTCTGGGGACATTTGCATTAACTGAAGATGGGGCATGATCAAACAAGCTACAGGTGTCAGAAAGTGGAAGGAATAAGGGAGAAAAGTGTCTGCTAACACTAGCCTTGCAAACATAACCTGCTGTCCCTGCCACTTCCAACATACAACAGGGGTTTGTTAAGTTTTCCTTTGTGTAAGAAGCCCTGACATTACTTTTAAGTTTTATATTCCAGCCCACTCCCGATTCCCAAAACTGATATTATTTAAATTCTTTCTCTCATGGCATTTTCCCAAAGAATCAAAAAGAATGGGATTGCTTTCATGAGGTCAAGAAATCAATATGTTCAGTGACAAGCAGAAAATGATTGCCTTCTAAAGACCAGGAAAAAATTATAGTTAGAGGAAAGGGCAATCCTGGCTGCTGCCAGTCAAGAGTTGTGTAGTTGGTAAGACTGAAGGTAATCTTGATACTCTTTCTAAAGGCAATAAAGGTGGCAAGGAGTGGTAATATTGTTTTGGAGACGGCAAGATCCAAACTTCTGTACTACCAAAGAGGTGAATCCCTATGGACTACTGGTGGAGGTTAACAATGATGTAATTTTCTTGACTGGCTTTTACAATGCAACCATACACAAAATCACTGTCTTCTCAACAATGAGAGTGGCCATGATTTCTGGATAATAGGGACTGCTTTGTTCTTCTTTCTTCTTTTTCTTCTCCTCCCCCTCCTCATCCTCCTCCTTTTTCTTTCTCACACTTTTCTTAAACTGTATGTGATTTTCTTCCATCACCTGGAAAAGAGAGACTTTAAGGTGATTCGCTGTCTCTTTGGATGAACATCTAGTTTCAGGCGATACATATTGGTTTACATTTTGCACAAATGCGTTTGACAAATAAATATATTAGGAACTATAACAAGTCAACTTGGGCATGAGAATGAGAAGTTATTTTCAAAGCTTCTTAAAACCCATAATGAACACAATTTAAAAAATAATTAAAAACAAAACAAAACACTAAAATACAATTCTCTTTTACTGCTAATAAATAAAAATGGACTAATGTTTAAAGTTGGACGCTGGAATACTATAATATCCAATTTACTGTGGCTATGCTCATGCTATTACATGCTCATTTTCTTCCAGCTTTTAATGAGTCTTTGAACTCTGTCTTTCGTTATAGCATTTTGTAAACTATTAATAAATTATAAATTTGTTCCTACTCAGCCTGAGTTTGATTCCCTGAATATATATTAGTGGATGGATTTTTTTTATTTTCTTTTTAGTCTTTTCAGGTGGCTCTGCACTGAGTCAATATATAATGCCTCTTCTAGTCTGTTTCATTTTAAAATTATTGTAATGTTTTCCTTCTTTACCTACTTCTGGAGGTATTTCCAAATCCAGTGAAGGCCTTCTGACTTCTGCAGTATTTCAAGTTGAAGCATGCAGAACTGAACACAATAATATCTGGGAGAATATAATTAATAATATTCCTTCAGCAAAATATTTTCCATTATTTTCTGTCCACCTATTCACCCACCTGACCATTTTGATTATATTTCTATTATAGCTATTTTAACACTATTAATGTTTTCAGTGTGCTCACTTACAGTGACATGTCAAGACTTTTGCCTGAGTAGACACAGTTAATTTAAAACTCAACAATGTATATGACTCATGCAAATTTTCCCAGCGTGGCTTGACTTGCACAATTTCAACCTGCCATTGTACTGACAAATTGCATAATATTGCTTGGTTCCTCTGGACTTCCCTAATTTAAAAGGCTAGTGTCATTATCAAATTTTCCAACACTGCTGTACTGTCCACAGTGTAAACAAGTATATTCATGTGTGGGTTAAAAACCTTTAGGCAAACTATTAACTCTTCCATTATGTCAATTGACAGCTTATTCCATTTATTTCCATTTATCTTAGAATATTTTAACACATAGACAGTGTTTCAAGAATGTTAACCTATTTATCACCACATTCTTCCCTCATGTATCTAGGGAAGCTAGTGTTATCTCTGTTTTGCATTTAAGGAAACTAAGTGTGGTGGTTTTACTTGGGTGGGTGGCCAAGCTCCACCTCGGCCGCTCTCTCACTCCCCCTCCTCAAGGTTTGAGATAAGGACAGGGAGATCACTCAACAATTGCTGTGACAGGCAAAACAGACTCAAAGTAGAGAGATAGTAAAATTTATTGCCTATTACTAACAAGCTAGAGAAATGAGAAACAAAGAAACCAAAAACGCCTTCCCCCCATCCACCCTCTTCCACCTCCTCCCCCTGAGTGGTGCAGGGAAATGGAGGAATGGGGGTTTCAGTCAGTCTGTAGCACTTTGTCTCTGCTGCTCCTTCACAGTCACTCTCATCCCCTGCTCCAAAATGGGGTCCCTCCCATGGGATGCCATCCTTCCCAAACTGATCCTGCGGGGGCTTTCCACAGAGAGCAGCTCTTCAAGAACTGCTCCAGATATGGGTCTGTACCATGGGGTCCATCCATCATGGGTCCAACCTGGGTCCCCCATGGGTGGCAGTTCTCCCCAGACTCCCTGCTTCTGCGTGGTCTCCTCTCAACTAGCTGCAGCTCCGGCCCAGAATCTGGCCCAGAATCTGCAGCTCTGGCCCAGCAAGGGTCCTCCATAGGCCGCAGCCTCCTTCAGTGCAGGTCCACCTGCTCCACCATGGTATCTTCCATGGGTTCCATCGTGGAGATCTGTGCTACTGTGGTACTCCATGGGCTGCAGGGGGACAGCTTGATTCACCACGGTCCTCACCACAGGCTGTAGGGGACTTCTGCTCTGGCCCCCGGAGCACCTCTCTGTTTTTTTCCCTGTCTTAAATATGCTTTCACAGAGGCACAAACAACATTGCTTATTGGCTTGTCTCTGGCCAGCAGTGGGGCCCCTAACATGGGGCAGCTTCTAGATTCTTCTCACAGAAGCCACCCCATAGCCCCCTGCTACCAAAACCTTGCCATGTAAACCCACTACACAAAGACAGACAAGACAGAATAAAATGAGATATTTCATAGTGGGATTTTACATGAAAAGATAGTAGTAATTCTTTACCTTTAATTTATGGAAACTTTCCTTACCATTTTTGAATGTTTTTTTCCTTGTTTGTTTATTATTTGGGGGGGTGGGGTGGAGAGGATAAGCTCTGAGCATTTTGAAGATTTTGCCATCTTCAGGATACTGCTTGAGGGAGTATTCACTGAGCTTCATAACTTAGTCCTGTTGGACTAAGTTATGGACCTTATGGAGTAAAATATGAGATGTTGTACATCTCATATTTTTATACTAACCAGCTCTGAGGCACCTACACATAATCCCATGGAGCTTGCCATCCTGTGTAATTTGAAATGTTTAGATAGAAAAAAAAAAAACTATATTTTTTACAGATGTTCATTTTATTTGTATATTTGTGCTTTTGTTTGGATTGAAAATTAGACTTTCCTCTATAGGGTAAGGTGAGGTGTATATGTATAGCATTCCCAAGCGTCAGGTTCTGTAGAATAGAATAGAACAGGACAGAACAGAACAGAACAATTGGAAGGGACCTACAAAGATCTTCAAATCCAATGGCCTTACCACTTCAGGGCTGACCAAAAGCTAAAGCATATCAATGAGGGCATTCTCCAAAGGCTTGTTGAATACTGACATGCATGGGGCATAAATCACCTCACCTGGAATCTTGTTACAGTGTTTGAGCACCCTCATGGTAAAGACATTTTTCCTAATGATCAGTCTGAACCTTTCCTGGTGCAGTTCTTGTGCTGTTCCCATGCATTCTGTCATTGTTTAGCAAAGAAAAGAGACCAGCACCTCCCTTTCCAATTCTAAGTCTAATGTATTCATCTGTACTCTGGACAGGATGTATATATATATTTCTACAACAACACAGCTGAACTCCCCAATGACTTAGTCCTGACAACCTGCTGCAAAGGTTAGGCCTTGAATTTTGGGGCTAGTTCTTTGTGGCGTTTACTCCAAGCCACTTTCTATTCTGAGAAAACAGAAAGTGTTTTTTTAAATAGCTAAACTCTAGGAACTTCTCCATTCATAGTTTTCTTGATTAATACACATCTCTTTTTCAGATATAGTGTCTCTCAGGTATAGGCTATAGGATCTACTCCTTCCTCACAATTATGAATTTGGTGGACTACTCCAGTTTAGACACATTCTCTCGATTTCATTCAGGCCAAATAAAGCAGAATTAGAACATGTTCTGTGGTTATCAATGACTGTTATTACACCCATAACATAACAACATAACATAATTATTATTGATAGCTATCATACAAGTGGGGATAAGAAATGCGTCTGGAATGATAGCATTTCTTCAGATTATGTCAACAATGACTAGATAAAAAGAAAGAGTTTTTGATTTTGGATCAGTATTAAAGCTTTGGATATTAACTGGGTAGATATTGTGATTTTTTTTTCAATGTATGTCTCCTAGCTGCAGTTATATTTGATAGTGGATTTACAGAGAACTTCATAAGAGACTGTTTTCCTCCATTGGTGACAATTTTGTGAATCCTTTCATTTTCATTCACTATCTCATTCTTTGGGTATTACAATGCTGGCTAAACTGAAGTACCTTATTTATATTCACTGTATTTCTTATGACAATAATAAACTGGGAAAAAATATGTGAAAGATGATGGGATTGTACCACTACCTGATTCATACCAATGGGAAGAGTACCCAGTTTTATATTTATTGTGTTTTCTCAATTAATTCTCTCATGACAGAGTTTTGAAAGATATACTTACATTGGAATGACAACAGATTATTTTCTTCAAAACAGTTGCCTTTCCCAAATAAAATATTAAATATCTTAGACCCCCCTTCCTTGCAATTTATAAAGTTGGATGGACTGAGAGAAATGTGTAACCTAAAGAGTCATAAAAGGTTGATCTGAAATATAATATCTGTTTTTCTCTCTGTTAAAGAATTTGTAAATATAATATTCTCATAATCATCTGAGGTTTAAGGTTTTCTATTTTATTAAAAAGAAAAAGAAAAAAAAAAAAGCCACCCAACAATGATAATAACACTTACATAGTAATTATTTGATTGGTGGGTGGTTGAAGAGAGTTTTTATGATCCACCTGCATTTTACCTTTAATTTGATTTCACTGTCGACATTAGTTTCCCAAAGGAACTAGATACATTTCTTCTTTTGCTGGTTGTGGATTACATTAACTGATGTTAGAAGAAATAGGTAGGTTTGTTTGCTTTGTTATTAGGGTAAATTGTTGAGCAAATCTATAGCTTGGTGTTGAATGATAAAGTACTTAGTGTCATAAGCCTGTTACACCAATAAATTTTCTGAAAATGTAACCGAAGAGATTGTTAGAACCATATTTTATTATTTATTATCTGAAATTCATGTCTTGTTCAGTAAGAGTTCTGTTTAAAAACCCATAGCATAGCATGCCCTAGTCTGTGAGACAAAAATCTCTCTCTCAAAAAAAAAAAAAAAAAAAAAGCAAACAAACAACCTAACCCCACCCCCACTAAATAAACAAACAAACAAACAAACAAACAAATAAATAAATAAATAAATAAAATAATAAAAAAGCAACTGACTTATGTTGGAATGTGCTTATTGTGAAATGTACTTTGGTGACATTTTCAAGCTTCTTCACTTTACCAGCTCAATTTCAAAATATTAAATGATTATTTTTATTTTTCTAACTTTGGAGTGAAGTGTCAGAATTTTAAAGGTAATTCTAAAATGTGTTCTTAGTTTCAGGTAGGTATGCATCTAGTGAGGTTTCAGAAATTAATAGCTGCTAATTTCAGTACTTTTGAAAATCTCACTGAGTGTGTGTCTCTATTTTTAGACACAGAAATGTCACTAGATATATAATCCCAATAAATTTCTTGTTGTGATGGTATTCCCCATTTTCTTTAGCTCATTGAATCTCTCCTTGTGTGTTTTTTGTTCTATTCAAAATATTTTTCCATCTTCTAGAAACTACATTCCATGGTGATTATTAAATCTAGACTTGTTTCTTTATACAACTGTTTGCAACTGTGGAGTAAATACCTAAATTTTACTAAAATTGATTAAAATAATATATATATATATATATAGCAGAAATAATTAAGTGTGTGTTGTAGATATTACAAATTTAAAATAAATTTTAAGAGAAAAAAAATACCTGTGTAACTGAAATGTAACAACTCCTGGAATGTGAATTAAAAGAAATAAATATTTCCATGTTAGAGTCCTGTAAAATTCAATGCAAGGAATTACTACAAGGGAGTGCTGTTCTTGCAATACTGATCTGCTTTTGTGGGGATATATACAAATTTTAATTCCAAATGATTAATCTTAAAACTCAAGATCTTACTTTAAAGTAAATTACTTAAGTAATATCAACTTTGTTACAAAAATTGAAATAAGGTGTTTTCCAGCTTTATTAAACATATTTTTAAAAATCAGACTAGTGTTTCTGGAGTTTCTAGATTTGCACTGGGATTCAATTCCAGTATAATTGTGTGGTTTTTTTTTTCTTTCAAAAATCTGAGGAAAAAAACAACAACAACAACAACAACACACACACACTCAAAGAGGCTCAAGCAAAATTTTTTCCTGAAATGAATCTTTTTTTGTATCAAATATACAAAGTTTTGAAAGCTTGTATGACACACACACTTCAAAATTCCTTGCATCACACTAGGACATGTGGTTTGAGTAGTTATAAAAGAACTAATAGGGTACAGTGGAACTAACAGCATAAGTAGTTGTATCATTTGAAAATATTTAATTGATGTTCTTATGGTCCTGGGTCTAGTACATCGTTGTGTTGAACAAATGGTTGAATAACATTTTGTAATGCTTCTTATTTTCAGCAAAAGAATGCATTCTAAGTTGTTTGTCTTTCTCTCTGTGCCCTTACAGTTTATAAAATGGCAAAAATAGGATTATAAAAGAATGGGAAAGGAGAAAATGTTATCTTCTGCTTTAATTATAATTATGTATTTCAACCTTTTTTTCTTTCTTTCTTTCTTTTTTTTTTTTTTTTTTTTTTTTTTTTTCCCTCGGCAATCTAACGTTGTAGAATTGTAGAACTACAAAGCTATGAAGGTTTTTGGTGATGCTATATTGCTTTTCAGTGGTGTATCTGGATTAACCTCATAATCTTTGCTGGCCAAAGGCAATGTTTCTGTAATGAAGGCTTAACTACGTAAAGTGACACGGAGTTTAAGGAAGTTGTGGTTAAGTTAGGTGTTGTAGATGTTATAAACTGTGTTTGAAGGAGAATATATATGCATATAAAATGTTGTGGTACCATGATGAAGTCAGCACTCAGTGATACTTAAATCTATCACTAAGGATATCTGTTTTGCTTTGTTTTGTTTTGTTTTGTTTTGTTTTGTTTTGTTTTGGAAAAATTATCTCACTTAACTACAAGATTCCTTCATCTGCCCATCTCAGAAGCAGCATATAGTTCAATATGTCACTTTTTTACATACATCTAGGAATTAAGTGGACTTCTTAGAATTCTTGCTAATTTAGTTTATTTTTATATACACTTTTACTAGCTTATTATACACACTTTATCATAAAATATATATTTTAAATTTTCATTTAGTAGCCTGAAAAATATGTCACATTTAGGCAGATGGAAGGTAGGGAATAAACAGGCTTCTGTCTCTGGAATTGCTCTTTTGCATGACACAAGGATCAAAACCATGTATTACCAGCTGTCCTTATAATAACCAAAAGAGGAATCCCTAGTACAAATAAATTCTGTAAAAGATTTTTGAAATGCAGCATGTCTTTGCTTTAACACTGAATGCTAATAAAGGAGTCTTCTCATTATATTAAGAAATTATGTTTTCATGAACTCAGTTTAGCAAAGCAAGCCTTGCTTATTATTAGCAATCCAGAAAGGTCATTATCTCTGAAAATCAGTACAAAATCACATTTTAAATGGAACCTTTTTAGAACTGCTGCTGCAGCTAGAATGGGTGATGGTGGTGTTCATGAGAAAAATAAAAGGCTACAAGATTTGAAAGCAGTCTTTTATGTTTTTTAGTTTGATTGTTTTTTTTTAATGTCAGCTTAACAATTAAAATATAAGCTGTATAATTGGAGAGAGAGAAAGAGAAAGAGAAAGAAAGAATAAAAACACATATTGTGCCTGGTAGAAATTATCTCAGTAGCCATATAGTACCATTTATTTATTCACACTTTATGAAGGGCATGAGTAGTTTAGGAGGTACGCTCACATACATTTCATGTGGATGTTGCTCTTCCAGTGTGTTGTACTTTTTATGGTCCTTGTCCTTGAGCTGCGCTGTGGTATTGGAGACCAAGGAAAGGCTAAGTTATTTTACGCTTCTCTAGCAGATGCTGCAGACAGTTCTTTTTGCTCTGAATCATATGCATCCTTATTTATTTATTTATTTATTTTCAGTGTTGTTTTTTGTTGTTGTTTTGTTTTGTTTTGTTTTGTCAGCCATTGTACCAACTGAAAGGACTGTGGACTTCAGGCCACCCAGCACAGCTTGTCACTCTTTCACTGTTATTGAAAGAGTGCTCTCTAATCATTTATTTATACAATGCTCTCTAAAAATAAAATAAACTAAAGTAGCAATTTAATCTATTTTATTACCTCATTTTGATAAAACGAAGCTAAACAGTTCAGACAAAGAGTTCAGAAGGTACATCTGAGGAGCTGAAGATAATAAGGATAAATAAAGTGACATGCAACTGATAAAAGTGGATTGAGAGGAGAAATTTTATTCTGTCATGTCAGGTAGCTGGAAGAGGATACATGAACAAGTCTTCAGATCCAGTTCCCAGTACAAATTTATAATCTAGAACCCATTCTGTTGCTTCAGCATTTTAGATCTCATTCTTTCTACGTACGTTTTGCTTTTAATATAATTTTTTAGCATTTCAAACAAGAAACTTAGATCTTTCTTAGGAAATATTTTGCATGTCCATGTATTTGTATATTAGGTAATTCATGGGAAATAAATCCTAAATGAGCATAGACTAGGAGCCTATAAGACTGGAAGACATTCATGATGTTATCTGGCTTTGGGTGTTTTTCCATCTGTATTTTTCATAAGGGTGATATCAGCTTGGAAGTAATTATTTAAAGATGAAATATTTAAGATGTATATTAATATCTTTGTGGTGTCTTATAACTCTGTTACAGTATCAGAGTACCTTTTTATTCTAAAAAAAAATAGTATTTTAGTCCAAGCATAATAGCAGTTTGTTTTAATTAATTTATCTTAAAATAATATGCTGGAATAACTGCTGATGCAAAGTGGAAGTTGCAAATATGAATCCAAATTTGTTTAACCTGTAGAGAATTAATGATGTGATAACAATAAGATGGAGTAATTGCTTTAGGTTGGTAATTTACATAGTTTAAACAGGGCAGCCTCTAGACTTTAAATCAGTAGAATTAACACATCGGCTGCCTTTTAAAAGTGGAAGGTTCTATAAACTCACAAAGCATGTTAATTGTGCAAGGATAGCATAGATTATGTTATTTTTGGCAGTCTTTCAAATATTTCCCCATATTAAAACTATGTGCCTAATTATGTTAAGTCTGCATTAATATCTATCTTTTAAATGGATATTTTCCTTTTTTTTTCTCTTTTGGCAAAGAAGGAAATAAATATACATATAATTTTTACAGTAAAAAAAATGAGAGCTTGTGATTTTACAACATATTTCTGATAATGATGTCCAGTATGTAATGAACTGAAGTGTTCTTTTGGATAGCAACTAATACAACTAATGTACTCAGATAATTTAATCTCCCCATACTGACCTACAAAGCAAAACTTAAGATCTAAGGTTATTTTAGGGTCTTATCAAAGTACTCAAACTTTCTAAAATGCAACTTTTCTTGTGTTTCTTGCCTCTTCAAGGACATATATAGTAAAACAACTGAATTTAATATTAGGCTAGATGGTAAGGTTTTATAAGAAATTGAATGAATACATTTTTCAGTTCATTTTGAAACAAATTTGTTTATCAGATCTTCATAAATTTTTCTGAGGCTATCAACTAACAGGATCATGGGTTTGGCACTTCTAATAATCAGTCTGTGAAGTTCTATTGTGTTGACCATGTTGATCATGTTCCCTACCGCTGGAGAATTTTTGTTGTTGTTTTTGTTTGGTTTGTTTGTTTGTTTTGTTTTTAATCAACAAAACATGAAAATAGCTTTAAACACAGTATGTTGTTTCTGGAATACCTGCAGCTCCAGAGCTGTCAGACTAGTTGTATAAAAATGATCAGCCAAGAAAGGACAAATAAACAGGTGTAAAGTAGCTAAATCAAATTATTTTGGTGATTGGCCATAAAATGGTTATGTTGATTTCTTCTTTGATGCTCCACTGAGGTTGAATAATATTTATAGTAAATGAGGGATGAAATATTTTCAAAACCTCAGTAGACCCAAATATGGTGAAATTAAACAATTATGTCAAAGGTTAAGTATTACAATGTGTTTCCAAAGTTTTCTTTTTAATATCTGGTAGTTGTTCAATGGACCTTGTTTTAATGCTTTTTCCAAAACAACCTTTCCTTCCGTCTACCTTTTTGGTAGTATTACCGCTTGTTGAAGATACAATTTTTTAGACAGTTACAGCAGGACATTGCAAATAGTAATGACTGGACTATGTCAAATGCATGTAAGAGATTTTCTCAAGCCTTTTATGTGTTTTTATGTTATGTATGTGTGATATGCATTTTTAACAAAATTTTATGATAAAATATTGGCTGCAAAATTAACAGCTGCTTCTCTCTGGCAGAGACTGGACCCGGCTGAGCCAATTTTTGTTTCTAATTACTGTATGATAGAATTATCACTGTGGAAGTGGGTGGGGCAATCATGAAAGTGTTGAAGGTCATTAGTCCAGGAGATCGTGTCAATTGACCAAAAGTCTGTTATTCTTTCTTTTCTCTTACCTCACTAACTTGCATGTAGAAAACACGACAAAGCCTATTAAAAGGTGAACAAAGTTTTTAGTGGAAAAAAAGTTCATTTGAAAAGTTCCTGCTTTGTCAGTTATGGTTCTTGATGCTAACTTCTTATCTGTTTCAAATATGTTTTCTAGTAGATATTCTGCTCTAATAACACTATAGTAGTTCAACTGTATATGAACTACTTAAAACTTCTGCATGTCTTCATTATTCAAAAGAATCATTGTGACCAGAGATGAAATTAAATAGTTCATTTCTGATGGGAATTGTGAATACCGATGGATTTTGTTTGTGTGATGTACAGGAGAAAAAGTTCCTGCCTTGGGATTGCATAGGGGTTTTAAAACTAGTTATAGAAAGCTAACATGTTTATCCCATCCACTCATTCATCCACAGGTGTGTTAGCATGACTCTATTCAACTTATAGAAGCAATTATTAAGACCTAGAGAACTGGACCTCCTGCTTGGCAGGGGGGTTGGACCATGGTCTTCAGAGGTCCCTGCCAACCTCAGCCATCCTGTGATTCTGTGACAATTTGCCTAAACAAGGCAGGTAAGTTTCTAATAAAAGTTTCTAAGACAGTTTTGACTTCAAGGGCAAGTATTTTCCTGAGGTATATTCCTCAGGAAACACAGAAGTCACTGCAAGAAATCCAGCTATCACAAGCCATTTTTCATCTTGTATTACTTTTGTTGGCTTATCTTACTTGTTTAGTCTCCTTAATGGCGGAAGGTGATTTGGGCAAAACAATTATTAGTATATATATATATTACTTTTAGTTTTTCTTTGTCTTGAATACAGTGTTTTAGACAAGAGGAATTGCTTTTTATCTTTTTCTTTAAAGATGAATTTGTGGGTGGTCTGCAAGGAATGAACATTTGCTGTGTACCATGGCCATCTATTTACAATTTATGTGTTCGAATCACTGAATTGCATAATAGCCAGTGATTTAATTGCACAGCCAAAAAAGTAATAGGTACAAGCATGATTGCCTGGTTGCTTTGGGAAGATGAAATCTTTTCAAATGTAAGCTGTTCATGTGAATGGGAGAGGAAGTAGATTAAGGTGTAATCTTAAAACTGTGTAATCACAGTTTTTAACCCAGATATTGTAGCACAGAAAACAAGTATGTCCAGTGTGCTTTGCCAAAGACATTCTCTGGACCTATTAGTGTCTACAGAGAAGGGGTCATTTGGAAAATTTCTCATCTGTATACTTTTTTTTAAATATTAGATTCCACAAAATAAAGCTTGTTTCATGGTTTAATGTGTGGTGATTGATTAGAAAGATTGAACAATTGTGTCTGCAAATATACAATATACCTATATCCAAATGAGTCTGCAGAGTCACTGAGTTAATTCCTTTCCAGAGTAGCAAAACTATTACCACTGTTACAGGATACTATCAACCACCATAAAAGAGGCTGAAACATAAGGGATTGTGTTGCATTGTGTTCCCCATAAACAGCAGTGCAATTGGATTTTGAAAGGATGCTATTTTGTATTTACCTGTTCAATATTTTCTAAACTTGTGTTTGTTGATAACAAGCTATGATCTAGGAAAGCCCTTGCCTCTTCTCTTGGGAAGAGAAAGTCTTCTCTTCCTAAAGCAAACCATCACAACAGTCTGCATTTTAGTGTACCTGTTAATAGTTCCCTCCCCCATTAGTGGAGATATCTGGTTTATTGCATTTTGAATGGAATGAAAGCAAATTCTGGCAGTTGCTGTCTTTGTCAATAACAGTACCTCTACCGTGGTATTTGGGCCTCTGACAGATGTAAATTTAGAGAACTAATTTCATTCAAAACTGTTAAGTTAAAATACTTGTCAATAGTGCTAGGACACTGCAGTGTTGAGGTAGGACAGCAAGAGACTTTCAGAGTCACCATTAAATAGTAAAAGCATTGAATTTGAGATAAAAATCCTGGTTTAGGGCAATTTCATACCATCAAAAAGGGACTCTGGGAAAAAGAAAAAAAAAAAAAAAACATATTCTTTACACTTTCTATTCTTTACTCACTGAAAAACTCTCACTGCAAAAGGTGGCTATTACTTGGTTGCTTGAGATATGGGATACAAATGCTACATTTGGAAAGGATGTACTACAGGTGAGGACCTGATTTCTAAACTGGTAAGTGCACAGTGCTAAGATTTCTAGTCAGAACTGCTTAACTGAATAAAAACAATTTACTGGCTTAGAGGGAGGAAGTGGAAGAATCTGAATCTATAGCTCCTTGAGTAATTGCATTCCTCTTTAACGCAAAACACGAACCCATATTTTCTAGCAGCAGTAGCAACTTCACTTTTCTGTTCTTGAGCAGCATAAGATAGTTTGTAAAGGAGAATGTGAGTTTTCAGAAATTGCCATGGAGTGGGGCCTTAAATTCACATCAAGGAACCTTAGTCAACTCTAACCTTAGGAGTTTTTGTTGTTGTTGTTGTTCTTTTATCATATGTTGTTTTATTACATATGCATAAGTCATCTGATACAACAAAGTGTCCTAGACACTAGAGATTAGGACACTTTGGTATTAGTGTGAAGTTAACCAAGTGACACATGGCAGTGACAATGACACATGACACTGGTAATGACACGTGGAAAGTGGATTAGGCATTTTAGTGCCTTTCCTTGCTGAATGTCTCTATCAAACAGAAATGAGAGTTATAGTACTTTTCTGTTGTCATGGCATGCACCCAGTGAGGTGTGTAATACAATAGGGAGTCTCTCAAACAAATTTTCTGTAAGACCTTTTCAGTTTTGCTAAGAGTGACTAGCTGAATGTTAGCCAGTAGCAGCATATAACAATCTCATTATTTTGTTTTCCACATTGATTGTGTTGATTTTTTTAATTATTTTTTATAAATATATTGCAATCTATTCCCAACTAGACTACAGTTGAGATAGAGACAGTCTCTAGCATAATTTCAACCTCATTCTTTCATTGTATTTTTTAAGTGAATTTCAAATCTGCAATTATTATTGTAAAACCTAGGAATGGTCCTTCAAGATATTTATGTTAAGGATATAGTCCTGAATCTCTATAGAATTTGATGCATATATAGGATTTGATGCAAATTTTCTTTTTATTTGGAAATTCTGCTTTCATGTGTTGAAGCAGTTGGATGATTGGAAGTTAGTAGTGGTAGTCTTCCTTTTCCCTGTTCTAGATTCACCATTGGAAAGCATTAAATTAAGATATAATGTAGTGACTGAGAGAACTTATGATTTAAGACTGGCAAAAATAGACTTGCTAAGTATGTCCCAAACATAAGAACAGACAGAATTCTCTTTTTCTCATTTAATAACTTTGTTGTTGTTTTCTGCTTTACAGGGTCAAACAATTAGGAGGCAATTACTTTTCTATTTGGTTGGGGTTACTTTCTTGCACTTGATTTTTTTTTTCATGATGACCCTAGCTTTTTCCACATCAGGGAGTCATTACCATCGAATGATTTTGTTTGTCTTCACAGAGTCTTACAATCATAAAATGTTTTGGGTTGGAAGGAACCCTGAATAATCATCTAGTTCCAACCCCTCTGCCATGGGCAGGGATACCTCCCACTAGATGTTTTCTCAAACCTGCATCCAACCTGTCCTTGAACACCTCCAGGAATGGAGAATCGACAGCTTCTCTGGGCAACCTGTTCCAGTGCCTCACCATTCTCATGGCAAAAAAAATTCTTTGTTATTTAATCCAAATCTACCCTCTTTTAGTTTAAATCACTTGTCACTACACTCCCTGATAAAGAGTCCCTCCTCTTCTTTCCTGTAGGTCCTCTTTAAATACTGGAAGGCCACTTTAACGTCTTCCTGGAGCCTTGTCTAGGCTAAATAACCCCAGCTTTCTCAGCTTTTCTTCCTAAAAGAGGTGCTCCAGTCATCTGGTCATCTCTGTGGCCCTCCTGTGGACCTGCTGTAACAGTATCCTGTCTTTCTAATGCTGGGGGGCCCAGAGCTGAATGTAGTGCTCCAGGTGGGGCTTCATGGGAGCAGAGCAGAGGGGGAGAGTCACCTCCCTCGACCTAGTGGCCACACATCTTTTGATGAAGCCCAGGATATGGTTGGCTTTCTGGGCTGCAAGCACACATTGCCAGCTCATGTTGAGCTTCTCATCAACCAGCACCCCCATGTCCTTCTTCTCAGGGCTGCTCTCAATCCATTCTCCACCCAGACTGTATTTGTGCTTGGGATTGCCCCAACCCAGGTGCAGGACCTTGCACTTGGCCTTTTTGAACTGCATGTTTTTCTCATGGGCCCACTTCTCAAGTCTGTCTATGTTCCTCTGGATGGCATCCCTTCCCTCCAGCATCTGAAGGGATTCTTGCACTGGATATGATTCTACTTTCTGCTCATGTACTTCTACAATATGCTTTGTAACAGACTGATCTTCCCTTAGTCTCACTGTCCGTGTTTTTACAGTGCATCTCATTCTAGCAGAAACCATATAATAGCTAGAGTCCATTCAGTAGAAAAGAGACTTTGGACAGCAGACAATGAAACCTCCTTGGGGGAAAATTCAAACAGGAAAGAGGGGTAGGTTCATGTTAGAGTGGTCAGCTTCCCTTTATGTTTGTTATTTAGTATAAAGTTGACTAGGTTTTTAGATGTTCTCTTTCTTATTTGCATAATCTAGCAGCAGAGTTCGTAAGCCCTTAATTGCAACACATTAAGAACAATAGAGAGAGACATAAATATAATTATTCAAGAACATCTCAATAATGACCCTAATCCAGTTCATCTCTCTGATTGACAATAGGTAGGGATTTCTATGAACTCCAGTATATAAGCTGTATAGAAATAGTTAGCCCCAATAGATCCTCATTTATTACTTATGGCCAGATGCATTGGTCAGCAATATCAGCAACTAAAAAATTATTTATTTTATACTAATTAATGATTTTGTATTACAGAAAGAAATGAAGTAACCAGGGCTGGCTTGCTTCTATTCTCCATCTTTGGCTTTTGTCATGAATCTGTTTTTTGAGCTCTTCTTTTTCACAATAACTGAGGTGTCTCTCTAGAGTCTTCCAAAAAATTTCACTTCAGTTGGTGTCCACTTTGGGGGTGTGTTTGTATTAAACTTCACTACCTAGAGGGCACTTCAAAAATTTAATCATGGAATGCATTGAATGCATTTTCAATGCTTTGAAAATTCATAGCTAAGACTGTTTACACAAGCAATATGGCATGTAAGTGATAAACATTAAGTAAGGAATGCATCTAACTTGTTCTAAATGTGCAGGAGTTATCATGACTAGCAGCTGTTGGCATAATCAGTTATACAACTGCCATCATCTTATAGCATTGTTGCTTCTGATATACGTGTCTATAAAATCAAAGGCTGGGCAAGAATTTAAATAGAAGCCAAAATTCATGGGCAGGCAATCTGACATATTTTCTACAAATTAAATAATAATAATAATAACAATAACAATAACAATAACAATAATAATAATAATTTAAATAAGTACTAATTACTATATTATGAAACTTTTTATCTGTTATAATCATAATTAATGTAGTGACTCATAATATAGTGACTAATAGTGACTCCTTTTAAAAAAAAAGTATTGGAAAAGCTATTTCATTATACTAATGTCTTTCTGTTGATGACAATAATTATCAGAAATTTAATTTTAAAAGATAATTTTAGTTACATTTAATGTAATTCACCATTTTTCTATAATTAAAAAAAAAAAAAAAAAAGGCAAAAATCTTGTACCTCTTTTTCTGTTTTCAGTGTTCTATGTTTGGTTTTTCTTTTAAAATACTCCCTGCTAAAGCTTATGCTTTTCATTTCTTCTGAAAACAAATACGGCATCAGAAATAAATATTTTGTTGATAGCCACCTTCCTTCATGTCTCATATTTGCTGAAAATTGTAATTCAGATCACTGTAGTCTTCTAAGTTTTTCACTATTGTTAGACTGCAACAGGTGAGATGGCTAACATTTCTCAGAGATTCTTTTAGAGGAATAAAAAAGAAAATAAAGATGGAACTTCAGGTTACATTTAGATTTTTTAAATTCTCTGCAGAAATGGCTCTACCTGTGAGAAATAATACTTCTACCATTCTCCTTTCAATATGCAACTTATTACATGTTGCATATTGAAAGACTTATTTAAACTTTAAATAAATTCTAGGTCAGCCTGAAAAATACCCATCTCTTTAAAAAGGTATCTCAACAGCGTACCAGTACAGAATAGGAAACAATGTAAAGAATACCCACAGTTATGAGAAGTATGATATATTGCAGCATGTATTTGTATTTGTAAAAAGCCCTCGTCTAAAGAGAGCAGAAAAAAAAAAAAAAAAAAAAAAAAAAAAGGAAAGGAAAGAGTTACTATCAGCAATAACTGCTTCATAATCATATTTGGAGAGTTTTAATCTGAAAGTTGACATGGTCACACTCAAGGATAATGAAAATTGATAGGATTACAGAACAAAAGATGGAGTTGTAGAGTGGTAGGGAAAGGATGAATATTTTAGAAGTTCAAGATACTGACAAGAAATCCATGAGCTAATGAATAAGTGTGTTTAGGAGTCACAAGCCCAGATTCTGTGACTGATTCATATGACTTTGTGCAGACTGCTTAACACATTTGGTCTTTGCTCATTCATATTCAAAATGGAAATAACTGCTTGCCCATCTTTCTAAAGCACTTCCAGCTTCAGGATGACAGTCTATATTTCTGAGCTGTTGCTAAAGGTGGAATATTTTATCAGCAATACTGCTATCAATAATATGTGTAATGTACAAAACAGGAATAATTTTCCATTTTCCTCTGGCACAGGAAGTGAACTGGTATATTCTGGTATGTATTTATGGTTTATATGCCAAGTAGTGTCTGCTTTTCACTTTGATGCTGATCATTTCTCAGAGAACGATACATGAAATGCCAAATTGAAAGAATAGTAACAGACATCAGATTGTTCATTTGTAGTTAGGCTTGCAGCAATACTTTCACTTGGCTTTTTGGGAGTCCTAAATGGTAACACTTTTTTGTGATTTTAGATTAGGTGATTAATATCTAAAAGTTATTTTTTCCTTCTACAATACGGAAAGCAAGCAAACAAACCATATGAAAACATTGTTTCTATGTCTTGTCTCTCTGAGAAAGAATAAAAGGAGTTTTCTCCCCCCACCAGTCATTCCGCCAATCACGTCTTTTCCACCTTTACATGTCTTTTCTTCCCAGCATTACCTAATTAGTAACATGGTAGGATGAAATTGAAAATATGTCTTCCTCTTCTCCAAAGGAAAGTATCATAGTACGTAGTTAAATAATGAAATCATTTGAACAATCCATATTATAAATAGTTACATCCCTTTGTCACAATTTATTACCAATGTCCACAGGTTTTTAAGTGCATTTTTGAAGGGAATAAATCACTCAGGAAGTTAAACTTGAAAAAAATATAACCTTAAACAGTGTTAAATGCCACAGCCAGTGAAGTTTTAAAAGTTTACACAGAGACAGCATCTGCCTTCAGTCCCATTCAAAATAGCCTATGATCACATGATTGAATTTACGCTACGCTGCAAACACCAAAGAGAAAGTTTTCTAATGGCATTCCTTACAGAAAACTGTGTCAACAAAATTCCTTCCTTCCTTCCTCCCTCCCTCCCTCCCTCTGTTCCTTCCTTCCTTCCTTCCTTCCTTCCTTCCTTCCTTCCTTCCTTCCTTCCTTCCTTCCTTCCTTCCTTCCTTCCTTCCTTCCTTCCCATGTCTTTTTATTTTATTGTTAAAACATGACCATGTGCAAGAACAAAAATAATACCTGAATTCCACTATGGGAAAAGATAAGCCTCTGCAACACTCAGTAATCTTTGGGTGTTATAGTAGCTTTGAAATACAAATAAAATCTTTTTTAGAGAAAGAAGCATTTAGAAATGATATTTTTCTTTAGTTTTGATACAAAAGTACTGAAAATGACATATCTAGGCTTTTTCATTCTTCAGCTCTATAAACAAATAATATGTAACAAGATACACTATAAGAACTGTAATTGTCCCTTCTTCCACCCTGTTTAAGAGTAAAATATAGACAAGAAGATAGTGTATTGAAATTTGTAGTTATCATTGTCTATGACTAAGTTATGCATATGAAAATCTATACACCCCCACTGAACAGTTAAAGGTGTATCATTTGATGAATATAATTAGGATTCTTTCTTAGGACCAAGTTGAGATCTAAAATCTATTTCCACCTAGCTACCAGGAACAAGTCACATGCATTGATTCATCTAAATTTATTCTGCTAGCAGTGTCCAGTAACACTTGAATTTCAGTGTTGCTGACTCCTTTGATCATGGTGAAACCTTGTTCCAGTGGCATGTTCTCTCTGCATCAGCCTGGAAGAATCTAGTCAAGTGAAAGTAGGGAGATGGGCAGACTTTGCAAAACCATGTCGCTACATGTCCAAACTTATTTCCTACACTGCACAATAGACATCACCCACACAGTAGTGATTGCAGTGGTATAATCTTCCGTTAGAAAGTTCCAGAGGTTTCTGTTATCTGTCTGTCATAACTTTTCTGATACTCTGATGGAACCAAGACACAGCTGGGGAGGATCACTGTGATGAGCTGATGCTTAAGTGGTCAGTCCAGCCAAGGGATGCCCTGGCCTGTTGGCTCCTGTATTCTGATCCACAGAGGTAGTCTGCCTAATATTTTATTTTGTGCATTGCGTATACAAAGCCTGCAAGGACTCAACACATAATGAGCAACAGAAATGTATCTTTTATAAATGTTCAACTTCTGAGTTAAGACGTCATCCACTGGACCTTTACTCATGGTGATTGATAAAGTAA
This sequence comes from Aythya marila, assembly GCF_965140915.1. Lineage (NCBI taxonomy): Eukaryota > Metazoa > Chordata > Aves > Anseriformes > Anatidae > Aythya > Aythya marila. Next base: position 78,157,088 of record NC_139043.1, read on the forward strand.
TGTAAGTTTTAATTATGGTTTTTAATTATGGCTTTAAGTACTTTCAGCCACACCAAAATGTCACAAGTATCAAGGGTTAATAACAATACATATTAGCATTTAAAGGCCATGGTATAGAAAAATTCCATGCAGTAGAAGTCAGATATACTAGATAACAATTCAGAGGTGGTAGATATATTTTCTAATACATTTCCTGATTTTCTAAAAGGATTAAGGTTTCTGAAAATAATTTGTGTGCTCAGCTAGTTTGCAACTTGCAACACACCTCTGACTCCTGGCTGATGAAAGCTCATACTGGTCGTTCCAAGTGTTGCAGTTGTGCCAGCAGCTTGCCAGAGCTGCCCTTATAATACTTCTAGCATTTTTGGTGAGATGTGACACATATTTTTGCTTTCCATCTGAAGAAGTGTTTATCAATTCAGTCATTTTTCATGCAGCTCTCTTTCTATGTTAAACCTCTCTATCAGCATGATCATCTTTTATTGTTAAATTTAAGCCTGTGTCTTAAATTGCTGTGCTTCATCCTAATCGGCACTTCACTGTGACTACTTGGGACAATTGCCTTTCCTAGCAGCTGTTCCTTTTTTCATCGTTAATGATGGCAGACAATATCACTATAACATCTGCTGGCCTTTGTAATGGTGAGCAGATTAGTGCAGAGCTTCTGTCAAAAAGCAGGTGATCAGCCTGCTGCAAGGGAGATTTCCTTAAAAGAGGGTAGACAGCTGATTTCTATAGGCTTAGCAGAACACAACATCCAAGATCCGAAATATACACAAAGCATATTGAATAATAAATATGTATGTTTCCATAGGAATGTTGGTTATTGGCAAATCAAATAAACTTACTCCATACTCAGAAACCCCTGGAAAAGACCTGTCAAATTAATTGTGTTTATAGCAACAGTAATTGTGTAGCACAGTAAAGCTCAAATATTTTCTCAAGACATTAAAAACTGTTGCTTACTTACCCTTTTTAGTGCTCTTTTATTATAATAAATAAAATAAGTGCTCCTGAGCCACAGGTAGGAAAATCAGGTAATAATATATATATATATATATACAAAACAAATACAGGGATTGAGACATGAGTCTGATGAACTGCAAAATGTTAGGGAAATAATTAACAGCATAATAAAATTTAATTTAATTTAACTGATATGTATTTACATGATATTGACCCAGTGAAAAACAAAAATATGATGATTTTCAGAGGGAATTAAAAAATAGTACTCCATAATGTCAGTAATGATACAGCATATATAACATCAACATATAATATCAACAAGGATAGTGAGCAAATATGGTGTTTCACCACATTGAATTACAATTTATTTTCAACTGTGTTTCTGCTTATATGTGTTTTTCTTGGTTTATGAAGTATTTAATTAAGTACTACTCTGCATAATGAGATAAAACAATGACTATAATAATTATAAAAATACATGTTTAATAGTCATTTTTAAGATAATAAATAGTTCCAAAAATAGAAGCATGTAGGGAATCATCATTCAGCCTAAGCATCCTGTCAGACTAATCAAAAATACATTTTCATCCTGTTATTTTTATTAATAGTTTGGAAGTATAAAATAAATAATTTCTAGTAAAACTTACAAATTTGGTAAACAGAAATTAGTAAAAAAACATTATTAAAAAAATCAAGTATTTCTTTTATGGTCATAAATGCCATATTATTTTTCAGAGTTCATACAGAAAAAAAAATATTAAAATTAAAATTTTAAGTACTATTGAAAGTATCATGCCTAAACATTACAGATATAGTGGTATTTTTACAAAAGTTTTGCAATGGGAAGTTCAGTTTTATTGTCCATACTCTAGAAAGGATGGATGATAAATAATAAGTGCTCTCAAAGTAAAAATAAGTGAGTAAATCATATTGTTTGGGCTGTGGAAACTGATTTCTTACCTGAAATCACCAATAATGATAACACAGCAGCCAGAAACCTTGAACTGTTTTGTGTTTTTTTGTTTATTTGTTTGTTTGTTTCCTTGCAGTTCATTACAGACATCCAATTATGGCCTCTAATACAGTAAAGGTAAAAATCAAGAGAAACAGATACAACAACCAAACTCAACACTTTTGTATATTATCTCCTGACAGTGTAAAACAGGTTCAAAGGTCAGCTTAATTGTACATTCACTTTTCCAGCAAATTTGTTTATTCAAACTTATAGCAGAGAATGGAATTGAGGTCCTTAGCTTCCTAGGGCATATGAGCTAAGCAAGACTGTTTGCAAGATTGACAATAATCCATGTGCAGAATACTTGAGATTTGGAAAAAAAAAATGAAAGTCACAAAAGGCTGCATGTTCTTAATCTGAATGCTGTTTTAGGGGACTGTTTTCATGGAGAATTTTAGGATGCTGTTTAGAACATTAGAATGCTGTTTTCATGGAGAGTTTCCATAAAGAAACTATTATATGGCCTCATTCCATAAATAGATGTGGCCAGCATTGCTCCCATTTTTATTTATTTTTTTTTTTTGGTTTGTTTGTTTGTTTAGTTTTGTTTTGTTTTGTTTGTAAGCTGGTAGTACAGCCTTAAATAGTATTTTCTTTGAGGCAGTGTAGAATTAAACATCATCCAAAAGCAAAGCTGTACATCTTAAAAAACTGAGCTGTACCAGTAAAAGACAATTCTCAGGCAACTGATACTCTAAATCTGGATAATGTCACTCAGTTATAGCTCAATGGTGTTCCACCCCACTACAACTCAGCTATTAGTATGAAAATATTGCTTTCTGTTATAAAATATGGTTCTCAGAACTTCACATCCTGTGCCAAATGGATAGCTGTCCATAATTTCAATGAACATATAAATTATGTGTATCCTGACTTTTCTTTCACATCAGGGAAAAAAAAAAAAAAAAGAAAAAGAAAAATAATAATAATAATAATATATATATATATATATGCCAAACAAGAGTTCTTTACCCTATCTCTCAGCAGTATTTCTTTTAAATGTATGTTGTGTATTTTAACATTTCACTTACTGTTCTTCACCTGCTTTCTTCCACAAACTCCTTTCTTTAACCATGAGTGAATACGGATGAGATAGTTATTTGCATAGCAGAAACAAGATGCACAAGAGACAGTTGATGCCTTTAACCACCCCAAATCTTGCTGGTTACTTCGTAACTTGTAACAATTTATAAAGTCCTAATCTGAGGAATCCTTGGGATGACAGACTTTGTCTTTTTGTTTTGACAGACTTTTTTTTGTTTGTTTTGTTTGTTTTGTTTTGACAGACTTTTTGTTTTTTATATATATATATTTATATTTATTTATATAAAGCGCCTATCATGTATTGATAAATGCAGCAACAAAAACCTTGTATCATTTCAGCCACTCTATTGTTGACCCATGCTATTTGTCATGTGTAAAAAATGGAATAAAACAGTAGAACAATACAAAATTATTCCCTGCTAACAAATTTACTGAACAATTTTTTTAAAATATTCAGCATAATTTTTTTTTGAAAGAAGATTACTCCATGTAGGTGCTTAGCTCCCCTTTGTTGATGTTGTAATCAGTGAAGGATTTCCTATAATCTCCCAGGTTTTATTTGTTCCACTGTTTTTTGGTGATCTCAGCTATTCTACATAGCTAGCAATAATTTGTATTTTCACTGTCTGAATGTGAATAAGCTGCACCAGATCAAAGGCTGATCCAGCCCTGTACTGTCTCTCTCGCCATCAGTTAAATGGAGTGCTTCTGTATTCACTGGCAGATGCTGTAGGAAAGAGTACAAGAAAGTGAGCAAATAGAGTATATCAGGAATTATTAATGAACAAACAGAAAACAAAACAGAAGACATGACATTATATGCTCACATCTTGAATATTGTCAATAATTCTGATTTCTTCCCTGTCTGAAAACAAACAAACAACAAAAACAAAAAAAAAAAGCACCACCACCAATAACAAAACATTAAACTCTGAACAATTTTGTTTTGCCCACTTTGTTCTTAAGATTAAAAGTAACTGAAAAAATAATGTTATTTGAGCTAAAATCTAAAATTTAGTCTTAACTATAGCATCTATTGCTTGTGCCCATTACATATAAGAGAGCTCTTATATCAGAGCTTTGTGTGTATGTTCCAACAGGATACAGGAAATTTGTGAAGAAAACAACTTTTAGATATGTGCCAAAATTAAGATTATTGTTATGAAGCTGTACTGTCAGTAATCCAAGTCAGGAGAAGGGGGAAAGGGAAATTATTGACCTGCATTTCAAGCATACAAAGAGAGAATCTTCTCTTGATATTGGAATGATATCAAACTGTTTACTTCAGGATTAGACTTCAAGATTAGCACAATTGGTTGAAGCTGGCTGATGGATGTGACTATCTATACTGACATACCATTTGTTGATGATACTGGTACTATGTGCATTTTGTGAAAAAAAAATACATACATTAAGAAAGAAACCTGTTGTGCATTATTTGTTATTAGATGCACACTGAAAATTTATATGAATTTACAAAACTATTCAATATGCAATGTGCACCTTCTCTAACAATTATGTAATTTATGCAGCAGAGAAAAAAGAATACTGTTTTTCCAAATGATAATGATATTATTCTGTATTTTAGCTGTGCAAATTGTAGTCTCCACTACATAGCAATTGAGGACAGTCTTGAACATCTCAAATATATTCACTGGAAGTAAATTTTATTGCAAATGATAAATGAAAATGTTACTAACTTAAACATTTTAGAAATCTTTCTGGTCTGTTATTTTATTTTTTTAATTTTTTTTTTTTAAATAATCTATTTCAATAGTTTTTCATGTATACACTGTCTCTTTTTAAATTGGTGGTTGCATATTAATGGTTGATTAATTGATACATTAACAGACAGAAATAGGCACACCCTTTGGTATCTTCCCCTTTTTGAAAATGAAATATGTAATAAATAGTGAAAATTGATAACAGTTTACAGAAAGACACATAAATGTAATACCATGTTATAGCTTTCTTATAGTTTAAACTGCTAGCAGATTTCTGTTACAGTAGGCAGTAGTAGTTAAGTAGTTAAATATCTTTGAGTAGTTAAGTACTTACTTTTTTAAACTTGGTTAATTGCAAGTAAGTTGCTTTGAGAGCACTGCAGGTGGAAAACAAAAACAACAAATGTAAGATTATGTTTTTGACATGAACCAAAATAGAAGCATATGGATGTGCCTGAACTGTTAAAAAAAAAAAAAAAAAAAGACAGAAAGACAGATGAGACTACACAGTATTTATAGAAGATATACCGATGGTAAAGCTAACTCATTATTAAACTAACTGACTGAATCAGCAAAAGCTGGCTTTCACATAAATTGACCAAAAATTAAAAAATAAATGAATACATAAATCCAATAAACCAATTTTCAAATGGAGAAATAAAATTACATACATAAACATGTTTCTTGACATTTTACAAGTAATTTCCCCTTTAAGAAGTTTGAAAATGACCATCCATATAATCCTTTTCCAATTTTAAAGCCTCTATAAAGGCAAAAGTTCCACTTGAATCCTTTTATTACTTAGAACCTTTAATGAACAAGAAAAGTGATGCTTCAGTGTGGATGATATGGCTGAAAACTCAGTGCAACAGAAAACAAATTTGTGACAATTAAAAAAATAAAAGGAAAAGGTTAAAATGAAGTACTTAAATTGGCTGTGTTGTAATCACATCTTTAACTACTGCCAAAGGAGATTGAAGTCAACAATTTTTCATACATTAGGAAAAAATGGTTCATTTTTTTTTTTTTTTTCTGAGGCAATATTTCCAACACTTGAAATTTTCTGTGAAACAGAATAATTTGAACCAAAGATCTTTGTTATTTAATGTATTAAGTTCAGAATCAGTGTTAAAAGACTTCAAGATTTTTTACTGGTGGGCTTTTTCTTCCCCAAATTAACAGTTTCTATACGATTTCTGTAAACAATTTTTTGTATACAATATTGTTTTGACTTTTATGTTTTGCCCGATTTAGAAGAAAAACTGAACTTTGTTGTACTTCTAATATCAGAATTGCTAAAGTTTCTATAAAATCAAATGTTTGTTTCCTAATAGCACTACAGATTATTCCTAAGAGTGTGTCAAAGAGTGTGTAACTTAAACATTAAGAAGATACTAAGTAAAGTCTGATGAAAAAAATGGAATCCATTTCTATGCTTTGGATCTTTCTCTCCTCTGAGAAGACAATTGTGCTGTTGTAGTTGTGGTCAGCTTCAGGACAAGACTTACACCAGAGAAGAATTTATCCAAGCACAATTTTGTTTTGTTTTAAGACAAAGGGAAAGGGTTGTTTTAATACAAAGGGAAAGGGTGCAGTTTTGGGCCCCACAGTATCAGAAAGATATAAAATGTTACAGAGTGTCCAAAGGAAGGTTACAAAGATAGTGAAGGTTCCGGAGTAGAAGACTCAAGAGGAGCAGCTTGGTTTGTTCAGCCTGGAGAAGAGCAGGCTGAGGGGAGGCCTCATGGTGGCCTGTAGCTCCCTCACCAGTGGGCAGGTGCTGATCTCTGCTCTCTAGTGACCGGCAATAGGACCCTTAGAGCTGTGACAGGCTGGATGTTAGGAAAAGTTTGTTCATCAAGAGGGCACTGGAACAGGCTCCCCAGGGAAGTGGTCATGGCATCAAGCCTGCCAGAGTTCCAGAAGCATTTGGACAATGCTCTCAGACAGCTGTTCTGATTTTTTGGGTGGTCCTTTGAGCAGCAAAGGATTGGATTCAATTATTCTTGTCAGTCCCTCCCAACTTGGGATATTCTATGATTCTATAATTATGTTTGTTCACAGGGACTTAAAGGACACAAAACCAGGATGATATCCATGGTATCAGAAAACAAAACAAGATGGGAGTACCTGCACTTCTTCACCAAGTCATCTGAGTGACAGTGAAGCCTAAAAAAATGACACAATCTGAGAGAGAATATTGTCATGTTCCAGGCAGAAACTCATGAAAAATATAAACCTGAATATTTGTTTGGCATCCTAAAGAAAGCTTTTCAATTCCAGTTCTGCAAATGTTTTTCCTTTGATTGCAACATACTAACAATAATGTTTTGGCTTGGCCAGATATATATTAATGATTAATTAAAATGTGCACTTTTTATCTGTGAAATATTTGGATAATTATAGATAGAGGATTTTGCTGCAGAAAAAGTTTTAAGGTCCTTCCCTCATTTGCCATTTCAGAGCTTCTACTTTATAAGTCTTGCTTCCATCTGTTCTACACAATTGGTTCTAAAAGGGTAACAAACTGTGTTTTCTTGTTGTTGTTTTTGGTTTGGTTTGGTTTGCTTTGGTTATGATGTTTTTTAGTTTCTTTTCATTTTGGCAATGCAATGATTTTAATTTAATTCTCAACTAAACAAACATTAAAGTCGAATTGTGTTTAGGTTAAATTAATACTATTATAGGTAGTTACTTCTACCATTGCATTCTTGGGTTTAAAATCATCATTTAGCAAATGTCAGTAGTAAATCTGACCATTTTCAAGTTTGGCTAGACTGAGATTACTTCTTTCTCTTTCATTGGTAATTGAATTCATTAGTGCACAAGAATACTAAAATAATAATTCTAGACAATGAAGAGCAGCTTATTATTTCATTATCTGCTGCTTCAGCTTTTTGTACTTTTGTTTTGTTTTTCATTTTAGCTTCAGGAAATATTTTTTCTGTATCATGTAGCATGGGTGTCATTCATTCAGATATTCTACCCTATTGTGAAATATTATCTTATAACTCTTTCAAGCAGCTCTGTCTCAACCATCTTTCAGCAATGTTGTATTCATTTTAGTAAACATTTTCAATCTCTAAGTCCATCATTCCACATATATGAAAACTCTCATCTGCAAGTTTTCAAAAATTAGCATATTTCTTTTTCTGTTATCCCCCATGATTTACCTCTTTCATCCCTCTGCAAAGGTCCATCACCTTCCCATAATGTAGTCTGTATTTTAGTAATTACTTCTATGAAGTTGCGTAAAGTAGAAACCCCATTGACTCCTAAATATATAGTTTATTTGTAAAGTTTTCATAAAATCTAATATATTTTTTCCTCTATACCAAAGCAATATTGTTCTCTGATTTTATGTCTACCTAGAAGATTAATTATAGTGTAGCTAAGTCCCTCATAGAGCAAATCTCTGGAATTACAAGATTTTCCATCTCTTTGCATGCTCAAAACAAAGAGAGATTGCATGCTATTTATATATATGGCGCTTCTTAATTGTTGTGGTTTAACCCAGTCGGCAGCTAAACACCACACAGCCATTCACACCCCCTTCCCTCTCTGGGATGGGGGAGAGAAACGTGAAAGTGAAGGCTGTGAGTTGAGATAAAGACAGGATAATAATAATAATAACAACAACAACAACAACAACAACAACAATATGTACGAAACAAGTGATACACAATGCAATTGCTCACCACCTGCTGACCAATGCCCAGCCTATCCCCAAGAAGCTGGCCCCAAAACCCCAGCTAGCCACCCCTATATATTGTTTAGCATGATGTCAGATGGTATGAAATACCCCTTTGGCCAGTTCGGGTCAGCTGTCCTGGATCTGTCCCCTCCCAGCTCCTGCTGCACCCCTAGCCTGTCCACTGGCAGGACAGAGTGAGAAGCTGAAAAGACCTTGGCTTAGTGTAAGCACTGCTCTGCAACAATTAAAATGTTATCAGCACTCCTCATCCTAATCCAAAACATAGCACCCTACCAGCTACTAGGAGGAAAATTAACTCTGTCCTAACTGAAAAATGAGACCAAACAGACAGGTCCAAATTCAGAAGTAGTGCATAAAATAGGCCCATATTTATTTCTATTTCCTTCAGAATTCTATGTACTTCATAGCAATAATTTTAATTAATTTACTATATATGTGCTGCAAATTGTATAGTACTAAATCAGTTGAAGTTTGTCTTCTAGTGACTTAGTCAATATTTACCTGCGATTTTACAGAATAGAGGAGTGTGATGAGGGCAGTAGCATGCATACCACCAAGAAGTGTCAGTCACCCATTTAAATGTGGCAAGTATCTCTTGAAATCTTGAGGTTTTGTTCAGTATCAAAAATAAGTTACTTTTAAATACTCTCAGATTTAAGAATTATGAACTACTGAATGCAGATTAAGGACAAAGGAGGGAATAAAATTTCTTGTTGCAGTGTGTCGTGGTTTAACCCGGCCGGCAGTTAAACACCACGCAGCCGTTCACTCACCCTTCCCCCTCCCTCTCTGGGACGGGGGAGAGAAATGGAAAGTGAAGCCCGTGAGTTGAGATAAAGACAGTTTAATAAGACAGGAAAATAATAATAACAATAACAATAACAATAACAATAATAATAATAATAATAATAATAATACAATGATGATAATAGTACTACTACTAATAATATGTACAAACAAGTGATGCACAATGCAATTGCTCACCACCCGCTGACCGATGCCCAGCCTAACCCCGAGCAGTCCGGCGCCCCTCCCCCGGCTAGCCACCCCTATATATTGTTCAGCATGACATCAGATGGTATGGAATACCCCTTTGGCTAGTTTGGGTCACCTGTCCTGGGTCTGTCCCCTCCCAGCTCTTACTGCACCCCCAGCCTGCCCGTTGGCAGGACAAAGCAAGAAGCTGAGATGTCCTTGGCTTGGTATAAGCACTGCTCTGCAACAATTAAAACATCAGGGTGTTATCAGCACTCTTCTCATCCTAAACCAAAACATAGCTTTCTATCAGCTACTAGGAAGAAAATTAACTCTGTTCTAACTGAAACCAGGACACAGTGTTGCTGAGACTGGAATACATCTCTCTGGTCAGGGTTCTATTCAGTCAATAGGCACTAGTTGGAGAGCTTCTTGTGTCTTGTCTCTTCTCTAATCCTGTCTCAGAGTATCTGTTGCTTTGTTTTCCAATTTTTCAACTGTAAGAATTAAGAATCATTTTAAGTGTACCATCTGTTTCATCTTAAAAATATAAATTAAACAAGAGAAATATATATAAAAGTTATCATTTTCACTTCCAGTAGGTTATCATTTAGATTTTCCCTTATCAAATGGAATTTTCCAAATACCCATGTATTTGAAAAAATAAATTCATAAGTGTAGTACTTTGTTTCCTACCAGGCATTCTAACATCACTGGATGTAAATTCAAGGCATTGACATGTCCTAGAAACAATTTCAGACCAGCTCCTACCAGTTCAAGTAAGAGGTTATTCTGCTTAAGGTAAGCTTGAAGTATGTAGGATTTCACTGCTAAAATTCCCTTTCCTGGTTTGGAGCTAGCACAGCAGTGGGAATTTACACTCCTTGGGACTTGATAATGAAGATTTGTCAAAAGTAAAATGAGGTTTTGAATTTCTTGGGAAATAAATTAGAAATTCAGAAAGTTTGGTATGAGCGGACGATGAAAAGGTCTACTGGGCTCCAGAGCACTGAGGCTAGGAAAGCTGGTTTTCTGAAGCATTAGTGAGTAGGGACAGAAAATAAAAACAAAGGGGAAATCAAGTGAGAGAGAGAGAGAGAGAGAGAGAGAAAGGTAGTAGGGTTTCTCATACAGGTTTCACGAGTTTTAAATAAATGTCATAATGACTTAAAAAATTATATAGTTTTAATGTTGGAATGCAATGTTGGAATTCCATCTGTGAAAATGGAAACAAAACAAAACAAAAGAAAACCAACAACAACAAAAAAAGATATTCTTTTGTCATTGCAGAATGTGTATTACCAGGTTAATATACGATGACATTTTGTATTGTATGGTTTTTGTTTGTTTTGTTTGTTTTGATAATATATACAGTCTCCTGGTCTTGAAAGAAGTACATTTGTATTGATATGGCAAGTTAGGGTACTGGTCTTACTTATGACTCTGTTCTAGAAAGGTCCAAGAAGTGTAGCACTTCTTGCAGAATTCTGATTCAACTAACATACAGAGGTCATAAAAATAGTATCCTTATAGTTTGGATTGTTTCCTCTGTAGATATGTTTGTAAATGAAATGGTTTGTCTTGAATGTGAGAAATATTCTTACAAACTGACTGTTGAATTCACTTATAAAATGAAATGGTTATGCATGTTAATAAAATAAAATCTGCAGGCAGTCCAGAAGCATGCTTGATTTTACAATCCTTAGCTTTTAGAGAACAGGGACATCTTTATTATTACTATTTCTATTATTATTATTATTATTATTATTATTATTAATTATTATTTCCAAAATACTGAAACAGACTTGTTGACAAAAACAACCAGACTGAACCAAACCAAAACAAACACCCTTCCTGATTGGAAAAGCAGAAGGATTACAAAATCCATGTCCTTGGACATGAGACAGTGAAAATCTTCAGAAGACCATTTGTCAGATATTCCACATTTTCTTTCTTAGATTTGAACATAGGTTTGCAGAAACCTATTTTTGCAATGCCATAAGTATCTATAGTTTCCTGAAACATTAAAGTTATGGAGGGAAATCTGTAAATAACAAACAGCTTGCACATTCATCCAGTCAGATCTCAAATTTAGTCTAGTTTTCTAGATTTACCTGATTTACCTTGCAGCATGGAAAATATATTTTTCACTTCACACTTTGTGAAGAGTAATCTTCAAAATGGTTGGAATTTCAGTTCAAATATCACCTGATTACATGATGTTTATCCAAACTATCTAAATCACTTGATGTTGGATTTAAATTTCACAAGAACAGAGAGGTTAATGAAATTTCTAGGGCTTGCTTTCTCAGAGGTCAGAGATACCACAGTAACATTTTATCATTATATTTGATATTTCTATTCCACTTGAATTAGAAATTATAGTGGAAAATATAAAAGAAAACTTATGTAAAGGGAAAATGAAAAAAGACCCTAACTTTTTTAAGCATCAAAGAAACTGTCATCAAGTTCTGGTAATTCTCATTTTATTGGAACTGGTTTAATTATTTTTTCTCAAACAGAGCATTATGAATTTTTACACTTTTTAATCACTCATGACAGATGTTTTAGGAGCTGTGAGAAAATTAGATCAGGAACCTTGAAAAATGTTTACAAAGATGTTGTCTGGTAAGTCATCTCTCATATTAACAGAAACTCACTTCAGGTAATGAGATGCCTCAAAAAAGTGAAGAAATTAAAAATATACTATATGAAAATTTCTACTACTTTCAGAAATTTGAAAAACAAAACAAAAAGAGAGTGGTTAAGCATCTTAAAAAATCTGAAGTTGGCATGAATAAAAAAGCAGTTTCATAAAATATAAATAGAGATTTTGACTTTCAAAATCTTTTACATAACAAAAACTTGAATGTGTTTTTCTTTTTTTTTTTCTCTTTTAAAATGCTGTTACAAATCTTAAGTAAAAGATATTTAAAAAAATAATAATAATAAAAAAGATATTTATAGCTCCAAATATATCACTAATTCATTTCAACATCTTCAGAATCTTTCTCTTCTGTCAAAAAAAAAAAAAAAAAGAAAAAAGAAAAAGCTGTTAGTATAACCAATATATCAATATATTTTAACATATTTTAAACTTTCAATGAAAAATAGTTCAGTCTTTTCAGTTGTATCTTTTTAATGTAACTGAATATGACCTTTCTGATATATTATACTTACCTCTTCTAACACAGAGAAAATTTAGTGCTGCAAATACCCTTTGAATTAGGTTAGAACCTCCAGACAAAGTCTGGTAAAGGTTGTAATGAACTGGAACACAATTTTGAAGGATAATTGCCTTTTGAAAGATAATGAAAGATAATTGTCAACCTTTTTTTTGGTATGGTGTTTCCTGCTGCATTCCATGCAAACTATTTTCATTCATTGTATAAAAAACAAACTGATGCATGTTGTGTATTGTAAATAAATTAAACTTAGAGTAATTGATGAAGTAGTCAGAAGCAAAAATATATCAGCTTTATCTCTGGAAAATGCTACATGATTTCATTTACAACTGTTATCTATTTATAACCTTCCATCTGCTGTAGTTAGGAACAACCTAATTGCATACTTAACTGGCAAGCAGTGGGAAGGTGCCTAAATATGTTCTTGAAGATTTGGTCACTTGAGGTATGTTATAAATTCAAAGGATGAAGAGTTGCTGCTAGTCAAATGTCATCACTTCATCAAGACTGCACCCTTACAACACTAGACAATTGCTTAGTCTCCTGACTGTATTTTACATGGAAACAATAACCTAGCACCTATTTTTAAAGGAAATCTTAGTTAATAAGGAAAGAACTGCTATTTTGTATCTCCAGTTAGTGTTAATACATTTGCAAAGACAAACCAGTGTAGCTTGAATTAAGGGGGGAGGAGCGGGAGAGAATGAGAGAAAAAATGAGAGAATTAGAAATTGATGGGAAAAATCTAAGGGGCAATGACATGTTCATAAAGAAAGCTTTTTGCTGTTGTTTTTTTTTCTCCCTAAGACTAGTTTACCTTCAGAAAGGTGTTTATTAACCTAAAATGAGTGTGATTCCTTAAAAGAGGCTGTATTTCACTGAATACACAATAACACTGTACCTTTTAGAATTTTAAAGAAATGGTTATCTGACAGTGAGCTGCTTATTAGCATCTGATATGATAGACAGGTGCATTACATTTAGTTCTGAAGAGGAAGAAAGAGTGGAGAGAGACTAAAAATAAATGATTTGCATTTTTTATTGCAATTAGAAATAGCTGCACAGAGAACAGGACAAAATTAGCTGTAGTTGTATTTACACACCAACTGCTTAACAAATGTTAATATATTTGTTAATATATGTTATGTTAATATATAATGTTAATATATTTTCTTATATTTATATAATGAAAAAATTCTTCTAACCACTTAAAAAAATGAACACAGGATTATATTATGTTTATTATGCATTCATAATATGTTACACAGCTGAATATACACACAAAACTCTGTTTTGTATATTTTTAAATGGAAAAGATATAAGGTTACATTCATATTTTAAAATGATACACATTATGAAATTCATTATATGCATTCATTTGAAAAAAAAATAAATAAAAAAAAAATCTCCCCTAATATTTAAAGATCAAAAATGTTTGAAGTAGTCATTTTGGGAAAGCACCGAGTTTTTCAACCTTAAGAGGAAAACTAGTTATGTCGAAGATTTCCTGACAGTAATGGGCATTTTATCAATTCTTTCTTATGTTATTTTATATTCTTTTCCTTGATGTTTCTTTTCTAATTAATTGTCCATAAATTATCCACTTGGTCTTTAAGAGATAGAAATGCTGAAATGTAACTGGTAGCTAGTTTATTTACTCTTTTTTTTTTTTTTTTCAACAGCTTTTACATGTCAAATAACTTTCATTGTAATTGAAAGGTGATATAACAGATATCTCATGCTAATATTTACACAAAAAGAATAAATACCTTTCAGGGAAGAGATGTAACTATAATAATTTACTGAATATCTTACTTCTAGAAGGATTGCCTTAGTACACCACATAAAAGTCTTGTGGTAATGCATACGAAGCAAAAAAATGCTTGATCAACTTAAAATATTTTATGGTAGCAGAGATCCAAGATGCTGGTGGTCCATTTATGTTTCTTTAATATGTTAAACTCTAAAAGTAGTATGCAGCTGGCAAAACAAAACAAATAAAAAAAATGAAGACAAGTTTCATGTATTTCTATATAAAATGTTTCTGAAAGTGTTTGAGTCTTGATTACATGTCATTATGTTTAAGAAAATAATGTGTATAACTGAGATTGTTGTTAACACTTCAATGGATATATGATATATTTAAAAAAAAAAGTGTTTTGTTTTGTTTTGCTTTTTAAGTTTTAGCTATTTATAAGTTTGTGTTTCTGTTTATGCTTTCCATTTTCATTTGGCCACACTTCTTGGCATGGCGGTAAATCTAGGTCATGACCAGCGCTAGACTGTTAATATTTTGTGTGTGGAATGATATGAGCTATACCCTCTCTAATCCTGTGATTACCAGGACAAGGCAAAGCAGCTAGAGTTAAGGATCTGACTAGTATTTAAATAAGTGTGGTTGGAGATCTAATTGATGGTGCTACTTCACACAAACATAACTCTTTTGGCTTGCCCTTATTTCCCATTTTAAGCTGAAATAGTTCAAAAATACTGAAATTCACGGTTCCCTTTTAAATCTAGTGAATTTGTGTCTGTAGCCTGGGGATCGAGTTATAACATAGATGTGCCTGAGGAGAAGCCAAAGCTGTATCATTCTCTATAGGCTGACTTGGTAAGTTAATACAGCTTAGTTGCCTTTTAGTGTTATGTGACACGCCACCACTCACAGCACATGTGATTTGCAAGGTCTTCCAGAGGAGCCCTCCTGGCTGCATACACAATTATTTCCCCAGGGAATCTTTCTTAACTTACAGCAGAGAAGTAATTAATTGTGGCTTTTCTGTTTTGTTTTGATTTAAAGCATGTAATGTTCCATAAATATATAAGCATTTGAAGATTCATTACTGTAAATAATGCAAAAGATTATAGCAATGCACTTTCTATATAAAAAGTACAGAAGTTCTTTTAAAAAGTGTGGAAAGATAGCAGAGAGGACAGGAGTTATGTAAGTGAATTAGTCTTCTCTTCAAGCTCCTGATGCCACACTTCCAGACATAGATGGGGTAGGTCTTCCCCCCAGTATATCTGATTAAAAGTCTTGAACAATTACAAGTGTATGTTCTCAAAATGCAGTTATGCATTATATTGTCTTCAGTGATAAACCTGGGTTAAAAAATTCTTCACTCCCTACTTTGACGTGGGGCTACTTGTTGCTGCCAAAATTTTAGTTCACCACTCCCCTGTTTTTTCCAAAAATAGCTATTTGTGGGACTGTGTTGCAAACCATATGACTGACATGAAGCAGGTTACAAGTCAATCTACAAAATGTCTTAGGTAGTATGTTTCATTTTTTGTATGCACGTGTATGTCTTCAACATAATTATTTCAGAGATAATATTTAAAGACTGACCTACAAGCTTGTGTTGGGAATATTGTGTGAGTGGCGCTCTGAAGTACAGGCAGAAGTGGAGTGTAGGACACATTAATGTAGTTCTACTGAAGAAAATATTTAACTGTCTCATTGTTTATACAGCACAGAATTAGTACTTACTAGTGTCTGTCTCTTTTATTCTATTTGCAATTCTCCTCATGTTAGGAGGACTGTGTCTCTTAGGATTTACCTTTAGTTTCCAGCCACATTAGCTGTATTTTTATGCATTTGATTGTCCATCACTCCATTTTTGATGCTCAGTTTGACAAAATGTTTCGCTAGGCTTTGTCTACTTTTGACATAAGGTCAAAAGAATATCTCTGATCTTATAAATCCCCATGAAAATGTAAATCACATAGGGGAAAATTATTTATATTTTGCATCACTTTGGAAACTCCTTTGATTTCCCTGCAAAATGTCTGTGGTTTAGTTATTGAATTCATGTGGGTGATCATCTTTGTGTTGTTGTTGTTGTTTTGCTTTTCCACTCTTAAGCATCACCAGGGGTATTTAATGGATAGTGATTCATTCCCTAGCTGTTTTAATTAGCACATGGTTCCTGAACTTAGCAAGTGTTGACAGCTATTTCTTCCTGTCTTGTACCATGAGGGACCTTGTTATGGTGATGTTTCATCCTTCTGATGCTGACTGATAGGCTCTTCCATCCGACTGCAACCATTCTGTTACTGTACGACACTGGCCCTTTGATCCATGCAGCTGATACCATCCTGACCCTCCTCAGCTCCTGCACTTCTTGCCACCTACACTTGTCATCCTATGTGTGGGAAGATGAAGTGCAAAACAGTTCTGGAATATGTAATCAACACAATTGCAGACATACTGCAACCTGTCACTACTGGGTTCTCACCTGCTCTAAACCATAAGAAGTTGGTACCTAATATTTTTATAAGTATTTACTCTCAGTTTAAATTAGGATGGCATGTACATGCATATTAATATACACATCAGTCCCATGTATATTAATTTTAATCTTAGAGAAAGATATAGCAAGAGGTATGGGGTCTAGAAAGAGTTGTTAAGAGTATCTGAATGAGGTTTTCACTGTTAATTCCCTAAAACTTCAGAATTGCAGCTTTAGACTTCTATTGTAGATTTATTTAATTCCAGAAAGCACTGTTGTTTTATACAAAGAACCTGATTCCTTGGCTTTGGAAGGCTTTCTCAAAAAGTTTTTGGAAACTTTAGTCTTTGGTAATCCTATAGACCTACAGATTTTTTTGTGTCTATTACTGGTGATTTATTTAATTTTTTACATTAACCATCTTGTATGACTTGTCTTTTGGAGAAGGGGGGAGATTTTTTGTTTTGTTTTGTTTTTTAAAACCATGCACATCTTCCAGCTTCTCTTTCTACTTTAGTTTTCATATTGACTAGAAACACAGGCAGATGAAACAAGAAACAGTGCATATTTAGCTGAGATTAAATACCTTTTATAGAATACAAAAATCTTATGATTTGAGTCTGTGTTCATTAAATTACTTGATTTACCCTTTATACCCTTCTTCTCAACTGCTCTGGATGTGCAATCCTATAAGAAAAAAAAATAAATAAAAGCCTTTGTCATTGTTCAGTTAAATAAATATGAAACATTCATAGTAAAAGATGCCTCTCTTTTGGCTCAACCACATTAAACAGAAACATTTATCCTAGCATTTAACTCATAGGTCAGGAATAAAGTATATTAAAATGAATATGCTTAAGTCACTTAGTCCATAAATGAAGCTGAGATCTGCAGACAGACAAAACTAACCTATAACTTCTCTTTTTCTTTTGTCTTGTAATGCCTATTTACTTTGTAATAGATTAGAAAATGTTTATCATAATCTGAAATTTATGTGAACGTGTGAACATATTTTTTCCTATGCAATTTTTTTTCATTAAAAAGTATAAAAGTCTAGAATTTGGAATAGGTTCAAAGAAGTGAGCATGTATACCTTAGAACATAGGTCATATTTCTGGTTTATTAAAATGCACCCCTAATTATAGTGGCACGACTACTCTATTACTTTTTATGCTGGGAGCTGATTTGGTCCAACCTTTTATATTAGATGTAACAAATATGTTTTCTCTAAAGATTACCTATCTTTATTAGGATAACTATTAGGACTACCTGTCCATATTTCACCAATGGATTTAATACCATGCCATTCAAACAAGGTAATCTAATTTTACTGGGAAAAAAATAAAAATAAAAATAAAAAAGAGAGAGAGAGAGAGAGAGAGAGAGAAAATAAAGAAAAATCTAAAGAAAACTCTACAGAATAGCCACCACCAAATGCCCCAAATCCACTGCAAAATCCAAAGGAAAATATTAGAGAAAAGCCTACAGAAAAGCCACCACCAACCAACCAACCAACCAACCAAAAAAAATCCAATCAAAATTTAAGGGAAGAATTTAGGGAAAATCCTACAAAAAAGTCATCACCAAAACCCAAAATACCAATGTAAAAATCCAAGAGAATAACTTACCAAAAACCCTACAGAAAAGCCACCACATGTCCAATAAATTCCACTGTAAACTCCAACAGAAAAGGTTAGAAAAAAAGAAATCAAGAGAAAAGCCACCAAAAATACCCCCAAAATTCAATGCCAAATTCAACAGAAAGAAGTAAAGAAAACTCTACAGAAAAGCCACTAACAAACCCCCCAAAATCCATTTCAAAACCCAACAGAAAAATTGTCAGAAAACTGTACAGAAAAGTCACCACCAAACCCCAAGAATCTAATGCAAAATCCAACAGAAACACTAGCAGTAGACCCTACAAAAAAAGCCATCACCAAACCCCAAATTCTACCACAAAATCCAACATAAAAATGGACAGAAATCTGTACAGGAGAGCCATCACCAATCTCCCCAAATCCACTGCAAAATCTAAAGGAAAATATTAGAGAAAACCCTACAGAAAAGTCACCACCAAACCCCCAAAATTTGGTGTTCATCAAGCCACCATCAAACACCAAAAAAAAAATCTAAAGCAAAATCCAAGGGAAGAATTCAGGGACCTTGTAGAAAAGCCATCACCAAAACCCACAATGTCCAAAGAGAAACCCAAGGAAAAATTTTGGAGAAAACCCTACAGAGAAGATGCAACCAAACCCCAAATGTCCTATGTAAAATCCAAGGGGAAATTTTGGAGAATAATGTAAAAAAAAAAAAAAAAAGCCACCACCAAACTCCACAAATACACTGCAGAGTCGAACAGAAAAGCTTAGAGAAAACCCTACTGAAAAGCCACCACAAGTGCACTAAACTCCACTGCAAAATCCAATGCCAAAGCTTAGAAAAACAAACAAACAAAAGCCTCAAGATAAAAGCCATCACAAATACCACAAAAATCCAATACCTCCAGAAATCCCTACAGAAAAGCATCTACCAAAAGCTAAATATTCCAATGCCAAATTAAAACAGAAAAACTTAAAGAAAACTCTACAGAATAGACACTACCAAACTCCAAAATTCAAAGGAAAGTTACAGTATAATCTTGGAGAAAACCCTACTGAAAATCTACCACCAAACACCTTAAGTAAATAAATAAATAAATGAAATGCAAAACCCAAGATAAAAATTCAGGGAAATCCTACAGGAAATCAACCACCAAATCCAAAAACCACAATGCAAAATCAAACAGAAAAAAAAAAGACAGAAAACCCTATAGAAAAGCTACCATCAAACCACAAGAATCCACTGCAAAATCCAACAGAAACACTAAGACAAGACCCTACTAAAAAGCCAACACCAACCTCACCAAAATCCACTGCTAAGTCGAAGAGAAAAACAGAAAACTGTACAGAAAAGCCACCAACAACCCCCTCAAATCTACTGCAAAATCCAACAGAAGAGCTTATAGAAAACCTACCGAAAAACCGCTGCCAAACACCCAAAATTCCAATGTAAAATCTAAGGGCATAACTTACAGAACATACTACAGAAAAACCACCAGCAAACACCAAAAAAAAATACAAGACAAAATCCAAGAGAAGAATTTAGGGAATTCCCCACAGAAAAGCCACCACCAATCGCCCCAAATCCACAGCAAAATCCACATGAATAATTCAGGGAAAATCCTACAAAAGTACTATCACCAAAACCCAAAATGTCCATAGGAAAACCTTGGAGAAAATCACACAGAAAAGCCACCACCAACCCCCCCAAAAATCCTATGCAAGATCCTCATGAATAACTTAGGGAAGACTTTACAGAAAAGCCACCACCAAACACCAAAACAAACAAACAAACAAACAAACAACTGCTAAGAGTCACAAAGATATAAAAATATTTCAAAGACTGTAATCCATTGACATAGTATAATTCTAAGTATAGAAAATCTTTAACTTGCACAACACAAAAATAAGTTATTTTGTCCTTTTGTATGTTACAGTCAGGATTTTTCCCTCCCCAAAATCTACACACAAGCAGACTATATATATTTTTTCATTTCTGCCCAATTTGTACCCTTCATCACAAAATATCAGCTTTAGCCTGCCATACAGTCATTTCTCTGCTGTGACAGCACAGAGGAAAGAGCAAAGGGGTAGCTAGCTAGGGAAATCCCTGACACCAGTCAACTGGCTCAATAGAGTTCTGCTTGCAGACTGCACGGGAGAAGATGAATTGTTTGCACAGAGAGAATGGACAGAGAAGGTCAGAGAAGCTGTGGAAAGCTTACTAGAGTTTGTCCTCTCAAGGCGGGATGGGAAGCTGCTATGCAGATCTTTGAGGACATAAATCTGTAAGGTAGCACTGCAACAGATTTCAGAAGTAGACTAAGCCATAAATTTTACAGGACCCCTTACCTTTCAAGGGAAGCAAAAAAGATGGAGAGAGAGCATGTACGTCCTGTAGAAGCAGCATGTAAGATCTGATGTATGCTCTCAGAGTGTTATTTTTTCAAATGCAAGAGAAAACAAAGTGCCTTTGCAAGGAAAAGCTCCACCATACAGAATTGATAATAAAATATCATATGGGTAAAATAATTTCATGAGATCAAATGTTGGGAAAGTTGAGAGGGTGGTATATTATAATTTCATAGGCAGCTCTACAATTTGTTGTTGTTGTTGTTGTTAAAAATGTATCATCAAGAAGATATTGCATAAAGCAAAATCTGACTAATGTGCCTGATTGCTGGAATTTGATCGAAGAGAAATTAAAAATAAAAATATTTCTGTTCATCAGATCAGATGCAGCTGTTAACTATCTGGAACAAACAAGCAAAACAAATCAAAAAGAAAAACAAACAAACAAAAAGAAAACAAAAGTACACAAATTCAAGAAGTCAAAGGAAAATTCTTCTTTCAGTTAGCACTGGATAAAAGCTGTTTTTTACATCAATCAACACTTTCTTTATGTGCTTCTTATTTGGAGAATTTATCTCTATCCCCAAACAATTATTCTGGAGTCAAAGCATTGTACTGGGTCTGGCTGGAATGTTAACTTTCCCGGCAGCAGCCCATACAGTGCCGTACTCTGTACTTGTAGCTGGAACAGCAGTGTTATCACACCAGTGTTGTGTTTACTGTTGAGCAGCAGTGGCACAGCATTGGGCCTTTCTCTAACGCTCCTAGGGGGTGGGCAAAAAGTGAGGAGAGAAACATCACTAGGGCAGCTGACCTAAACCAACCAAAGGGATATACCATACCATGTGATGTCACACTCAGCAATAAAAGGTGGAAACAGGAAGAAGAGGGGAGGGGTGGGCTCTTGTTGGGAAAACGTCGATCCTCCTCCCGAACACCAGCTACGTGCGTTGAGGCCTTGCTTCAAGGACGTAGTCAATCATCGCTCATTTGTGGGAAGTAGATAGTAATTTCTTTCCTCTGGACTTCCATATAGCCTTCATTTATTTTATTTGTTTGTTTTCCTCCCTTCTTTTTATTTTTTTCCCTTTCCCCCTCCATTTCCCCCTTTCCCTTTTTATTTCCCTTTAGTTAAATTGTTTAGTTCATAATAATCTTTATTTAATTATTATTATTATTTCCCTTTAATTAAATTATCCTTATCTCAACCCGTGAGTTGTTCTTTGCTTTACTTCTCCCCCTCCTCATCTAAAAGAGGGGGAGTGAGAGAGCGGTTCTGGGGTTTAGCTGCCCAGCACGGTAAAACCACCACAAACATTTGCTTGGGAATGGTAGAAGGAGCATACAAAGTATTTGATTTAGGGTCTCAGACTAGCTTAGTTGGAAACAAGGGGTTTTAGTTGCTGAACTTTTTGTGGCAAAACTCCATTGTGAACTTCCAAAATTTTTACTCTATAGGTGTTTTGTTAAAATAAGTATGTTCTTGAAGATGTTTTTGCTAAAAAATAAGAAAAGAGAACTTTGATGATAATGTTTTAGCAAACTTTCACTGCAGCCTGTAAACTATTTTTTTATGTTTCTTGCAAACTAAATGTCAAACTTTTGTTTAATGTTTTGATTTGTTTGTAATTAGATTTTTGTCTCTTTACACTACAGAGTAATATATAACATTTTGAAACAGATGGAGTTTTTCAATGCATATTTATTATCATCATCTTAGAAGTTACATCAGTTACCACAGTATTTATAAAAATGATGAATTTAAACTTGCAGATTCAGTGGCTGATTTGCTCTTGCATTTTAATCTTTTACTAAACTTACTAGACTCATCTTCTATCTATTATTTGTTCTTCAGAGACGTGATTTCATAATAAGATCTAAAAGGGGCAAAACAATTATTTTATTATCTAAATATTTCACAGAAATTACATTAATTGTAAATGAAATTCAATTGGTGAAGATGAGAATAAACTTCAAAATGCCCTGAAACTGAATAACATCCACATTCCACATGTTATAACATTATCTCTGCAAGATACTTATAAATGTACATATGCAAATATAAGATCTTTAT
This sequence comes from Aythya marila, assembly GCF_965140915.1. Taxonomy (NCBI): domain Eukaryota; kingdom Metazoa; phylum Chordata; class Aves; order Anseriformes; family Anatidae; genus Aythya; species Aythya marila. Next base: position 78,179,971 of record NC_139043.1, read on the forward strand.
TCTAGTTTCAGAATTTCTTATCTATTGATATTATTCAATAGCTTTAGAGCATGTAAAATAAGTGAGGGTAGAGACAAAGGAATAAAGATCTGGAGAGATCTGCCAGTTTTCAGTGATTATTTGTATTTAATCAGTAGTTTCTAGTAGTTTCTTGAAGTATGCAAGACTCTATAACATTTGGGTTACCAAATGAGTCCCTGTGGGTTAGGATCAGTGGGAAGGCCAACAAGGCTAGCATCCTGGTCGGGGTCTGTTATAGACTGCCGAACCAGGATGACGAGACGGATGAGGAGTTCTACAGGCAGCTGACAAAAGTTGTGAAATCGTCAGCGCTTGTTCTTGTGGGTGACTTCAACTTCCCAGACATATCCTGGAAGCACAACACAGCCCAGAGAAAGCAGTCTAGGACGAAGACTAGCATGGAAGATAGCTTCCAGACGCAGCTGGTTAGTGAGCCTACCAGGGGAGGTGCCCCACTAGACCTTCTGTTCACAAACAGAGAAGGACTGGTGGGAGATGTGGTGGTTGGAGACTGTCTTGGGCAGAGTGACCATGAAATGGTAGAGTTCTCCACTCTTGGAGAAGCCAGGAAGGGGACCAGTAAAACCGCTGTATTGGACTTCCGGAAGGCTGACTTTGAACTGTTCAGGACACTGGTTGGTAGGGTCCCTTGGGAGGCGGTTCTGAAGGGCAGAGGAGTCCTAGAAGGCTGGTCGCTCTTCAAGAAGGAAGTCTTAATGGCACAGGAACGGTCTGTCCCCACGTGCCCAAACATGAGCCGGCACGGAGGAAGACCAGCCTGGCTGAACAGAGAATTGTGTCTTGAGCTTAGGAGAAAAAAGAGAGTTTACAATCTTTGGAAAAGAGTGTGGGCCACTCAGGAGGACTATAAGGATGTTGTGAGGCAGTGCAGGGACAAAATTAGAAGGGCCAAAGCTCATCTGGAGCTCAATCTGGCGACTGCCGTCAAAGACAACAAAAAATGTATTTACAAATACATTAATGTAAAACTGAGGACTAAGGAGAATCTCCATCCTTCACTGGATGAGGGGGAAAACATTGTTACAAAAGATGAGGAAAAGGCGGAGGTGCTTAATGCCTTCTTTGCCTCAGTCTTTAGCTGCAATACCTGTTGTTCTCTGGATACCCAGTACCCTGAGCTGGTGGAAGGGGATGGGGAGCAGGATGTGGCCCTCACTATCCAGGAAGAAATGGTTGGCAACCTCCTACGGCACTTGGATGTATGCAAGTCAATGGGGACAGATGGGAACCACCCGAGGATACTGAGAGAACTGGCAGAGGAGCTGGCCAAGCCGCTTACCGTCATTTATCAGCAGTCCTGGCTATCGGGGGAGGTCCCAGTCGACTGGCGGCTAGCAAACGTGACGCCCATCTACAAGAAGGGCCGGAGGGCAGACCTGGAAAACTATAGACCTGTTTGTTTGACCCCAGTGCCAGGGAAGCTCATGGAGCAGATTATCTTGAGAGTCATCACATGGCACTTACAGGGCAAGCAGGCCATCAGACACAGTCAGCATGGGTTTATGAAAGGTAGGTCCTGCTTGACGAACCTGATCTCCTTCTATGACAAAGTGACGCGCTGGGTGGATGAGGGAAAGGCTGTGGATGTGGTCTACCTTGACTTCAGTAAGGCTTGTGACACCGTCTCCCACAGCATTCTCCTCAAGAAACTGGCTGCTCGTGGCTTGGACTGGCGTACACTTCGTTGGGTTAGAAACTGGCTGGATAGCTGGGCCCAAAGAGTTGTGGTGAATGGAGTCAAGTCCAGGTGGAGGCCAGTCACTAGTGGCATCCCCCAGGGCTCGGTACTGTGGCCAGTCCTCTTTAATATCTTTATCGATGATCTGGATGAGGGCATTGAGTGCACCCTCAGTAAGTTTGCACATGACACCAAGTTAGGTGCGTGTGTCAATCTGCTTGAGGGTAGGAAGGCTCTGCAGGAGGATCTGGATAGGCTGGACCGATCGGCTGAGGACAACTGTATGAAGTTCAACAAGGCCAAGTACCGGGTCCTGCACGTGGAGTGCAATAACCCCAAGCAGAGATACAGACTGGGAGATGAGTGTTTGGAAAGCTGCCAGGCGGAGAAGGACCCGGGAGGATTAGTGTGTAGTTGGCTGAATATGAGCCAGCAGTGTGCTCAGGTGGCCAAGAAGGCCAACAGCATCCTGGCTTGCATAAGAAGCAGTGTGGCCAGCAAGGCTAGGGAAGTGATTGTCCCCCTGTACTCAGCTCTGGTGAGGCCGCACCTCGAGTACTGTGTTCAGTTTTGGGCCCCTCGCCACACGAAGGACATCGAGGTGCTTGAGCGAGTCCATAGAAGGGCGACGAAGGTGGTGAGGGGCCTGGAGAACAAGTCCTACGAGGAGCGGCTGAGGGAGCCTGTTTTATTCAGCCTGGAGAAAAGGAGGCTCAGGGGCGACCCTATTGCTCTCTACAGGTACCTAAAAGAGGCTGTAGAGAGGTGGGGGTTGGTCTATTCTCCCATGTGCCTGGTGACAGGACGAGGGGGAATGGGCTTAAGTTGTGCAAGGGGAGTTTTAGGTTAGATGTTAGGAAGAACTTCTTTACTGAAAGGGCTGTGAGGCATTGGAATGGGCTGCCCAGGGAAGTGGTTGAGTCACCATCCCTGGAGGTCTTTAAAAGACGTTTAGATGTTGAACTTAGTGATATGGTTTAGTGGAGGACTTGTTAGTGTCAGAGGTTGGACTCGATGATCTTGAGGTCTCTTCCAACCTAGAAATTCTGTGATTCTGTGATTTTGTGAAATATTTGCTTCTAAGCAAACCAGAAAATAGCCTCTCATGTCAGACCAGATGAGAAAGGCTCTCAGTGTCCCCAGGGGTATGTCCATCTTGCTAAGAGGCAGAAAGTCACAGTCCAGTCTGAAGACAAAATTCAAACAGCCAGGACACCAACTGGCAGTCTGAATACCCCTTGTGTCTGCCACACTGAAAGTGGAGATGAATCTAGCTTGTGCTAGCTTTATGGTGAATACTCTCATGCTTGCTTCTCTCCTAGAAGTATAAGCCGCCACCTTTAAGCTTCTTTAAGGTTAAAAAATACTAAACTAAACATTCTCAATAACTCAGACACCAACACCAGCTAAGATTGAGGTTTACTCGCATAAGAGTAGAGAGAAGGATTTGCTCACATATTAAGTACAATATTTCACAATATGAGCTACCATCATATTTTTTAGAGTGAAGTAATATCTTTGCTTACATTTAGGAATATGATTCATTCTGCTCGTCATTGCTTTTGAATACTTATTTTTTATTTCTTCTCTGAGGTTTCTGTAATAATGAGTAACTGTAATAATAATGACCTTGAATTGCATCTTCCTGGTTATTACAGAAAACTGCACATGCAAACTAGTTAATGCATATTGGTGCAGCTGTTGTCAGGGCGTTTCAGATGTCAGGTTTCTGTGATATGGATTAACTCAGTAATCAGCATTCAACAATGTACAATAAGTACTGTAAAATGCTGGCAAATTAGCTTTGAAAATAAAATGTATCACGCTAATGTGATTATTAGTCAGAAATTTCTAGCAACCCTTTATGTGTTGTAATTGCTGAAGGTCTTGTATATGTGGCTGTTTCCATAAGGCAGTTTGTCGTATTTCAACATATTCTAAGCAAACACCAGATCTGCCACCAAATGCTAGGAGAATAGAGTACTGTGCTTCTCTCTTGCTAAAAAATGTATTTCCTTACTTGTAGGAGTTCTTCCTATTGAACTTTACTTTGCTTTATCTGCAGCATCCTATTGCTTAATGACAGGCAGATGCTATTTACAGTCCTTGTAAGTTTTTTATTTAAGAGCCTTGTCATTAGAGCCTATGCATTAAAGAGATGCACGCCGTTAAACTGGTTTTCCAACTAGCATGCTTCCAAGGCATGTAAAAAAAAAATCAGGGGGAAGAGTGCAATTTACATACACCTTGGGCTGACGTGGAGCAGAAAATAGGGCAAAAGACACATAAAATTGATGAAAAGTGCAGTGACTTTCAGTAGGTCCCAGTGACTTCAACATAAATAGTGACTACTTGTATCTAAGTAATGTTGTAGCATTTCACACTCATTGTCTTGGAGCAAATTCTGTTTCAGTTATTGGGTTCATTCTTAACACACAAATACTCCAAGACTGGGAAACAAAGTTGGTACTTCCTGTAATCCTGTACAGAATGTGCAACCATTACTCTAGATGAGCACACTAAACCACCTTCCTCAGGCTCTAGTCCCCATCTCTTCCCTCATGCTGCTGCAAATATCTGCTCTAAGTTTTTTTCGGGCTTTTAATTTCTCATGTAGTTGTTTGGCATGGAAGTGGATTAGCATTTGTTTGCTTTTGGGGCAATTAAGCAATTATTAATGCATTGTTAATGACACTTGCAAGGGCGTGACATTTATGATCAACCCAAGGAGGTCTGTTAGTTATCATCACGCTTAACTTTTAATGTTCTTGATTCTGATTTTTTTTCCCCATATTCTATACTGCTCACATACCTTGCTTTATTTTATTTCTCTCCTAACTTTTTATATTCTCCAAGACCTCATGGTGTCCCCTAATTTCATAATTCTTTGTATGCCCTACATCTAGTCTTGTTTTGCCTTGTTTAACATCAGCATGTATATTTCTCTTGCTGTTACTTTAGAAATTTGTGTTTTGATCACAACCCTACATAGTGATATGCAATTTTAACAGAAGCATTCCTTCAAATGTAGACCTGTTTGTTTCAACTATTTTAAAAACTGAATTTACATATTAAATATATAGAATTTAGTTTTTGATTAGGGAATGTTTAAGATCTCTACTGGAGAATGCAAGACTTTTCAGCTTTGTTTCAGTTTCAGTTTATCAGGTGTTAATTAAATAGTAAATAACTCTCAGCGTATATTTTTATTCTAATAGAGGGTCACAAATCTATCTGTTGTTCCAGTACTTCGAGCATTGTTCCTGCCAAGAACATCTTATTCTTGCATTTTCTCATGGTTCTATTTATTTTCCCCCCACCATTTTCTCAATTTCTCTGTGCTGTTAGCCTTTTCTTAATTTTTGCTTTTGTTTGAAATTTGAGCATTATAACAGTACAGATATATCCCTTTCTGAAATTATTACCTCAGAATGATATGCTTACAGCCTCAGAGGATTTTTTTAATGGGATTAGAGAGTATGCACCTGGACAGTAACCATACGGCATCTGCTTTGTACTTGCTATATTTGACGTGTGTCTTAGCCCTAGGCTTAGCCCTAGCCCTAGGTAAGTAGTGGAGGTACACTCCTGTGGGAGGTGAAAGGTTTGAATTTCAGCTCATTTTGCATGGAGAGGGAATTGACTCTGGTTTCCTTAGAAACTGCTGTAATCTCTAGTCTATTTTAACATTCCTTTCTCCTCCTCCTTCTTTGACAGACAGTTTTTAAGTGAAAAGAGTGAACCAATTTTCCATAATCAGAAGAGTTTAGTGCAGATGGGATTCCAGGCTGTGAATCCCACTTTCACATAAGCACATAATTTGGGTTGCAGTTAGGCACTTTAAAGCAGAAGGCAACATTGCAGATCATCTCTATGATTTTTGTTGTTGTTGTTGTTGTCTGGCTTATGCATTTCCCTGTTTAGGAAGCTGATTACTATGAATTCTTCTCCTGGGCATCCATATCTCTTCATTTTATAATGTACTGAGGCATCCAGCTCTGGCTCATGAACTCCCTTCCCAAGTCTGGAAGGAAGAAAAAATGTTTGGCCCATCATCACTACGTATAGTTCCTTTTGAGGGTCTTGGATTTTAGACGTGACTTGTTAGAAGTGTAGAAAGGACTTTATATATTCAGGTTCTAACTGCCTGTGATCAAATTAGTATGTACAGTACATAGAAAATCTCAGAATGTGTCCAGTTACCTTCAGCCATGCATGTTTTAGAAGTTCAGTCCTCATTTAAAAGAGATTTAGGCTTCCAGGTATCAATTGCTTGAAGAAGAGCACAGATATTTTAAAAACATGTATGTTTCCAATATAAAAATAAAATTATTTGTTTAGAAAAACATACATTTTCTTTTCCTCTTAAGTGATTGTTTTTCTTCTTTTCTAAGAACTGATGAGATACTTCCTCAAAAATATGTGTTTCAGCAACTGTCCCCAGCAGTGTTTGTGGATAATTTCTAGATACTTGCTCTCTGGCATGATGGAGCTCTTCTTCATTACCTGTTGCACTGCAGAATGATTTTCTATGACAGGCAATAAACAGAGACTAATTTCATTCTATTAGCTTTTGCAATTTGTCCAGGTTGCAATAGGGTCTTCTTTCATAAGGGACTCTTTGTGTAGCTAGACTTATCTGGTTATTAATTACTGGTTATTAAACAAGAGTTTTCCTCAACTTTAACTTTTGGAGCATCCCATCACTCATGTAGCTGACTTGAGTATTGTGCTCAAAAATGCTTGTAAAAAACAAGCATAACATTCTGATTTTAACCCTCCTCCCCCACATATAGGAGTACTGAAACCTGTACCCTTCTTCCTCTTCTGAGCCAGTACACAATCATCAGGGAAATACTCTCACTTTCAAAAGTGAAACAGAAAAATCCAACCACTGTTTCAATGCAATCCCAAATTCTGGGAAATAAATCAGTGAACCATTTTACCTCCACATTGTAGTGTTTTTTTCAACTGCAATCCCAGGTAAAATTTTCTGATGCACCTTAGTAATTTAGGCATCTAAATCCTATTTTTCAAGTTGGAACAAGCAGTAAACCTCTGTCCCTTCATTACCTAACCATTAGACAAAGGTCTCAATTCTTCCCCCATTTATCTACTTCCTTCCATAAAGTCCTTGAGTGTGATTTTTATCATGTATTCATAAGTATTTGGCATAATGATGGACAAACTCCAACTGGGGCCTCAGGCACTATTCTAATACAGGTAATAGGCAATAATTATAGTAACAGATGTTGCCAGCTCTTAATTCTATTCTCAAGGAAATTTAAACTCCTTTATTAGAGAATGCAACTCTTTAGCAACAGTTTTTATTTACCAGTCTCTAACAAGCAATTGGCTCTTTGAAAGCAGGTCTTACCCCACACTATTTTTATTCTCTTAATCTTCCAATCCAATTGCATAATTGCATTGTATTTTAGTAAGTTCTTTATATTTTTTCATGTTTGTAAATATTCACCTCATTTCAAGCCATGCTATCCTAGTTGCCTTCATCCCTGCATGTTATAAGAAGTTGCTCCCTCTTGTGACCCCTTCCACAGATGTGACAATAGCAAATCCTTTGAAAACGTCCACCCATTATCTGTACTTATCTATAAAATAGATTCAGTCATTTCATCTACTTCATAAAATTTATTTTTCAAATCCTGTTGAAATCACCTAGCTTTCTCTTTGAACTTTGTTAAACCAGTTCTTTAATGTTGCACCTATTAGTGTAACTTCTCATAATGCCCCACCTTCCTCAGATACATGCTCTCTGCAGATATTAAAGCTATGGCACTGTAGGCTGCCTCATGATCATATTGTGTTATTTCTTGGTTTAAATTGAACTTCTCATCGCATCTGTGCTTCTGCTTTTCCTTACATTTCCCTGGCCCTTGTATTTCACATCAAAATGTTATGAATTTTGCATTGCAGCTTGAGCTTCAGTGGCTTCTTATAGCAGATGAGTAAGAGAGCAAATCAAAATCAAAAAGCATTTACTATAGGTTGGACCCTTGTGCTGCCCCAAGTTTTCCCCCAGATATACAAGTGTAACTCTTAGATGCTATAAGAGGAATTGCAAAGCAGGAACAGAGGAGAGAATCTGGCTTTTTTTATGATGCTGAGATTCAACCCTTGCCTCTGAAAACAGTTGTGCATGAGAGAAGAGGCAGGTGATTACCAACGGATGCAGTCTCAAGGTCATATTTATTTTTTTTCCCTGGTTTTGCTTTTGGTTTAGGAAGAATGAGGAACTATTTAATTTTCCTCTGCCAGTGGTTCATTTGTATGGGGGACAGTATATATATATCTATATATCTATATATCTATATATAGATATACACATATATATGGATTCTTGCAACCTCAGAAAATAAGTGGGTTTTATTAAAAGAATGTAAGGAAGACTGCCAGGATAGCTAACAGTGAATAACTGCAGAAGTCAAATAAGTAGATGTTCTTGCCAGCATAAACTTTCAGAGTATTTTTGTGGAAGTGTGCAGTATGTAACTCTTGTATCACTGCATTGTAAATCCATAAACATTCAATCCATAAACAAAGAATTGAGATGTGGTCTTTGGAGCTATTGAACCCAAGAAGAGGGAATGAGCTAGAATCATTGCACAAGAAATAAGTTTGACCTTTGACTCAAGCAAATTTTGATAAGGCAAAACAGCCTTTTAGATACGTTAGATACACTTTTTTTATTACAACTTTGCTTTTAATGCTGCTTCTACCAGTAGATGATGTGCATTTATCTTTAATCAGAAGGCTATAATACTTATGAAGAGCAGTTTTGAAAGGTGTCCTGTAGCATTTAGTTGGATGTTGCAGGTTTAGCAACTTGGCCTAATACAACTTTTATTTGCAAGAATGCAACATGGAACCACTGTTCCAGCAAAACTGAAGTCAGACTTCAAAATGTTTACTTCCTTTACGGGGAGAGTATTTGCTGTTATGTTGTCTTTTTACTATAAGATTCCATAGATTTTACCTTGCTTTCTAATTTTTCAGTTTTGACCTGTAATTTGTCCCAGAGGACCAGCACATTCTGTTAAAAGGATCCCAAGCCCAAATTCTTAAACTGAATTGTTCAGATCATAGAATCATAGAATGGCTGAGGTTGGAAGGGACCTTAACGATCATCCAGTTCCAACACCCCTGCCATGGTCAGGGATGCCACCCTCTGCATCCACAACTTCTCTGAGCAACCTGCTCCAGTGCCTCACCACCATCCAAATTAAGAATTTCATCCTAATCTCTAATCTAAATCTCCTCTCTTTTAGTTTAAAACCATTCCCCCTCATCCTGCCAGTATCTGCCTGAAAAAAACAAGTTGCTCTCCACCCTTTTTACAAGCCCCCTTTAAATATTGAAAAGGTGCAACAAGGTCATCCTGGAGACGTCTCTTCTTTAGGCTGAACAGCCCCAGATGTCTCAGCCTTTCTTTATAGGTGCTCCATCCCTGTGATCAACTTTGTGTCCCTCCTCTGGACCTAGTCTAACAGACCAACATCCTTCTTGTGCTGGGGGCCCCAAAGCTGGACGTGATACTACAAGTGGGGAGAGGGGCACAATCACCTTCTTCAACTTTCTGGCCACTCCTGTTTTGATGTAACCCAGAAAGGAGTTCACCTTATGGGCTGCAAGCACACACCCCAGAACTTAGTATAGCTTTCCCCCAACCCTGTGCATTTTATTTTATTTTTTTTTTTATAAATATCCTTTGATCTGAGTACCACTAATGGTCAAAATTATTATTATTATTTTGAAGCTTAAGCCGTTCTTTGTATTACACCATTTGATAACTAAATCTTTGCCTTTTAAGTATACTGAAAAATCCTGTTCAATATAGTGAGGATGACAAAGGTATAAGAAATTCATAAAAACCATAAGAATCCAAGTACACTTGTTTGAAAGTACTGACATAACATTTATAAAGTGAAGTGTAAATTTACACTTTTCACTTGAAACCATTCAGTAAATGAAAGACTTGGAATTTGATAAATTTTTCTAGTCCAGTTTTATTTTCCTGTTCACATACCAGGTGAAATATGTTGCTAGTGTATACTGTGACTTAAGGTATTTATTCAAATGTAGCCTAGAGAAGAAGCTGAAACTATGTTTGGCAGAGTAGATTTAATGTGTCATGCTATGAGCTGTTGATTTGGCCACAGTTCTTTCATTTCTATGTGCAGTTTATTCTTGCTTTGAAATGCAATCTAATTCACTGAGGTTATGGTGTTTATAAAATAGCAAAAGTGATGAATCTGCTCATGCTCTCAATAGGTTAGACATTTTTACTTCAAACTGTACTTTGGCTTGCTGGCTATAGCAACCATTCAATCTGTAAATTCCTCAAAACAGCAGATTGCCCTATAGAATGTGTGTAGCATAGCAAGCTTAGCTACAGTTTGGATTTGGGGGTTTGTTTGTTTTTTTTTGTTTGTTTGTTTTTCTGCTTTTTTTTACAGTGGTGGATAAAAATGTTAAGATGCAGTATTTCGCAGTCATTGTGCAGGTTAAACTCTTGAGCTTGTCCTAGTTTGGGGAGGGTTTTCATATGTGCAGTGTGAAATATAACTATGAATTTATCATTGGGATTCCTATAAAGCTTCAGGTGTTTTGTACTGTGTCTAATCATTCACTTACTAGAGATGAGTTTTTCAGGCATACCTGTTCTTCATGTATAAAGAATTTCCCTTGGAAGTAGATGGAACAAAGTACCTTATGAACAGCATACTGAGAAACTTGGTAATGTAAAGCAGTTCTTAGGTCCTCTGAAGTTTGCATGGATGACAGCACATAGCTGTTTGTTTTGTAATTGACTCTGTTTAACTGAAGCTTTTACATTCTTACACTCTATATTCATGGAAAATTCCTGTACCCATTTCTCTACATTCAGGCTGAGATAGGATGTGCATTTGGCTTTTTGAGATTTCAGTGAAGAGAGTGAGTGATTCTGGATCAGAAGAAACCTTCAGGAGAACCTCTCTGTTCTTGGTGTCATTACTTTTCACCTTTTGGGGAGATGCATAAGAAAAAGTTTGCATTTGCTACCTACATGTATAATCTATCTTTCTATCTGTCTGTCTATATATCGTCTCTCTCTCTTTTATCTTTATCTATACCTATATCATTTCCCCACCTGAGACACATAATGTGTGCTATCTTGACATAGGCTCTAAATCAGAAGCTTCAGAGACTCTTTTGTACTTCCCTCTGTTGCTGTTGCCTACCTTTACTGGACGTCTTTGTCTCAGGACAAAGTGTATCAGGATATCCACTAAAAGAAGAAAGGAAAGGTTAAGTGTTTAGTGCTATCTGATTTGTTTGGTCCATCCTCTCTTCTTCCCTTCTCCCTTCTTCCTTTTCCATCAACTGTTAATTACAAGCATCTCTTTAGGAAGGAGAAAAGAAGAAATGGTTGGTTTCAACCCTGAACTGTAAACAAGAATTTCCTGAAGACAGGGGTTAAGATGGAGTATTAATACAAGCTAATTTCCTTGGGACAGGATCACCACTGTTCTCCTGTTGAACAGTATAATACAGCCATCCAAACCAATGCTCCAGGATTTTTCATTTGTGCTTGGGACGGCAAGTGAATAGAGAAATTTATCCAATATAACATCTATTTGACAAACTTGTATTGCTCTAATGCTACGGAAACATTCATTCACTTCCTACTTTGTTGCCTGATGCAGACAGAAGTATACATTGTACCATGTGCTTTTTTTACGGAAAAGACAAAATCTCCTTTGTAGTTACATCACTGAGAGTCGTGTACAATCCTGGATTCAGTGTCTGTGTCATCTATTTCTTGGTAGCTTTTATTAATTCAGAAAGTATTGGGTAGATAGGTGATTACAGGTAGAAGAACTATACAAACAAAAAAAAAAATCAGAGGGCAGTAAATAAAATCAGCAGTCTCAGATTTAAATATATGTTTCCACTAGTAAACCCCCCCATACTACAGGCAGCTTGAAAGATGTTGATGTTCAGATTATAGATTTATGACTTGCTCTTTCCAGTATTCATGAATGCAAAGAGTTTTTGCCTTGGGCATGTTAGAGTAGCAAAGCCTTGAAACTGGCAATAATTGCTTAACAGTCCAAACAACATAATTATATATTTTTGAGCATTTTAGTAACTGATTCAAGGATGTATATGTACATTTTATAAAAAGTAAGTATGAGTTGATCAAGGAATAAAACTGTTCTTTCATCATTTTATATTTGAAATCTGGTTTGCCTCCAAATAAATCACATTGCTCTCATTTTACATGCATATACATTTTACAAGTCTTATCTTTAGTGAGCCCCACACGGTATGGGCTTAAAAGTTTAATCAAACTAAAAACAACAGTCCACTGATGTTCTACAAACCTGCTGGGTTCAGAGCTGTTATGAGAAGAAATGTTCCCTTTGCAGCCACTGAAAGTCAAATTAATTACCATGCAGTGATTCCTTCTAAAGAACAAAATTGCTTGGGCAGACCTTAAGTACGGATGTAACTGGAGTACCTGCGCTGGATGATTTTTTTTTTTTTTTGATTGTTTGTATTTTAATTGCCATTGTCTGCTCTTCTTTGTCATGATTGTGTAGAGAGCATTTACTTTAATGAATTATTAAACTATTTGATTAGCATTCAAAGATGGATATTTGTGTAAATAAAAAAACTCTTTGGGTTTCAGTGTGAATTAAACTTCTATTTATGTACTTTTTTATGAATGGCAAATGATCATGACCATTTGAAAATTGTTGATGTTTATAACTTATTGGGATTCATGTAGATATTTATGAAAATCTTTTAAACTCTTTGGTTACTTTATTGATGGTTCAGTTCTTCCTGAGCAAAAAGGAGCATGGAAATAGAAGTAGACATCAGATGTGGTCTGTTAGTATATAAATATTGGGGAAAGCATATTGGGCAGTTAGGATGCAAGTTAGCATAGGAAAAGGAAGGAAGGAGGGCCTTACAATATAATAGCATACCTAGTGTAGAATTATTAAAAGTCTCTGTGACTATTATGTCTTTTCTTTATTATTTCTATGTGAAATAAAATATTTAAAAATCACAGGTGAGGGAAATAGGTGTGTCTGCCACTGTCTGTGAGGATTATTTACTGCTGTAATGGTAATGAATATTGCCTACAGTCTAGGAAGGAGAGGGGTGAGGAAGAAGAATGAGGCTTTGGTGTTGGATGATGTAGAAAGGGAAAGGTTCATTTTTCTTTTAGGTTAACTTTTCAATAGCTGTAACTTGAGCATCTCTGGAAATTGTGAATCATTACAGGAGTTCCTGCTTAGGCTGACCTCCTCCAACCACTTATGTATAAACACATGCATGCACGTGCAGACATATCATGTCAGGGTCCTACCCATACGCTTCATCTTCTTGAAACAATCCTTTCAAATAGATGGCATCTGTAAATATTTTTGTAAAAACTGCAGCAAAAATAAATGACATTTTCAGTAACCAAAATACACCATTTTTAATAAACCAATAGAATTATATGAAATGGGATTCCTGTGGATACTGGTAAATATGAAAATGTCCCATTCTTACTTATCTCCTTGGATCTTTAGTATGTTTATTAAAGCTAAGTAATAAATCTTAAGTATCTCATTGCCATCTTGATAAACTCTCAGTGCTAAAGGGTTTAATAATAATGTAGATCATAACATCTGCTACACAGTGCTCTTTCCAACTTCAGATGATTTATTTTTGAAGTTTTATTTCTAAAGGCTTCCAGTTAATTGCCATGTGCTTTAATTGGGCTTCAGTATGTTCATCTTTTGATCACAGTGCAGCAGGAAACCATGCTTGGATAAATCTTGAGGGTGTCTGCAGCTTGATGGATTGTGTATGTGTCTGTGTCACTCCTTGGTCACACAGGATGCAGGTTCAGTTATTAGGAAAGCACAAATTGCAAGCAAATCGCAGAACCTAACAGCTCTACTAGGAGATCCATGCTGTGTGATAGCATACACATGGCTTTCAAGCTATGAGGAGGAATAATAACCCCAGTGCCCTGATAACATTTAGTTGTTATTCCCCTAGCTAAATGCTGAAGCTGAGAAACAATGGTGTTGAAGTTAATTTCCATTCTCAAGGTGCCAGATAATTATATCCCGTTATTCATGTGTCTTCTGAAAATTAGATGATCTCTTCTCATATTCCTGTTTTCAAAGTCAGAATAAAAGTTGGAAATTCTTTGTCCCTTAGCTTGCAATAATATGAACAGGTTACATTAGTTGCTTAATCTTTTTTGCTGTGCCGTGTTCATTCAATCAGCTTTGTGTAGATACTTTTATGGTGATAACCAGACAATTTTTTATTAGCCACTATATTAACAAGTTAGTGTCCTTACCATTAAAATAAACTCCATGTAACCAAACCTTTCTTTTTTTTTTTTTTTTTTTTTTTTTTTCCCCCAAAAAAAGTAAACTTTCAATGCACTTCTGAAAATGAGACTTACATAATAATCTAGTATGGAAGAGTTTGCCCATAGCATGAATCTGCACTCATACATGACTGCACTCATACATGGTTTATATATCATAACTATTCTAACCATAGAAATGCCTCATCCTTCTTATTTTTAATTTATTTGGCCAATCATTTGTTCTAAGTGATAGAGCAAGGATCTTTACTAGTTATTCATGATGTCAAATAAATAAATAAATATATTTCAATAATTGTAAAGCTGACACTTCGTTTTTATTTTGTAACACCTTGTTCTTGCATTACAAGAAAAAGGAAAGGGAGGTCATTCTTTAGCTTTTTGTATCTTTTATTATTGCACATTCTCTTTTCTGCCAGCTTCCATTTGTGTTGCTTTTGAAGGTAGAGAACTGAAATCATTTAACTCCTCAACTCTATCAGAGTGATTCCATGCATCTAATCATTTTTTGTTACCATTAATTGAAGTTTCTATTCCTGTCACTTTATTGACATAGCTTTTTCTCTTTTGGTAAAACTATTTCAGGAGAGTGAACATTCATGCATATCCAGTCACTTATACATAGAAAAATATGTGTAGGAGTGTATGTATACAAACATTATATTTACGTATGTTACATATTCACATATATATATGTATACATGTATCTGTGTATATATGTACGTGCGTATAGATATGTGAATACACTTACAAAAAGATGCATATATATATATATTTATATGTATTTGATTATATATATTATAACACTATGCATCATAATGTAGACATGTTTTAAATCCTGTTTTCTTCCTCCCAAATGTTTTTCTCCTCTGATTTATTTTCCTTGAAATACAGCTCTTTTTTAACAAAGACATATGTAACTCAGGAGATGACATATTATTCAGAGAACAGAAAATATTTTTAGGATTTCTACAGAATAAGTAGAATTTTCACTTAAATGACTTCAGTTTAATCACATGCAACTTATATACTATCCAGAAGTTTATTCAGCCATTTCAGAAGTGAATATACTGTTGAAATTAATTAACTTAGATTAAATTTAATATTTTAAAGATATGTGAAATGTGAATTTCAGAGTGAACTACTTTATTTGGAAAATTAGTCTGCCTTCACTGAGATTTGTCTCAACGAGTGTGTTGAGGATTGTGGAAATAAGGCAAAAATCATAAACAGATTAAGATTGGAAGGACAATCCTTAACCAGTAAGAGTAAAACTTTATTTCTGGTTCACTGATAACTCAGCATTTACATTGTTACATAGTACCTAGACATAATTTTGAAGTAAAGTTGTTCTGGCAGGGACAGTTGGAACTTTTTCAGTGGAAAGAGTCATCCCAAAAGAAAGCTCTCATCCCGTCTTATGCCATGATACTGGAGAAAGATTCTTAGAGCATTTGGGCATTATCTTTGATATAGCTTTAAAAATCTCAGTCTGAGTTCTGTTAAAACATTATTATTGATTTTCCTGTTAGCTCAAAGGTTTCTATGTTTCAAGATTCTGGCAAGATTGCAACAGGTATTTTCACCAT
The DNA here is from genome assembly GCF_965140915.1 of Aythya marila. NCBI lineage: Eukaryota > Metazoa > Chordata > Aves > Anseriformes > Anatidae > Aythya > Aythya marila. The sequence continues at coordinate 78,195,686 of NC_139043.1, forward strand.
GTTGATATGACTAAAGGCAAATATTTTTAATTTTAATTTTTAAAAACATATATTTTGCTATTTGTATTCTTACATTATTAAGTAGTACATACTTCATTAGTTCATGGATTATGTATTTCTGTTTGTCACTTAAAACTACTGGAGAGTTGAAACATATTCATGCACACATGGATATATAATTATGTTTGTATAAATATATCTGTATGTGAATTCATAATGGAGGTTGTGAAATAGGCTACTTCAATCACGATTCTCTTGTCTCCAATGCATAACATGTCTACTGCATACAAGCATTGTTAAATTCTCAATTAGCTCAATGTAGTTCCATCCTCTGTTACTGTATTTTATGCTAAAGCTTTGTTCCTGCTCCTAAACACAGTATTTCTTCAATTCATTTTCTGGCCACTTTAAAGAAACAATAAGCACAAAATAACCTTTCTAACAGCCTAATGTACTAATGGAGAAACTAGAAGAGACTATAGTTATTGAAAAATGCTTTCTTATCAAGGACAATATCAGTGCAGGGTGTATCAGTTGTTCTAGGAATATATAAAGCATTATAGACAGATACTAAACTGTTTTGCATCAAAAAAAAATGATGTGACTGCATTAAAACTGGTTTATTGGTCAGCCTCATAAAGGTGAAATTCTGTGTATGTAACAGATTAAAGGTAGGAGTACCATCTACATGACGTGGATAAATGTGAAGAAAAATTTTCTTTGTGGCCACACTTTCTGCTATATATTATTATAATTTGTATGCAGATTTGTCATGAGATAACTCTGTTGCACCTTCTAGCATATATTTGCTTCTTGCAGAATTCTTAGGAATTTTCTTGGTATTCCTATTAGGCATTTTGAAGCTATGTCTCTAAACATTAATGCAAAATCCCTCAGAAAATATTTTACCACAGTGTTGAAAATGGTCTGTCTGCATGAGCCCAGCAGTAGACTAACATGCAACTCAGTAACTATTTCAAGCCATCAACACTTTTCCTTTCTGGAATCTTCAATCTGTCTACTTTTGCTTTCTTCTTTGATATGCATATTAATTCTGTGTTGGATATTTCAAGGAAGCAATGCTTCATCTCCCACCATTTGGCCAAAATTCTGATGTCTGTGGTAGCAGCCCATCACCTTCTCTCAGGCTTGCCCACAGATTTAGGCTTTTTCATTACTGTCTTTGTATAATCAGCACAAAGAAATTCCATTTAGATAATAAATATAAGATTGGAATAAATAATAAGTGTGCTACACCTATTACATGCCACATTTTTATGTATAAAAATACACAGTAAATACATAATAAAAATACAAATTCCTTACTGAGTAGTGGTTCCTTTAGATTAGCTTGCACTAGAAGAATATCCTTTATACGATAGAAAGCCTCCTTGCTTTCCCTTAGGCATGAGTCTGCAGAAGTCAAAGCTATCCCTATGTGATTTCTTGAGAAACAGCAAGGCTCATTACAAAAAAATAATAACAAATAAAGCATTCCTTGCATTTGTTTTAGTTGCTTGCAGATGCTTACATATTATTTTGTCACAAAAAGATTAATATTATTCATCCCAAATTCATTAACACTATTAATGTTATTGTTCAGGACCTAAAGCTTTCATAGTTACTAAGGGTTTGAAAAAATATATAAATCCTAACTTGGGCATTATATCTCAGTTTTATAATATTCTGATCAGTAGACCTGTGCCTATTTACAAGTACGCCTTGGGATTTGAAACTAAACCCAGGACTGAACTGTTCGCCACACATGCAGAGCAGCAGACTTTATTGAAGCGTAGCACTGTGAATGTGCTATAGGAAGGACCATAAACCTTGGACCTGTCCATTTTTTGAGAAATTAAAAGTGCTGGAGTGCAGACCAGAAAACAGTTTTGAATGTGGTCCAGAACCTATTCATGGCTAACCACTGTATATTCAGAGTAATTCCAATGACTGGTCTTTCCATTACATTCTGCATGGACCATATGAAACAGCAGATCATTTTTTGTTGCTTGCCTCTTATCTGACATTATAAATAACAGAAAGTCAATTAGTACATGTTTTAGTGGCGGTTCTTGCCACTTTGATAAATGTCACTATAAACGAAAAATGAATTATTGCAACCTTACACGTAGCTTGAAAAATTAACCTCATGCCCCCCATATGGAACTGAATAAAAATAAGTTATTTGAAAACATGCAGCTGGGAATTAATTCAGCATGTCAGTAGGGCAAACATTTCCTCTGTGGGTGGGAGAAAAAAGCCCAACAGCGAAGCAGTTCTCAATTTAACAGTTGCAGCTGACTTGTCTTACCTCTGTCTTTGAGCACATGGTAAAAATGACCTCCTTACACTCAGATTGTGGTGTATACACACAATGTATTTATTTCCACTCCTCTGTTGTTCTGCTCTTCTATCACCATGCCTTCCTCGAAAATGAAAGACTGTTGTTACACCTCACCTCAACTGGGCAAAATGCCCATGTGTCAAACCTGGGAGGTGCAGAGAATGATGGATGAAATAGGCAGGGATTGTACTGATGGCATCAGAAGTGCTGCATATTTTGTGAGGAAGAGAAGCTGGATTATGCTAGAACACAGTCCCCTACCTGACACCAGTGTGGCTGTATCTCTGCTGAGCCCATCTCACTTGCATCAGGTCTTCTCATCTTCACTGAGGTGGCAGATGTTTCTGCCAGCTATATTATTTTATTTAATGCTAAAGGACACTTAAATTACTGTTTAGCTTTCCCCCTACTCTTTTTCTCTTCCCCTCCAACCTTTCCTTCCCCACAGCCCCTTCTCCCCCCTCCTTCTTTTCCTGAAATAAATGGTTGCTAAAACTGTTCATGGTGATTGATACAGAGTGTTTCTGAATGCTGGAAACATATCTAGTAATTACACTGTTCAGACATGAAGATTGTATTACCTCAAATTGCCTGGAATGATGTCAATTTATCAAACTTCCTGCGAGAAGTTCATCTCTGCTGTAAAGTGATCACTTCTCTCTCTGTTAGCTTGCTTTATCTAATACAAAGGGTCCAGGGGGATTTATCCACTTTCTTTCTCAACCTCATCCTCCTATGGAATCTGTCAGACCAATGGGGAAAAGAATGAGAGTGTGTTTTGTGACTGCCTTGTTTATTTTATCGTCTTTCAGTGCAGTGGAGGGAGAGGATGTATAATTTGATTTGAAAACCCAAGACAGTTAAGCAACAGGGCTTCGACAGAGCAGCAGTAATCATGTCTGCTTACTGAGGTAAAACATGGTCTGTTTGTATTTCAGACAGAAGATTTCAATTATGCTTGTTTAAGACTAAAAGATTAAAAAGCATACAGATTCATTTCCTATTAAGCACTCTTTTGGTGAGTCTTTAATGCCAGTATCAAAGTGTACTTCATGGATGCTTTCTTTTCTGCCAGAAGGAAGAAAATGTTTGCAACATTTGTCTGCCCATTAACCATTGCAGGATGTCCTACAAACCGATTTTTACCCCTTGGACAATCAACAACAGAATGATTTAGTTAGCAGTGAAAGACAAAAGTTCTAAACAAGAAGACAGTGCTCAAACTTACATGTGCAAACATAACATTTATAGCTTTTTTTTTCTCTAGTGCCGTTCCAGTGATTTCCAATTAGGTCATCTAAAAATAAATGTAAGGTTAAGAGCAAATTTGTCATATTCAGAGGACAGTTACTCTGTAGCAATCTAGACTACTATTACTCAAAGACTAAAATGAAGCATGATTTCTTAATAACCTGAATTCATATATTTTTATATGTGTTTGCTTTTAGTCTTCTCATAAGGACATATGTTTTTATGGGATTTTTTTTTTCTGTCAGTAAGATCTGTCTTTTGTGAAGTAAGTAGTTTCCCAGTGTAGATTGTTTCTCAGTAAAATGTGAGCCGAAGGAAGGAAGGAAGGAAGGAAGGAAGGAAGGAAGGAAGGAAGGAAGGAAGGAAGGAAGGAAGGAAGGAAAGAAGGAAGGAAGAAAAAGATCTTTTAATCTTCTTCTTTGTTCTATATTGTTATAGAAGTCCTAAATACTTTTAAGAATACCATGGTCACATGGACAAAGAAATCCAAGTTGAGCAACAGTAAGTACTAACTGCAAGAATTTCTGGAGTTTCTCATCTGTTTACATGTTTCTCGTTAGCCAAAAGAATATAGACAGAAAATTCATCAGCTGTGTTCCGTTCATGCAACCCAAGGATGCCTCAAAGGAGAAGCATAAACAGGGCTGCTTCAGTGCCTCCAGAGCCCCGTTTTCCCCTCTCGTGAGTGTAACAAAACTCCCTTTAAGATTTTGAGCTTATATAGACTTAGCTGCTTCAAGTGTTTCAGCTCAAGGAGGAACTTCCAGCTGGGAGACTAAAAAAGCCTTTGGGGACTTTATTAACTTTACTTAGAATAAAAGCAATGCCTCTTGGCTTTGTATTTTACAAAGACTCCACGGCACTTTAATCCTTGAGGTAGTGGTAGTCCTTGTGATTTAACTAATTAAGCAACCCCAATGATGTACTGCTGGGTAGGTCTAGCAAAACCTCCTACCATGAATATATAGTCCAGACACCAGTGAAATAACACAAGGACAGCATTTATCAAAGATCCTGTTAATAGAGAAAGGAATAGTTGCTAAATAAATTCAAGCCAGGTTTAGTATCCTTTGATAACACCTCATCTTGTAATTTTCTTACTATATTTCTGTTGCTTCTATATCCTACAGTCCCCACATTTCTGATGTTATCAGGCTTATACTCTTGGTAGGAATGATTTCTTATTCATAACATTTCTTCAGGGAATAACTGAAGGAATTCCCAAATTATTGTAAAAATTAAGATCATTCTTTTCAGGTTTGGTTTGTTTACTTATTAGCACATATATTTTCAGAGCTCCACCTCAGGAAGCATTCGAAGATGCAGACTATAATCTTGAAACTGCCTGCAACAATGAACAATCTTTTTATTATATTTACATGGGCAACTACAATGATCTCACATCCACTCCTCTCAGGAGCCACTTTAATAACAGTAGTCCACAGTTTTACCTGTTGCTTCATTCTTCACCAGTCAGGTAAGGAACAGCTCATAATTTGATCTTTGGATTTCTCTTTACATATGTTTTTACAGTTTCTTTTTATTCACCTAGTGGACTACTTCATGCATCCCCAATAAAAACTCTTGTGTATTCCCCCATGACAGAAGAGCAACCTGTTGTTACTGTGCTTGCTGTCACTATTAAATTACATAAAATAAAAATCACTGTCCGCTGAGGAAGAGCACACTCCCAGCACTGTCTCCCAAAGTGACACTGAACAACTCCCTATCTCCTGTCCTATCTCCCATTGTGCTGCACTCCAGAAAGACACTCATGGAAAATAAAATGACCATAGCTTGCTGTCAGGCTTAAGACCGTGTTCTGTAAAACATGGTATGGATAATTTTCTTCTTCACTATATCTGTACAATTATAGATTCCTAGGAAAATATATGTATAATTTGATAATAGTTTTGGTGTTCTGAAATAAGAAGAATTTTAATTCTGTTGTCAGATTTTGCTGATGAATATCCATTAATGTGTTGTTTTTAAGTAAGTATGGGCAAACCCTGAGTCCTCAGTCAAGGAAAAATGAGGTTTGCAGAGACCAAGGCCATGCCTGTAGATAACAGGCGTGGTCTCTCTTTCCCCTGCTATTTGTAACTGAAAATGTTTGCTGTCTTTGTATGGTTAAGAGACTAGACCTGTATTTGGACATGATAAAGGTGCTGATCTGAAACAAACAAACAAACAAATAAATAAATAAATAAACAAGTGTTGCACTTAATTTTGTGCATACAGCTACAGCCCCGTCAGCAGTGAGATTTCTCATATAAGATGAAGTAAAAATGTAATAGGTAGTAAGTAATGTAATGTAATATCCCAAACTATTTTAAAATATACTTACTTCTAAGCAAGGTATGATCTTTAGTGTTTGTATTGCAGTTGCTGCTGTTGTTGTTAATAACATTTTTGAGGTCTGGATCAGCTTTGATGGAATGACATAGTGTATTTCAGGCTGAAGCTTATTTCAGTGGGATGGATGAAATTATATTCCTGAGAGAGTTTTTTGAAGAGTTGAGTATCATTGCAAGGTAGATTTCATGAAGCAATTGGAAACATGACACTATTTTGTGGGAATTCTTGTTTCCTCTGTGTTGTGTCACTTCTCCATCACCCAGCTTCAGTAGAACTCAGCTGAAAGAGCACAGCTGGCTCTCCTTATACACCAGTTCCTAACAAGCAGAAAAGTAGGGAGGCATTCAGTTCCTCAACAGCCGGAACTGGTTTGTATGGGTGGTTTTCGTTTTGCTGAAACATTAATTATGACTGTTCTCTTGCTTTTTCATCACATTGTAATTCATACCCCTTTTACATGTACACAAAGATGTTTGTACAGCACTCTGCAATGAAGGTTAGTAAGACACAACAACATAAGCTCCCAGTTAAGGAAGTGGTAGGACAGGAAATGATGTAAATGATAATATGATCTCTCTTCCAGGTGCCAGCAGCAGGCAAACTGCTTCTGCATTTAACTAAGTTTTTAAAGTCTCTCTCACCATGGTAGATCCTTAAAGAGGCATCTCAAGGCTTTCCTCAGTATGTATGAAAACAATTTAACAACAGTGGTTTATAATGGTAAGAGAGAGGGAGGAGACAGTAGGACAAAGGGGTGAGGAGCTGAACAAAGTAGATGGAGAAGAAACAGACAGTAGCAGAGACTGGAAGGAAGTGGTAAGAATCGTGAGACTGATGGGGAATTTAGCAGGGTGAGTTTTTTGTTTTGTTTTGTTTTGTTTTCTTCCATTTTCTGACAACTTGCAACGCCTTTGTTAGTCTGATCTTAAAGATTCAGGACAAGTTTAAACAAGTTGTATTTCACAAGGTGTATTGTTCTTTTTCGCTTCTGTTTCTCATTGCAGTCTGTTCAGATCCCTGAGCCTCACATGGGAGGGAGAAAAGGAAGGAGTGAGAGGGAGAGAAGGGGGCAGGAAGGAGGGAGGGAGTAAGGAAGGAGGACACAGCCCTTGCCATTGTGAAAAGAATGGTGGGGTGGACTACAATAGAGACAGGAAAGGGGAATGGTGTTTATGTGTGGCAGGCATGTGTGACAGGGTAGGTAGGCACTGCTGTTCTTGGGAAAGGGTTCCCTCTCCCTTTCACCTCACTCCCTCCAGCTATCTTTGTCTGTCCTGCGATGGCAACTGTGTTGTGGTTGCGCTGATTCCTTATCCTGTTACCTCTACCACTGTTCAAGTGTTCATGGTGCACTTTACATTACTGCAAGAGGTTAGAATTGCTGTAGTGGGTGCAGTAACCAGACCTGTTTGGACAAATTTGATGTGATTTTGAGCTTAAAAACTCTAGCTATAAAAGCTGAATTGGCAAACAAATGACAAAGAGCAAAATCTCCTTTTCACAGCTTGCCTATCAAACATTTTCAGAGTATGTGCAGAAAAAAAAAGGGAGGGGTGAGAGGCATGAAGAGTTTGTTCTCTTTTTTATTTATTTATTTTTTTCCTTTTTACAGTATCATCAACCATGAAGAATTTGAAAAAGTCTTTGTAGTGTGTAAACATTTGGCAAGGAAAAGAAAGATTATTTTTAACAACAAGTTTCTACAATTCTAACCACCTGGCATCATCACTTGTTTAGTACCTGACGTACAGTGAGACTCACTAACAGCTAAATAATTTCTAGGGAAGTTGGGGAAGCAAGAGGGAGCAGGGGGAAATCAATGAACAGACATCTTTGTGGTGACATTCTCATCATATGAGCTGGAAACTGGAAGCTTGAAACAGTATTTGCACCTTGAGTCATCAATAATTTTCAAACATCCCCCTCAATAAGAGATGTGGGCCTGATGGATGGTGGTGGAATGTTGATTTTAACTCTCCTTTTGGCTGAATTGCTTGTTGGCATTGCTACACAAAAAACAAATGTAAGTGTCCTCTGCACCCTCACCCCATTTTTTTTTTTTTTAACCAGTAAGTATTCTAGCATGAAGCTTTTAAATATTTTATATCTAGAGTGCCTTTTTCATTAAGAATACACTTCTATTTCCTGACATTGAGAAAATGGATCAGGATCATCACTTTAAAAAATTCTGTTTAAATGCAGATTTTGAATGGTTGCCAGGACTGAATAAAAAATCCCTGCAGAACAAACACTATAAAAATCAATAGCATTCTTTCCAGGGAGTTATATTTATCTGGTCATGTCTCCTTGCATTTCACTATAATACTTTTTGAGGTTTTAAGACTTTTTTTCTTTCATAAAAGCTATGCCCTGTACCTGACTAAACTAAAAACAATTGTTTTATTCTGTGGACCTTAAATAAATAACTGATCATCACAATTAAATAGGCATTTCTTAAAGATCTTTTTAATTTTCCGTTTCCAATATTCCAAGGAAGAATTTAAAATTCTTTAACTCTGTTCTTTAACATGCTAGTGGCTTGCACATATATATTTACGTTTGAATAGACACACTCATGCATAACCTCAGGTTTCTCTGCATTTCCCTGATTCTCCTTTTCACTTGTTTGTTTTGTCGTTCTTTGTTTGAGGGGCGGGGGAGGAGAACTAGTTAAAAAGAAGAAATGATTTAGTCTTGACTGTGAATTCTCTTCCTGTGCCTTCTGGGGAGATTCTTGTGTCTAAGGAGACTGTGTCCTGCTGTTTATGCCAGTCCATTCTGGTCTTTTGGTTGAGGTGCTCTTGTGATTACTTGAAAACTTGTTTCAGATGAAATGACATACAGTTTAAGCATTTTAAAGTAAATTAACTCATTTGCAGTGAAAGTGGTTAATAAACATGCTCACAAGTTCTGAAGAGATGGCATCTAGCACAGGTCAGTAACAAAGTATAGCAGTAACTTCTCAAGTTGGTATATCCATGGCAAGAAGAAAAAAATGTGAAAAAATCCAGAGAGACTTTACAGACGGACTGCTGACATTCTTGAACACTGTTGTTTCCAAAATGTTAGACCTTATGTCCAAGGTGTGAATAAATGACAGCAGTCAAAAAATTTGACAGTAGAGCTATGTAAACTTTTATTATCTATATGAAAATTTTTAAAAAAATGAGGTTGATCTTCCAAATCCATAGTTAGACAAACAGACCAGAAATACTTCACTCCGCACTTTGTACATAATAGCTACATGATGGGTAAGTAAAGCCTTCTCAGCAATGCCATCTTACATCTTCTGACCACAACACAGTCTTTACAGGGAAGAAAGGAGTGGTTTTGTGATAGAGGGTGTACCAGATCAAGTGTTTGTGTGGTCCTCTGTAGTCTCAAAACAATTCTTGAGGAACTGAACAACAAAATACGCAAGTTATTTCCATTATAGCATTTTGTTGTCCAAATCAAAAACTTACAATGCAAAAGATAGCAAATGATAGAGTTCATAAGCTATTAGTTAAGACATCCTGTGACAAAACTGACATTGCTTCATGGCTTTTTATAAATGATATTCTTCTGCCAGCTTAGATGCAGTGTGAGAGTCTTGCCTATTACTAAGCTTTGCCAAATGCTCTAAAGTGCTGCAAGTATGTTCTCTATCAAACAGCAATGTATTTTAAAGTAAAGGATTGAATTCAACTATCTTTTATTTTTTTGCTTCCAAAGTTCTTATCAATCTTATCAAGTAAATGCAAAGAACTATTGGATCATTCTTAAGTATTACAAATTTGAATTGAAATTCTTAATGTCAATTTTAAATGCAGGAACAGAAAAAAAGAGGAAAACATTGAGTGCAGAAGAAAAATGCTGGGTTAGTTTAAGCATCCTGATTGTGAATGCAGTTTGGGTCAAAATAGGTTGCCAGAGCATAATAGCAATGCTATTAGTTTATGATGTTTTAAAGTTCTTCTCGAGCATATTTTAGTTATTTTGCTTTGTTTGATTCTCAATTCCTCTAATTTATTTTAATTTAAATTAATTTTATTTTAAGTCTATGCATCTTGGCAGGATTCTTTGTTTCGGACAGGATAAAAATCACTCTGCACTGTGATCAGTGTTCTTCTCAGGCCTGGTACACATAATCAAATGTTTATAGTCCTTAGACAAAAAAAAAAAAAAAAAGAAAAAAAGTGAAGGGATGCCAAGCTATCACACAAAATAGAATCAAGTCAGAACTTGTGCGGCTTTGCTCTATGACCTGGGAGTGAATTCTGCTGTTGCTTATATCCCTCCTAACTCAACTGAAATCCACAATGACCAGTCAAGACAGAATGTGGCCCATAACTTACAGGGAAATTAACATTTTTTTTCTGTTTTATCCTACACAATATATCCCCTTATGTATACTGTGAAGTATATTCAATTAAAATGGTGAAAGACTGAATAGTACGTGTCCATCAAGCCATGGTGCTACAGATATTTCTTCTGGTAGCAAGGTACATTAAAAAAGTTCCTCCTTGTTCTGTTGTATGAATCTTACCTTTTACGGGATATGTAATGGACTGGATCAATGAATCACAAAAAAAAAAACAACAAAAAAAAACATAGTTCTTTATGAAAATAACTTCAGCCTTCTTGTTTATTGTGTAAATCCCCAGCATCTCTGGTGACACAGCCAAGATGATGTAACAGAGACAAAGCATGGTATGGTTATGTTACACCATGTCTTCAGAAGTACATATTACTACAACAGTTCTTCTTTACTTTCATGTCATTCTTAGGTAAATTTTCCTGTTGTGTAAGAAAATAAATAAATTCAAATACAAATTTTACAGTAGCATAAGATCTGGAATTCAAACCTTAGCAGACTAAACAATGGAGTCAGTCTCAACTAAGTTTCAGGCTTATAAATTGCATTTGGCTGTAACTCTAGGAAGAATATACAAAAGTTAGGCAGAGTGGGTGGTTACTGTGAGGTGGGTGTTGGTGTCTTTCGGGTGGTAAGTGATAGGAGAAGGGGAAAGAGTCTCATGTTGCACCGGAGGAGGTTTAGATTGGCTATTAGGAAGAATATCTTCACTGAGGAGGTAGGTGACAAAGCATTGGAATAGGCTGTCCAGAGAAGTGGTGGAGTTCCAAATCCTGGAAGCATTTCTATTTGTGGACGCAACACTAAGGCACATGGTTTTATGATGAGTCATGGTGAGTCAGGCTGATGGCTGGACTAGATGATCCTGAAGGTCTTTTCCAACATAGATGACTGTATGAATCTATGATTCTAATAGGGAGCATTCACAGAGAAGATCACACTGAAGTTGAAGAGGCTGCAAAAGAATTACGGAGTACATGGAATCTACAACAAGTCTCCAGTATGTAAAAACTTATTTATCCACTGTTTGTTGTCTCTGGTAGCAGATACAGTCTTGTGCTAATGCTGAAGTGTGAGAATATGTTAGCAAGGAAAAATGTTTTCTGACGTGCCCAGATGAACTTTAGTAATGAATTTAAGGCTCCAACTTGACGACACTAAGCAAACTACTGTTCTGGTCTATGCAATACAGTCATGACTTGTAAGATAAACTGCACATACCTTTTCATATTTCTCAAATTTCTCAACCCTGAATATGGCAGCTATTTACCTGTTACTTCTTTTTAAAAAGATATTTCACTAGTCAAGGTAATATTTCTTGTTATGAAAGCACCTGCTTACATTTCAATGACTTCAGAGAGATGTAAGTATGTAAGAAAACACTTAAGCTCGTACTTGAATAGTTTTTTTTTTCTCAAGTGAGAAATTTAATTAATAAGTGTTAGATCTGTTCACGAATAAAATTAGACATGTTTCTAAATTTTTAATGAATTAGTTAATTGTTCTTTGATATTGCAAAATGATCCATTACTGAAACTAGTCCCATGAGTACTTTGAAGATTTATATTTCAGCCTTTCATAATACCAGAGCATTCTAAACATTGAGTACAGTTTATACATCATTTTCCCTTTTGTTACTAGAAATGGTTTCTGTCAATTTGAGAGAAAAAAAAAAAGAAAAAAAAAAAAGAAAAAAATATTCAATGCAGGAATGCGCCTTTTATCTTCCTATCAAACTATCAAATTATTCATTCATAATAAAAGGAATAAAATTATCTCATCTTTTTTGGATAATGAAAAGTAGGCAAAATTCATACTTTCATCTTTTGAAAATAGAGACATATCTGAGAAAAAGCTGCTTCATGCAACGCTCAAAGCTATGAAGACAATATACAAAGTAAACAATAGCTCTTATTTACAGTATTTTATAAGCAGGCACACAATCTGAGTTTCAAGCTGACTGCTGTACCTCAATATTTCTGATGTGTTATTGTGAACCTACAATATTATATCTACATTACCTACAATTTTATATCTACATCAAGTTAAATGATATTTGAAATTCTATGAATAGTTGCTGTCCTATAACTGTTCTTTTTTCTCAAAGAGAGCAAAATAGTATCTTTAAATTCCAGAGTTATTTCAAAGTTATCAGGTGACTGAAACATTTTTATTGACATGCTTGCTTTTCCAGACCAAGATTACGTATTTTAGCACAAACTCTGGAATCCTTAGAAAAAAGAAAACAACCCTGTAGCTCATCATGTATTCTTCTGTTTTTATTTATACTCATGCTAACCTGTATTATTATTATTTGTGCTACTTTCTGTAGAAAATATAGACAGACTAACAAGAAAGTGAGAGAAAACATTCTCAAAAATCCACTGATTTTTGGGAATAGTGCTAATGTTTACTAAAAACATAGAGAAAAAAACTGTGTAGGTAGTCTTTTTTTTTTTTTCTTCCCTTCTGATGACACAGAAAGGAATTCTCCAAAAATTTATTGCTTTGGAAAGATTATGTTGAACATTCTAAAATGGGCATTTGCATGCATGCATGTGGTTTGTATGTGTACATTTTTTTACTATCACTGTCAGCCCTACTGCTCATTAGGAACTGGGCAGCTCAAAAAGGCTGATCAAAGTATTTTGTAGTACTTCAGTTAGATGTAATGAAAGATTAGAACCTTCTAAAATCTCAAGAAAGATTAATATATTTCAAAATAGAAATAATGAGTGAGTAGAAAAGTTCTCTTTACATACTAAAAGATAATAGCTAAATTGAGAAAATATCTTTTTTTTTTTTTTTAGGCTTTTGTTTTGTTTTTACTTTTCTTAATACTTCCCCATAGAACTGGTGTCATGGGAAAGTGTTTAAACTGTTCCACAACACTCCAAATGTATATAGAGCCACATGAACATAAAAACACTTGCAGCTGTACTACCTAATTCATAGCACCCAATCTTACTGTTTCAAGGAATAAATTAATTGACAGCTGGGATCAACAAGTAATTACTGTCCACAGAATACCACATGTAAAAGAATTATGAAGAGGTTATGCTTTACAGAAATGCTGTATTTTATTTGATAGACTACTGCTTTGCTCTGGTCTAGAAATCCCTAAGGTTTCCTCATAATGGTTACCTCAGCTGTGGTGCTCAGCACTACTATAAGGATAAATATACTGGTGGGGTCTTTGTTCAACCTTCTCTTCTCTGCCCTTCTGCCATCCAAACTGTAGAAAAGTATTGTGACCCTTGAAGAAAGTCCTTAAAGAAGTAATCAAACCAGTAAGATGTTTGGTTCCAAGAACAGAGGCACCTAACAGTTTGAATCCATGCTGACTTATTATTTTGTCCCTTTCACTGAAGTTGCTCCATAGGAAGTATAGTGTCTTCTAATGTTATGACTGCACTGAGAGACATTTTTCACGATACAACTTCCCTGACTTTCAAAAAGACGAGGGATAAAAAATCTTCAAACTCTTAATAGCTGCATATGCTTTCTTCGTAAACACTGAGTATGAATGAATGCTTTTTTTTTTTTTTTTTCAAATTTAAAAGAGAATCTATGAAGTATCTCACATGAGAAATTAGAATAGCTGTCCACTGAAAAAACGAACTAATTCATATAGCTTATAATCAATAAAGGTATTAAGAAAAGATAGTATCTATAAAATCAGGCATCCAAATGACAGTGTCCAAACATCTGGAGCTTGCTGCTGTTTCAGGCATCAAAACCATCATCAGTGTCCTTCAACTTATTCTTAAGATACCTACAGTAAAGGATGACAGTGGGAAAGCAGAAAAATCAGACCTTGAAATGTCAGGCTTTTGTTTTGGAATCCTTTTTCTGGTTTTAAGCACCCCACTTTTTTTGTTAGTTTCCGTTAAGCCTATGAACATTCAGTAACCCTGTAAGGCAGATTGTAGTTATCAAGGTACTCATACAACAGTTTTGGGGAGGGGAGGAGAGGGGAAAAGAGAAAAAGGAGGTAGGGTACCCCCATTATGACAGGTTTTTAAAGAAATTAAATCTTTAAAGTTTCTATGACAGCTTCCATAATAATCCTAACTCTGCCAGCACGGTGGTGATGAACCCTCCTGTTCCCACAAAGAGCGTCTTTTCAGACATGCTGTCATGTGAATTGGAACTGTTAAAATACAGCCGTTGTGGCACTGTTCTCATAGCATTCATCCCTATGTAAAAGCAAAATCAGTGGTCCTGGATAAAGACTAAAGAAGCAAAGATGCTAATGGCTGCTAATCTGTTCTTTCTGTATCTAAGAGTCTAACCTGCAACTTCACGTTCAGTTATGTATATTGGAAAAGCAGTGAATGTTTCTGAAATAAATGTTTTGTGAGTTAATTCCTATTGAAATGGTTTGTTTCCCCTTACCCTCTTTGATAATGTTTATGATTCATGATTTTGAAGGTTAAGGAAACCCAGGCTAGTTTTCATGCCATAAATTAAAGCCATCTGTAATAATTCATGACTCTGGTTTCACACAGTGGAAAAAAGGAGGCTGTCATTGTTGCTGTCCTTTGCAGGCTGGGGTTGATGTGTAACAGCAGGTGCCTTTGAAAGAAATGTTGTTGGCGCTTGTAAAGGCAGACTGCCCAAAGCTGCATCTTTTTTTTTTTTTTTTTTTTTTTCCCTTTCTTTTTTCTTTTATTTAGGAAAAGGCCATTGTTTGTTTTGTTACCAGTCTGTCAGGAGAAATCTTTGCAGAACAGCTCAGGAAAATTAAAAGGCACAAAAGGTTTAAGAAACATGGCTACAGTGAAGGGTTCATGGATGTTACAGGTCATTGGTTGCACTTAAATATATTTATACTTGAATATTGTCCCCATGATTGTCTAAACCTAGTAATCATAAAATTTTAAGATAATCTTTGACTATAGTACTTTTTTCCCATTATTATTATTATTACCATCTCTTACAGGAGTATGAAATGCAATATTTTTGGAAATTTGGTTTCCATTTCTCTGTTGCAGCTGATGTTGCTAACCAAGATTCAAGGTAATTGCTACTCTTGCTTGCCAAATCTGCAAATAGCAGGATTCAGTATTCTAAGATGCATCAATTAGAGGGAAGTTTGCATGCATCATATGAAATCGTTAATAGTGAAAGTATACTGATGCTGATATGTTGTACTGGTGTCAAAGCATTTTGTTCCAATAAAATCAATTTCATTTGTGTCAAAGCATTTTGTTCCAATAAAGTCCTTTCATTTCTTAAGGATTTTTTTTTTTCAATACACTAAAATATGATGTTAAGTTTAAACAACAATCAAATGAAAATCATCAAACTGATATGAATAAAACTAAACATTTCAATCTCATGAAAATGAAATGCTGTAATATTTACATAAGTGAGAGATGTTTGATTTTTCTCCTTGCTGTTTTTTTTTTTTCTTTAGAGTTAGTATATCGTGACAAAAAAGAATCTTTCAGCAAAGCTGTCTTGTCAATGGGACAGAAGTTTTTCTCTGTTTGTAGTTTGCAGTGTATTATTTAAGTTTCTTCAGTTCTAGGTTTCTCAAGTGAAGAGTCTCAGTTTTTATCCTTTTGTCTATTGTTTTCCCCACTGTTACCTTTCTGATCCCTCTACCTTTGAAATAGTGTTGAAACAGTGCACCAGCTATGAATGACTTCTTAAAAGCAAAAAAGCAAATTGTCCAAAGTCAAATCATGGCAGAGGACTATGTTAAAAGAAGAATGTAATGTAACACTTTTTTTTTTTTTCTAGATTCTTCTGAATTGTTCAGGAATCAGTTTAAGGCATTATGATTGGTAGAAATCTTTATTCCTCTTGTAGTACTGATGAGCTGCCTCTAACATAATATGAAACACAGAAGCCTTGTTTTTTCCATAATTAGGTGAAAAGTCAAAGGTCCATGGAGAGGCTGAAAAATTATCAGAAATGAAATTGTCAGAATTTTTTGACATTTCTATTTTAATGACATTTAAGTGACTTGGGAGACCATGTCACAAAGATTTAATTTAAAACAACACAGAACAAACAACAACAAACTATGAAAGAAGGGATAATTACAAGAAATACTTAATTTGATTTGATTTTTTTGACTAGTTCTAATCCTCTACAGTAAGTGCTTCTGCTTCCATCCAGTATTTTACTTGTCAGCAGATGTTCAAAGGGAAGTGCAGTCCTCTGTACTTTGTAGCTGACATCAGGGAGTATGTTCATAGTTATGTAGAATAATATCACACAGGAAAGTGACATACTGTGCACAGCATCAGGCATTGGAAGACACTGCATTTGCTTGCTGATATATTATACCTCTCTCAATAAACTGGTAAAGTATGAGAGGTGCGTCATCTAAAGTAGGCTGCCTAGAATATCCTACAGCACAAAAGAATAGTATGCAGTGAGCTGCTCAGATATCCTTCTTTCTCTGCTAGAGCTATCAGAGTCTTTAAGATTCTTTTAGGCAAAAGTGTTTTCTGCTACTCAGAATAAAACATTTTCTAGAATTAACCTTTCTCATGAAAACTGCATTGCTAGCTGGAATTATGTGTTTCTTTCTGTAGCAACTGCTTGCATGTTGTGGCCCTTTCTATAATCGGAATCAGGCAACAAGTTGCCATAATTTTAAGATGAATCCATGGAACAGCTGCATACAATATCTGAGAGTGAAAAAGAACAGCAGTGTGTTGGAATAACCAGTCCTTGGGACAGCAAGAGCATAGTAACATCTGTATAGAACCTTGTAGCAGCCTTCCAGTACCTAAAGGGGGCCTACAGGAAAGCTGTTATTGATAAAACTGCTTTAAACTAAAGAGGGTAGATTTAGATTAGATATTAGAAAGAAATTCTTTACTATGAAGGTGATGAGGCCCTGGAACAAGCTGCCCAGAGAAGCTGTGGATGCCTCATCCCTGGAAGTGTTCAAGGTCATGTTGGATGGGGCTTTGAGCAACCTAGGACAACTTGGTTGTGTCCCTTCCTGTGGCAGGGGGTTGGAACTGGGTGATCTTTAAGGTCTCTTCCAATCCAAACCATTCTACAACTGTATGATCTATAAGGGTATCTAACCTGGCTCATACCATCCTAACCCCACATTTTTACTGTGGTTTTGGTTTGCACTGTTCTGTGTTCTATACCAGATGTGTTCTAACAGAATAGAAGATTGGTTTCTCTGTACTCTGTAGTCTGGGAAGGCATTTGGACAGAAGTCCAAACTGATTTTGAACTGGCATTTTAATGATTTGGAAGTTGATGAATCCACAGAATTCAACCCAAAGTGCTTAGCCCACAAGGAGCACTCCTGCTGTATGTATAATCGTACAGCAGCTTGGCATTGTGATAACTGAGGCAAACATAGTGGGATGGATTAAATAGTATTGTTCATGTATCCTGAGATGAGTGAAAACATGAGAAAAGATTCTTACATACACATCATGATGATCTGAGGTGGCAGCAGGAGAGATCCCAACCACAGTACGCAAAGGCTGAGATGTTACTGAGCTTAGCCTCAGCTGCTGGTACATACCTTCTCCTTGGGCTCTCAGAAGGTTGCAAAGCAGCTCCCACCACATGGTGGCTTTAGACACAGTATCCGACTTGCAGTACCCCATGCTATTGGGCTAGAAACCCTTTTCCACAGTAATCTCTCAAACTGGGTCTAATCTTGACCCTGAAGATCTTCATTATGTGTCTAGAGAGAATGTTTCAATTAAAAGCCAAAAAACTTACTGACAAAATTTTCGTTTAGCCAATTCATAAAATCCAATATTTTTTGTGAATAGAGTTCAGCTGTGACATATTTAAATTAAAAGACTTCTTCATGTAAAAGAAAGCTTTGTTTGCCACTGCCTTTCACTAACGCTACTTGAAAATTGGAGGCACCTGTTACACTCTTTTCCTTTCCAAATCTGACTTTTTAAATCTCTTTACACAGCCATGCAAGCTGCTGTGAAAATCTACCTACCTACATAGTAGTTAGTATACATTCATGTTGGGCTCTAATGAAATATATTCCAAACCACCAAGAGAGAAAAATGGAGAAGGAGGGTGACATTCAGATGCTCCCAATCGTATTGCATAGTGTAAGTATGTTCTCTCAGAATAATCTTTTGTCACCTTGAAGGTCATGGTAAATGTAGCACAATGTAAAAAGTAAATGCAAAAATACAGTTTATTCATAAAATAAATGTATTTTAAAGTGGACAATACCATAGAGACAGACTGAGATAAAGAAAAAGACACTTGCCTGTTGCTCCTTCTCTCAAAAATCAGGAAGCTGTTCACCCTAGGTACTATCCAAAAAACACTGTGTTTTTTAGGATATCTACAGAGCAAGTGATTTATTTAAGCCCTGCATATTTGGATGTTCTGTCACTGAAAAGGTCACTGATTTAGACATACTCACTTATGTTCAATATACTCATTCATATTTAATACAAACTGAGTTTTTACTCAGGTTAAAACATCCTCTTCACCTACCTATTAGGATATTTTTATTATTATTAATTTATATTTATATTTTTTATCTTAACTTCATTAGGACATTGTAATACCTATTCTCCAAACAGTGTATTAACTTTCTTGGAACCTGATGAGCCATTTTTAGACAAAATAACATTTTATTCCTTCTATAGCAATACTTAAACTGTTGTACAGCCCTTATCTGACACTGAGCCTTACAATTCTACTAAAAGGCAGGTTGATTCAGCTTTATTCATCAAATCGCACACACAGCTTTTTAACAACATGTGGGCTGAGACCAGAGGTATTAGTAGTTTATCACTTTCAACAAAGGACTAATTTAGGATAACTGGTTTGTAAAGCATCATTTGAGAGATACCACTATGATAACATGGCTCCCCATGTCAGTCATTTTTCAGAAAATAATGTATTTTTCTTAAAAAAAAAATAAAATAAAATAAATTATATATATATATATATAGTGCTTTTCTTAATCCTGTATAAGGAAAGTAAAATCAAACAAACTGTTCTCAAATGAAGATTTTGCAATATGCTCTTTAAGAAAACCAATGTTAATTACAGGCCATGCCAAATTATCATATTTTATTATGGAACATAGCAGCCATTTCTTCATAGTCAATTCAATATTTTTGCTCAAGTTTAAATTGATTACTTGGAAAATGAATGAAAAACATTTTTTAAATTGAATTTCAAGGCAGCTGGCTGCTTAACAGGAAAGATGAGTAGCAGGCTAGTAATGCTTGAGAGGTTCTCCAGAATCTTGAAAGCATCCAAAAGTATGATGATTATAAATTTTTACAAGTTTTATGTAATTATGCATGACATTTAATAGAAATCTTCCAAAGTGGCTGGCTGAAGCTTATCTGAGCTCAAGTGAAATTAACTGTTAAGAGTACACTTCAAAAAGAAACCTTCCTTGTTTTGTACATCTGATATTACAACAGTAATTTTGACAAAGATAATCAAATTGTGACTAAAATAACCTGTGAAATAGAAGCTGTTTTTAATTAGTTATTTTGGAAGTTTGATTTCTGTTTTTTATCCTCACTTTAACTTGGTGAAATCTTAGTCTTTGATGCAGATATTCTGGGTTTTGATATCACTCTCTTAATGCCTTAGCTATAGCTATATTAATGCCAAGCTTTAGCTATATTAAAAAATCTTGTTTTGATTGCATCATTAAAAAATGGATCTATTGGTCTCAATCTTCATTAGTTTTCTGTCTTAATAACAATGCAACAGAATGAGGGTCTACAGAAATAGGTTTAGCATTGAGTGTGCTTAACTAGCGGAGTCAAAATGCTATTACTTCAATCCCCCCCCCCCCCCTTTTTTTTTCATCCGTAATCCGAACAGCTATTTTAAAACAGAATTGTCGTAATCATAAAAATGAATCATTTAACCTCAGACAGGGTCTATTATTTAGTGATACAAAGATGCTACATAAATCTAAACAAATTACAGAAAGTACATGAGAACTTTGTACTGTTATCATTGTTTAATCACCTTGAAGCAGAGACTACATACAAAAGAACATTAGTCTGCCTGAAATACTTTTGCGAAAAATCTGCATAACCTTCTATTCTGTTATAATACGACAAGCTAAACTGTTGAAAGCATTCCCAGCCCTTCTTATCTAATATTCCCATAGCAAATTCTAAACCTAATTACACAGTGTAAATTGTTGATTACAGTCCTCAATCCTTCTTGCATTTAAACAGTAAAAAAAAAAAAACAAAAAAAAAAACAGATCAATGAGAAAGTTAAATTACCTATATTACTTACATAGTTAATATTTAACTATTACCTTTGTCTCCTTAATATCAGCAGTAAAGTTAACATTAGCAGATGGAAAATGTGGGAGTATTAATAGTGAAAGGGGTTTGAAGGTTCACAGAATGGTTTACTGAAGAAAATCGGAGTAGATTGTATGAAATAATGGCTAGAAATGGAATATAAAAAAAGCCACTGTTGAATGCTTTGGTATGAATCAATAATGGAAGGGATTTGGGGTAATTATTCAACTGCACAAGCAAAGGGTACAATTTTGCAATTAGAATAGTTCTTACATGCATAATCACTTTTCTTCTTAGGCCTGTTAATAGCAAGTTTACTGTCAGCTGACCCAGCTAGGCTTCTGCATGTAGTGGTGAGGCAATCTGTGCTTGTGTGGGTGTGTATACCCTATACATGTGCCTGCCCTGGGTAACCATGTTTATCAAGTGTAATGGGACTACAAAGTAAGTGTCCACAGAACCCTTCTGCTATGGAGGATCTTGTTTCTTCTTCCTATGCTTCCCTTAGCTTTTGTGAAATTCTGTTATTCTGGCTACTTCGTCTGTCTACCATGAGAATTTATGTTGCAAATTACAGTTGTGAGTGCTACTTAAAACTCTTTGTGCTGTGATTTTCAGTAACAGCAACAGTTCCTAAGTACAAAAGTTTGTTTGGAGCCTGTAATAAAAGTGTGCAATCCTCATTTTCTTCAAGAAATCTAAGGCCCCCATAGAAAATACCATTAATCTACAATTCATCATTGTCATGTCTTCCCAGTCCCTTCCCAAAAGGAAGCATATGGGAAATGTGTCTATTTTATTTTGAAAAATTGTTCTTCTGCACTTTCAGGATTAGAGCATAAATGCCTGGGAATATTAATTAGTGTATTGGCCTCCATCAGTACTGCCAAAGAAGAATATTATTTCCAAATTCCTGCTCAGGACTTTGAAGGCAGTAAAAAAATGCTTCCAAAACAGTTCATCCAGGGTTTTTCAATGCCTTTTACAGACTGAAGAATAAAGTCTTGAGAGATTAATTACTGCTGCATGTATATTAAAGTAGTGCAGCTCACAAGTGTCTCACTTGAAGTCTTGAAACTTCCATTTAAGGTACTGCAAATTATTCAGATTTAACAGCTGCTGTTAGTAAATAATAAGTCATTTGACTTAAATCCTTCCTGAAATACATTGGCAGAAGTCCCAGTTATTTTATTTGGTCCATACATATGTTGTGGTGAAGGTTTGCCTTCTAGTTTAACATTCCAGACATTATCCACTTATCCAACTGTGACAAATATCTTGGTTGGTGGGTATTTTTCCAGAAGTCAAATATTTTAAGTTAGTCTAATGCTATAGGCACACATTATAAATTCCTTTTGTGGGAAAACTGTTATTCCCTTGAAATAAAATGTGCAAAGATAAAGCCTAAAATAAGTTTCATATTTTACAGTCACGTTTACCTACTTTGTGTGGATGTTTGAGCAGACTTAAGGCTGGAAGGAGACCCTAAATAAAGGAAACAATTGTGACATTTTAATGCCAGCTGTTACACCGTGTGTTATAGCTAACTCCAATTGGAAAATGCAGCTCTTACCATATTTCATTGAGTCAACTGAACAACTGAAAGCTTTATAAATGTCAAACTTTAAAATTCAAAATTAAAGGCCAGCTGAGTGTCTGCACACTCTAAGATTGTGTGTGTTTGCAGGGGGGTGGACAGCATATGTGGAAAGAGTGTCTGAAAACAGAAGGGTCTCATTCTGTAAAGAAGACCAGTTTCACATTTAAAACATGCTTCCCTCACTCCTCTGGTTATTATAAAATGTATTCTAGTTTCTGCCCTAAATATATTCATTTTACTCTTTTGAATAAATGAATGAACTAATTTAACATATACCATTGCAACACCAGGTTTTCTAGGTTAATTAACACAGCATCTTTCGTTTCTCTGCTCCTGTGATCATCACTGTAACTCTTCTCTGTTCCCATTCAAGGTTGTGGTTAGCCACTATTGTCTGAACAGTGCCTCCAGTTAGTAACACTCCAATTCAGCCAATCTCAGGAAGAGGTCTTCTCCCTTATGGTCTCCATAAAGGGAGAAGAAGAGGATGCTGAGAGCATACAACACCCTCTGGCTGACTGACTGGGGACTACACAGCAGTGGTAGCAGTGGCTTACTGGCAGTGAGCTTAGGTTTAACATTCAGTGCAACTACACCTGAGATTCAATACATCTTCCTTGAACATGATGAACCTGCATTATATGCAGCATTCCAGTTGATATATTAGGAGTGCCTGCTCCAATGACATTAATACTTCCATATTTCTTTGTGAAATATCTTGCCTGAAAAATCCTAGGATTGCTTCTGACATTTTCATGGCTACTTCACAGTGATGGTTCATAGTAATCTTATAATTGACTAATACACCTAGATCTTGCTCTTCCTCTGACATTTCCAACTAATGACTTCCCATGTGAAGGAGGAAATTCTTGTTATTAATCCCAAAAAGCATGACCTTGCACTCTGCTATGAAATCTCATGCCATTTTCTTGTTCCAGTCCATAGTCTTTTTTTTTTTTAAATTTATTTTACTTTTTTTTTTTTTTTCCAGAATAAAATATTCTGATGTTTTCCTGTATTGACATTCTTTCTACTTTACGTAATGAACAGAATTAGCAGACTAAATTTAATAGCAGGGTCTGAATAACTTAGAACCTAAGACTGACCTTTCAGAAACTTTGCTAGTAACAGTCATTGAGTCTGATATAACACTTTTTAAGATGAGTTATTGTTTTCTCTAATGTAGTTTGTTCCCTTCCTAAGTTAAATAGATGTTCCTAGTCTAGCAAATCCTTATCAAATAAATATCTTTTTTTTTTCTTTTTTCCAAAGAAAGATATCTGATAAATGTCACAACCTACATGTGCTAAAACCATATTTGCTTTTTGTTCTGCTTGTCATTTACCGATACTTTATTTCAACATTTGTTCTGTAGTTCTGGATACTCAATAAAGAGGTCTGTAACATCCATGCTCATTTTTTCTACCCTTTTTAAGACATTTCTATTCTCATAATGTAAGGTATCCACAGTGTGGTTTGTTCTTTAAAAATCCTCACTACAGTTTGGCACAATCTCTTGTTCAAAACAGAGGTACACAAACCATCCTGCAGATTGCTTGCACCAAAGGCTAAACAGAAGCCAGACTGGCCCAGTGCCAGTAATTGCTTCTAAGATAAAGACACTTTGTGAGCACTGAGAGGTGGCCTAAGGGAATTGGAGGTGGCCTAAGAAAACTGCTTTGCTTCCCACCCCAGTGGGGGTAACCAAGTAATTCCCTTTGCTTGCAATGTTTTGGAACTCCCTGGGTGGAAAAGCACTTTCTTCACTTACAACAAAAAGTCTTATTAAAAGTCAATAAATATTCAGCTCTTTTAAGAGACTTTGGATGCTCTTGATAACTGTATTTGTTATGCATAGAGTTCCTATGTATGCCCAAAGGATACATCTTTACAGCAAGATTCTTGACCATTCACATCTTTATCTTACAGTTAAAGGAAAGGAAAACTCTAGTCTTAGCATTACCACAAAGAGGTCAATTTAATTGGTCCCCAGATGATATTGCACTATTCAAGATGAAGTGGAACTTGTTTGCACTGTAGTTCATCTGGAATCATGGTAATTGTGTGAAGTGAACCTGAAAAGCTAGGTGAATTGTACAGGTTGCGAACTCTAGCTAGCAAGCTCTAGATCACTAAAATAACATCAATTGAAGGCATGCATTGCATTTAGTTATACTGCACAGAGAACTTATGCTGCTTCTTGGAAAATAAATAAATAAATAAATAAAACAACTTTGTATTCTTTCACAAACTTTTTTTCTATAAATAATAAAATCAGTTTACAATAATATTCGGAAAAGACATTATTTGTAATCTAAAATTATAGAGAAATAGCTCTTAAAAACATCCTGTCCAATTAGGATGTGGTATCAGCTGAGGAAAACAAAATCAAAAACTATACCTCAGGCATCTCTATACTATACTTCTTCAAAGTTTACATAGGTTCCAGTTCTGGCAGAATTTCTGAACAGAAAGATTTGAATTATCTCTAATTATGATTTGGTATCTAAGTCATCTTAACATGTAAGCCGTCTCTTGGGGTTTAGTATGACTTTTGTTAGAATAAATTCTTTCTCTACCCACTTCAGTGATATTTCTTAAATGTGAGTTTTTAACATAATAAATGCAATGAGAGACTGCATATTTACTTAGTATTTGTCTTTAGGATGTTAAGAAAGAATAAATCTCTATCTTTGTTCATGGAGTGAAAAATAGGCACTTGCTTTACATGAAAGTATAGCCTGAACAGAATTTCTACTCGGTATCTTTGAAATATTTTATGTTTTATATTTGTTGGTTATGAAGTCTAAGTTAAATATCACAGAAATGTAGATGTATAATTTTCCCCACCCCCTGCCCAAGGCAACTACTTTTTTTTTTTTTTTTTTTTCAGGCAACTATAAGGATTATGGAGAATGACTAAGAAAATTAATTAAAAACTGACTACACACCAAGGGTTGTAATTTACAGTCCATCAGGTTCAAAATATTTTCCTTAGTTCAGAGCATGTTCCACATGTGTGTTAAAACTCAAGAAAATTGGATTCAACCCTATATATTATATTTCACTTTTTCATTAAAATTTTATTTAAATGCTATCATTAAGTGGAGCATTTATTTAGACATTAAAGGAAATTATGTTGAAAATGCAAATGATCTATTTGACACCAAAAGGGGAAAGGGGCGGTAACAGTTTTAATTAAAAATTCTATTGTAGCAGCAACTTAGAAGTATAGTACAGACACTTTATTAAATTACAAAGTATTTGGTTAAAAGCTATTCACTATGTTATGTGCTAAATCACCCACCTCTACACTAGATCCGGTTTCTACATAGTAAGTGGAAAAACTCTGACTGCAGAAGGTGACAGATGTAATTTATGACTTCACCATAGTTTCCTCAATGGAAGAAAGGCATTTAGCTGGGATTGTTTGATGCTCTAGATAGACAGACCTACAAGGAATAAAGCAGAATACACAAGTACAGCTGTTGCCCTATGTACTGTTCTTTGGCTGTCTCAACCAAGATTGTATACAGGATGCACCTGCTTTCTTCCACTCTCAGAGCAGTTAGAGGAGAAGTTAAAGTGCTGGCATTATTTTCCATTTATGCTGTAATGAGTTTGTTTTGCCTGCCTTGCTTTAGAGGAAGGGTAATGCTTTCTTATGGGAAGAAGCCATCAGTATCACACTAATTTGCTATTTAGCTGAGGAAGACAGAGTAAACTGAAGAAGCTGTGTGTATATTTGGAGGTGTTTGGGATTTCAGGGCCTGAATACAGAATCACAGAATCACAGAATGGTTGAGATTGGAAGGGACCTCCAGAGATCATGTAGTCCAACCCCCTGCTCAAGCAGGGTCACCTAGAGCATGTTACATAGGATTGCATCTAGGCAGGTTTTGAATATCTCCAAAGGAGACTCCACAGCCTCTCTGGGCAGCCTGTTCCAGTGCTCTGTCACCTGAAGTTCTTCCTCATATGACAATGAAACCTACTGTGGTTCAATTTATACCTATTATCCCTTGTCCATTCACTGGCCACCACTGAGAAGAGTTTGGCCTCATCCTCTTTACATTGTCCCCTCAGGTATTTATAGAAGTTGATAAGATCCACTCTCAATCTCCTCTTCTCTAGGCTAAACAGGCCCAGCTCACTTAGTCTTTCCTCATAGGACAGATGCTCCAATCCCTTAATCATCTTCATGACTCTACGCTGGACCCTCTCTAGAAGTTTTACGTCCCACTTGTACTGGGGAGCCCAGAGATGCATACAGTATTCCAGGTGTGGCCTCACCAATCAAAACAATTGATAGTTGAGGCAGGATGAGAACTCTGTTCTCTGTTCCATATGTGGCAGAAGTATTTGGGCTCAGAACGAATCTCACATGGCTAAGGGTTAAAAAAAAAAAAAACTTCAATTTTTTCTCCCCATTTCTGCCATTGACGTTGGAGTATGGTGTAGCATAAGTACTTTCATATTTGAATGTTGTTTTTCTTCCCTTCTTAGCCTTTATCTATCTTTCCATTTGAACTGTAATGCTTAGGAGGAGTGTCTCACGGTATGTGTAGTTATAGAGCGTAATGAACTGTCTTGTTAGCTGGGACCTACATATGGAGATGTAATATCAATAATTAATAGTAAGCAACCCTGGTTCATGAACCATGCCTGATTCCTGATTCATTAGAACTAAAAGGTATCCTAACTTTAACGGGATTCTCGGATCCCAATGGACAGGCCATACAAACCTACCAGCAGTTTGACTATTTCATACCATCATTTCATTTAATCTTTCCAGTACTAAGTGACCTCGTGCACATCAGCAAAAGAAATACATTGACATCAGCAAAATCTAGGGCAGTGTGAACTGTACCCTAGCTGGTAAAATATTGTCTGAGGAATTCTTAATTCCTGTAGCAGTTCATAGTGCAGTATAAATCAAATAAAATTGTCACAGGACATGGAAGTGACTTTTTTTTTTTTTTTTAATACTTTGAAGGGGTGAACCATTTCTTCTCTATTCAGATAGACTAATACAAGTCTTCAGTGTTTCTTATTGACTAAACTTCTTAGCAGTAAATCCAACAGCTGGAAACAGTGGAATTGAGGTAGAATTTGGTTGTCTGAATACAGCCATCCTGCCTCATCCCAATCCTCTAGGACTTTGCCATCTGGGTAACTTGCTAATGAGAAACAGATTTGAGCTGGGGAAAATACATTTAATTTATTGCCAATTAAAAATAGAACTGGATAATGAGAAAAAAGACAAATATTAAAAGAAAACTTTCTCCTACTTCCTAGGCTGGGGCACAGGGCTGGGGTCAGTCCCTGAGAGCCCCTCCCTGCTCCCCCTTCCTCCTCACACCATGCCCTGCTCCACCGTGGGGCTGAGGGAGGGAAATCCCTGCTCCAGGAGGATCTCTGCTGTGGCAGCTGGAGCCCCTCCTGCTCTCCCTCCTCCTCCTCTTCCCCGGGTGCCGACAGGGCTGTTTCTCCCCCTTTCTTCCTTTCTTTCTGCCAGCTGCTGGGCAGCACTGTGCCCTCCTTTCTTCCCCAGGCTGTCCCTGAGGCGAGGCACCACCATCTTGGCTGCTGGGCCCAGCCGTGCCCTGCTGTGGGGCCGCTGGGGCCAACATGGGGCAGCCCCAGCATCGCCCCACAGGCAGCAACAATGCAGACGCGGGCACCCGCACACACAGGCACCTGCACCATGTCCAAAGTTATATTCAGAAGAAGGTCAAAACAAATTTTGGCTGACTGTTCTTTCAGTAAGCACCTCTAATTCCAGATGATTATGTTCAATAACAAAACACGCTGCTGTTTTGGAGACCTGTGCTGTGTCTTTTCTCCTTCTTTTGGCTGTTATTAATACTTTTTTTTTTTTTTTTCTTTTTTCCTTTTTATTCACTAGATCTTACTCAGTGGAAGGTTTTAAAGTTGAGCGACTCCATCTGTCTCAAGGCGAGGAAAGGGCAACATGAAGAAACAAGTATTTTTTTCTCTGAGGGGAGTTGGTGGTACCAGAGATGGCGCCAGCCGAGAGCAAACCCTGTCCTCACTTACTGGGTGCCATCTGAATGGAGGAACAACAAGACTGTTTTTTCGGTGTGCTCAGCTGGTGCAGTCAGGGAATGTACCACTGGGGAGCAGCCTGAATGCCTCTCTGGCACTTCTGCAGAGTAGACAGACCGAGTTACAGAATCTCAGAATCACAGAATTTCTAGGTTGGAAGAGACCTCAAGATCATCGAGTCCAACCTCTGACCTAACACTAACAAGTCCTCCACTAAACCATATTACTAAGTTCTGCATCTAAACGTCTTTTAAAGACCTCCAGGGATGGTGACTCCACCACTTCCCTGGGCAGCCCGTTCCAATGCCTAACAGCCCTTTCGGTAAAGAAGTTCTTCCTAACATCCAGCCAAAAACTTCCCTGTGCAACTTTAGCCCATGTCCCCCTCATCCTGTCACCAGGCACGTGGGAGAACAGACCAACCCCCACCTCGCTACAGCCTCCTTTAAGGTACCTGTAGAGAGCGATAAGGTCGCCCCTGAGCCTTCTCTTCTCCAGGCTGAACAAGCCCAACTCCCTCAGCTGCTCCTTGTAAGACTTGTTCTCCAGGCCCCTCACCAGCTTCGTTGCCCTTCTCTGGACTCGCTCGAGCACCTCGATGTCCTTCGTGTGGCGAGGGGCCCACAACTGAACACAGTACTCGAGGTGCGGCCTCACCAGAGCCGAGTACAGGGGGACAATCACTTCCCTAGCCCTGCTGGCCACACTGTTTCTTATACAAACCAGGTTGCTGTTGGCCTTCTTGGCCACGCAAGCACACTTCTGGCTCATATTCAGCTGACTATCAACCAGCACTCCCAGGTCCTTCTCTACCAGGCAGCTTTCCAACCACTCATCTCCTAGCCTGTATCTCTGCTCGGGGTTGTTGCGCAGCACGTGCAGGACCCGGCATTTGGCCTTGTTGAACTTCATGCAGTTGACCTCAGCCCATCGGTCCAGCCTATTCAGATCCTCCTGCAGAGCCTTCCTGCCCTCGAGCAGATCAATACATGCACCTAACTTAATCTGCAAACTTACTGAGGGTGCACTCGATGCCCTCATCCAGATCATCGATAAAGATATTAAAGAGGACTGGCCCCAGTACCGAGCCCTGGGGGACGCCACTAGTGACTGGCCTCCAACTGGATTTGACTCCATTCACCACAACTCTTTGGGCCCGGCTATCCAGCCAGTTTCTAACCCAACGAAGTGTATGCCAGTCCAAGCCACGAGCAGCCAGTTCCTTAAGGAGAATGCTGTGGGAAACAGTGTCAAAAGCCTTACTGAAGTCAAGGTAGACCACAACCACAGCCTTTCCCTCATCCACCAAGCGTGTCAGTTGGTCATAGAAGGAGATCAGGTTCGTCAAGCAGGACCTGCCTTTCATAAACCCATGCTGACTGTGTCTGATGGCCTGCTTGCCCTGCAAGTGCCGTGTGATGACTCTCAAGATAATCTGCTCCATGAGCTTCCCTGGCACTGAGGTCAAACGGACAGGCCTGTAGTTTCCCGGGTCTGCCCTCCGGCCCTTCTTGTAGATGGGCGTCACGTTTGCTAGCTGCCAGTCAACTGGGACCTCCCCCAATAGCCAGGAGTGCCAATAAATGATGGACAGTGGCTTGGCCAGCTCCTCTGCCAGTTCTCTCAGTATCCTCGGGTGGATCCCATCCAGCCCCATCGACTTGTGCACATCCAAGTTCCGTACCAGGTCACCAACCATTTCTTCCTGGATAGTGAGGGCCACATCCTGCTCCCCATCCCCTTCCACCAGCTCAGGGTACTGGGTATCCAGAGAACAACCGGTATTGCCGCTAAAGACTGAGGCAAAGAAGGCATTAAGCACCTCCACCTTTTCCTCATCTTTTGTAACAAGGTTTTCTCCCACATCCAGTAAAGGATGGAGATTCTCCTTAGTCCTCCATTTCGCGTTGATGTATTTTTAAAAAGATTTTTTGTTGTCTTTAACGACAGTAGCCAGATTGAGCTCCAGATGAGCTTTGGCCTTTCTAATTTTGTCCCTGCACAGCCTCGCAACATCCTTATAGACCTCCTCAGTGGCCCGCCCTTTTTTCCAAGGATTATAAACCCTCTTTTTTCTCCTAAGCTCAAGCTGCAACTCTCTGTTGAGCCAGGCTGGTCTTCTTCCCCACCGGGTCATCTTTGGGCACGTGGGGATGGACTGCTTCTGTGCCATTAAGGTTTCCCTCTTGAAGAGCGACCAGCCTTCTAGGACTCCTCTGCCCTTCAGAACCGCCTCCCAAGAGACCCTACCAACCAGTGTCCTCAGCAGCACAAAGTCAGCCCTCCGGAAGTCCAATACAGCGGTTTTACTGGTCCCCTTCCTGGCCTCGCCAAGAATAGAGAACTCCACCATTTCGTGGTCACTCTGCCCAAGACAGCTTCCGACCACCACATCTCCCACCAGTCCTTCTCTGTTTGTGAACAGAAGGTCTAGCGGGGCACCACCCCTGGTAGGCTCACTAACCAGCTGTGTCAGGAAGCTATCTTCCACGGTCTCCAGAAACCTCCTAGACTGCTTTCTCTGGGCTGTGTTGTGCTTCCAGGAAATGTCTGGGAAGTTGAAGTCCCCCACGAGAACAAGCACTGATGATTTTGCAACTTCTGTCAGCTGCCTGTAGAACTCCTCATCTGTCTCCTCATCCTGGTTCGGCAGTCTATAACAGACCCCAACCAGGATGCTAGCCTTGTTGGCCTTCCCACCAATCCTAACCAACAGGGACTCAATCTTATCATTCCCAGCCTCGAGTTCCACAATATCAAAAGATTCTCTAATATAGAGAGCCACACCACCACCCCTTCTGTACTGCCTGTCCCTTCTGAAGAGCTTATGGCGAGTCATTGCAGCACTCCAGTCATGAGACTGGTCCCACCACGTCTCTGTGATGGCAACCAAGTCATAGCCTGCCTGCTGCACGATGGCTTCCAGCTCCTCCTGTTTGTTACCCATGCTACGTGCATTAGTGTAGAGTTGCTACCTTTAACAAATGTGTGTGTTTTGCTTTAGTTATTAAACTTGTCCTGACGTGTCAGAAGGTCTTCTGAGAGGCTTGTTTTTGTTTTCTTTGGAAGTGTAAGATAGAAGCAAAACATAAAACACATTAAAAAAAATAATCATAGAGCTTTCTTCCCCACAGTGCCATGTTTTGAGCAACAACCTACGTTGATGCAACATGGATTTATTTTCCAGGACCTTAAAGCAACTAGATATGATGTAAGTATCTGTCATTCTTTGGTAGAAAATTTTTGAAAACACCCAAATGAGAGTTTATTTTCATAAGCCAAAATATTGTATATTTGCTTTGTATTACTTCTTTCTGTTTGCAGGTACAATTATGCACAATACAAGTCAGGGATTATTAAGGTTGCCGTTAATTTAGCTCAGTGATTGGGGAAAGGGTTAGTGTTAGCATTCTTTTTCTTTTAAAATTCAGCTAAATTGCATTAGGAAGAAAGCTTCTAAGATTATTTAAATTCAGACCAAGAAAAAGAGCAGGAAAACTGTTTTAGATAAAATATGAAAAAATCTCCTCCAGCAGTTAATAATGGGATCATTTTATATTGTAGTATACAAACAGTTGTCCTATTATTTA
The DNA here is from genome assembly GCF_965140915.1 of Aythya marila. Classification (NCBI taxonomy): domain Eukaryota; kingdom Metazoa; phylum Chordata; class Aves; order Anseriformes; family Anatidae; genus Aythya; species Aythya marila. The sequence continues at coordinate 78,227,523 of NC_139043.1, forward strand.
TATTATTTATAGCCTAGTTGGACCAAACAAGCACAAAATAGACTTCAAGAAAATACTCTTTTGTCATATTTCTTTGTAGAAATGGGAAATTTGGAATGATAAAATTAATTTGTGAATTCTGTTCCTCGTGGAAATGCCACTGAGATTCTGAGGTCAAGAAGAATACCAGAAATAGTAAAGAGTATCTGTTAGTGTAGTACAGCTATTTAGCTGTTGTCTTTCCATACCTCCCATTTTAGTTCTTTGAAGTGTATTTTTGTTATGAAATAGAATGCAAAAGTAGGATTTTGATATTTCTAATAAGAAAAGCTTCAGAAAAAAACATTTCCTGGAAGCATGAAGAATTTACTTCTCCATCATGGTTAAAACTTCTCTTTTCTTTATAGAACATATGGTATATTAATATATTAAAATTTTATTCTCATAATAGTTAATATGTAAGTAACCAAAACTGTAGGATTAACAGAACAGATTTGGCACTAATAAATTAAAAATTCTTAATTGCTCAATTTGAATCCTCCCCACAAAATAAGCATCAAAATTGATCACCAAGAAGCACTTCTATGTGATAAAACTCCATTGTTCAACCATTCCTTCAAGAATATTTCAAGTTTTACAAGTGCACAAGCAGCACTTGAGGATGAAAATGCCTTAGCCAGTGGGGAACACCTTGTCTCATATTATTGAAGCAACAGAGGAAAATTAATGTCTCTCACCAGTAACCCAGTCAGCATTATGTGCTTGAAACGAAGTAAAAGGAGGAATAGAATATATGCCATCTAGAATATTGATTGCACTTCTGTGTTGTGACTTATTTCAATGTGTGTGCTGAAACCAACATATATGAAGTCTACCAACTGAAATGGGCTTTTAAAAAAAATGAACTATAATTACACTATCTGAGTCTGATATTATAATTACCACAGTTCAACTCCATTAGGAAAACCCTTTCATTTTAACATCAAGAAGAAGTTAAACTGAGTTAACTTCACAAAGATTCAAGAAGGAAACTACAGAAAGCTGAAAGGAAATTTTAATGTCAGAGGGGCATTTAGGAGTGGTTATGGTTTATACTGTTCTCAGTATTTAACTAACAAGTTTAACATGTTTAGGACTACCTAACCAATAAATTTATTGTTCAGGACCATTCAGTGAATTCAGTAAAGTAGATTCAAGATATCTATTGTTATATTGCTGCCATGGGAAAAGATTTTTTAACTTTTTAATTTCCCATGGGCTCAAACCTGTAGTCATTCTATTCATAAGTGGTTGATATTAGGCATCTAACAGTGAGAAAGGCAGGTTTATCTGCACAGTCTTTGGCACACTGATACATGTATATTCTAGTGCTTTCCAGTGCAGGTGAACGTGAGCCAACTCCAAATTCGAAGCCATAAGCCACTCTTAGAAAGATGCAGCCTAGTTAGCCAGATGTTGCTGCCCAAACACCTTGTCCTCATGAAGTCTGTAGATCACAGCTGGATCCCTCTGACTTTTCTGGGGGTAGGACGTTGGGGATGATTAGAGAAAGGTTGGGCAGGCAGAGGTCAGAGCTCTTTGCTCTTTGATGGCTTCTTTAGGGCTGCCCATACTTTTAGGGGAGTATCCAAGAAGAGAATCGCTCACTGCTTTTCCGCTGCTTCCCATCTTCTTGGGACAGCCTGAAAGAAATTGTTGCTCCCTGATAGCTCCTTCTGAAGCAAGACAGCTGTATCCCCTCCTCAGACAGACTATGACACTAAATCTAGCCCATATTGGACTGTTTTGGAGATTTCAACAGACTTGGCAAAAAAAATAATATATATATATATATATATATATACATATGCATGCCAATGCCCACAAAGTATAAAAAGCTTAAACTGCTTAGTTTTAAGGAAGAAGGCTAGTTTGAGAAAAGGCCTAACATTTGTAGCCATTTTAAGTTGCACATGAAATCAGTTCTTTCATGTGATGTTAAGTGGATGTGAACTGAGGAATGAAATGTTTATTTTTTTTTCCCCAGGTGATTGCAATATTTAAGAGCAGTATAGCTTCCTGACCTCCGGTGACTCATAGCAGCCAGCCAGTGGCTGCAAAGAGGTATTGTTGTGCTGTTATTTACATCTGTAATGCCAAGCCATTCCACATATGTAAAGATACTCATATATTGAACTCATGCCAATGGAAAAAAGAGCATGCACGAGGGCAGTTGAAAACCATGTTGAATTCCCTTTCCATAGGCAGTACTTCCGGTGCTGGAAATTGTAGAATCAGAGCAACACTGTTATAACCACTGTATATGATGTTTAACTGTTTGAAGTGCCAAAATGGAAAAAACAAAACAAAACAAACAAACAAACAAACAAAAAAAAAAAAAAAACAACAAAAAAAAAACCACTTGTATCAAAAAATTGAATTCTTAGAAAGGTATTTCAAGTTTTCTTCAGTTTTGCAAGTGGGCATTAAATTTCAGGCATGTTAATGCTGCCTAACACTAATTAAAAGAATAAATGGGGATAATCAAGCATCATATTTCTATGCCATTAAATTATCTATCTGTGCCTTTAATCATTAGCACCATTTTAACCCCATAGAACGTGTAGGTGAAATGTTTGAAAGGCTATGTTATTTTTATGTTATTTTTTACATTATTTTATATTATTTTTACATTATTTACATTATTATTGTGCTCATGTTTGTTTGTATAGAAAGAGGCATAATGGTATTATCACATTGTTATTTCAAATTTGAATGAACAAGTTTACCTTTCAGCAAAGAAATTTAAGTGTATCAAGTAATAGGAAAGTGAATTTTCATACAATGAAAATTATCTGTTATTTATCTAGTGTAGACATTTCTCCTGTCCTCTTTTTATAAACAAAGGAATAAATGGTTAAAAAAAAAAAAAAAAAAGTGGGGGGGTTAACCAACAGCTGAGGCACAATAAGCAATGCTCTCCAGGGTTCTTCTCTTCATGGGTTTGTGGTATATCAAGGTGGTTATCCACTAACAAAGGCACATGCATACTGTGACCTGAGAGAAGAGGGCCAATATTTCATCTTGGCCAGTATGGTGCTCCTCTCTATAGTGAAACACTGCATTACTGTAGTTAGTAAGTTATGGGTTACACTGACATGGAATTGAAATCTTCTCTTTGATATAAACTAAAAAAAAAATAATAAAATGTGCTGGTGATCTACATCAGGTAAAGACGATTGCAGATGTATGAATTAAACTGCTGTGATAGAGAGGGAACTGGAGGAAAGAGATGCTGTTCCTGTGCCTTTGCTTGGGATAGAAATTACCCTGCGCTAAAAGTGAAATAGTTTCTTCCAGATTCAGGAAGATTTATTCTAGCTTAACTGAAAATATTACATTACCCAAAGTATTTTTATCTCTTCAGCAAACTGTTTCTTTCCTAGCATACTCAATTTAAGCATCCAAGGCCTTATAGCACATTTTTCCATCATTATTTTAAAGTGTGATTGACTCCTTGACTCCTCTTTAAAGAACAGAGCTAAATTGTTGTACTATAAAAGCAGTGGACATTGAACTCTTATATTTATCCGTGGGCTTACTATAGATGGCAGAGAGGTTCAGAACAACTTTATCCTACCCATGATTCAAACCTGACCTATAGGGATTGTCTCTTCTTTCTGAGTGAGAGATGATTCAGTCTGCAGAATTGAGCTTGACAGGTTTTTTTTTGTCGATTATGTATGAAGTTTTGAGAGATAGAATTTTATCCACTAGGGAATGTGGATAAAAACCACAGAATTCAATTGCTTCAGGAATCTTTAAGACCTCAAAAATTGGACTGGATTCTTTTCTATTGAAAGTGTAAAGCTTCATCCAACAAGATAGCTCAATTCACATCTGTATTACAAATGATTTACTGTGGTAAAAGTAAATATACTTATTTTAATAAAAGACAAGGTATCAAGTCCTCTGCTTATTTCTGGAGCCATAACCACTTGATTCAGTAGGGCTTTGATTATTTGGATGAGTTTTTCCAACTTGCTGTTTTTCATATCAGACCCCTTTCATAATTCTTTGTTTTGTGCAGAAAGATGCCAGTAATCAGGATGGCTCTTGGTTTACAGTCCTTCCTGTTGTCAGAAGTTGTAGGTTTCTGTTCGTTTGGAGTGTGACTCTGAGGAAAACATCTCTCTCTAGTATTAACACAATCGCAGATATAGGAAAACTGAAGTAAAATCCAGATCCTTTGATATGTGCAGTTTTGAGTCCGTGCATTCTTGTGTTCCTACTGTAGGAACAGTGCAGGGGCTGCATTTTCTTGCATTATCTTTTATTGAAAAGTAGATGGATCTAAACATATTTTCCCCCTAATGATGTATTATTAATACAAAGCAAAGGATCTATATTTCAGGTAAGAAATGCTAGCAATTAAAGCTCCTCTCTCTGTGTATGATCAGAGTGATCAGAGTGTTGGGGAAGGTGCAAACAAAACAAAGGACATGAAAACTCCCATATCTTCTGGGCTCCTAAGTCAGTCATGGAGAGACAGTCACAAATGGCAGATTAAAGTAAATAAATAAATAAATACAATAATAAAAATGCATATCTTCTTCCTCGGCCTCAGCAGACAAAAAACATACTGAAGACTTCATGCATGAAGTGTGTGACATTTTGACGCTTTGATCTGACTGCTGTACAGACAACTGGTTAGGGCAGAAGTATAACCTCCTGAGTGTAGTGTTCTAACAAAATAATGTCTATTGTGTCTGTAAAAGAGTGCACTTGGGTACAAACATATGCACAGATGTATGCATATTTTCTGGTTTGTCTTTATCATTTCAGTATCTTTTATTTTTCTTTTATTTCTTGCATCTTAAGACCAAATCATATAGTTCAGAGATTGCTGTCTATGAAGTCAAGTCCCCTTGTGTGACACATTACTGCTCTCAGATTTTCATTGTCAATCAGATTTCATTTTCAAAACGGTATATGGGCCTTTAGAGTGACTTAAAGTGCACAAACTCTAGACTTCATCACAACCATGTTTATACAATTTCTGTAGGTTTTTGCCCTGCTGCAATGTTTAGACATGATCCTGCATGAAATCCTCTGTGTATAAAGTTAAAAATATTTAGAGAAATAATGAGAACTTTTCAGTCCAATAAATACAGATGGAGAGAAAGCAGTGAGTGATATTCAACCTGCCACCCCAGTTCTTGTTCCTCTGCTTGGAGTCTGGAGCTACTGAGGAAATTCATGGTAGAGAGTCATCCCAAAAACTATGTAAAAAAAGTAGTGTCTTGAAAGATCATAGTCATGATATGTTAGCAATTTTCCAACTACATTACATAGCATTTGATTTGTGGTCAATACGAAGTTCACAAATATACCCCAAACATTTAGTATTATACATATTTAAATTAAATTTAGACTACAAAGGAGTCCAAGATAAACCCTTAGATTAAATCCTACTGTGAAAAATTAATTTAATCTATTAAATGGTTGATGATAACCTAGCTAAAACACAGCTCTCATCTCTGAAGTAGTAGACTTTTATAATCTTATGTTTGGTAACTAAACAGAGACATTGTACAATGCATTAAGAATTAAGAATATCTATTATATAATGAGTATATAATATCATATACACTCATTAAATCATTGCTGTGGGTAAATATATTTAAGAAAATATAAAATAAAGAAATATAAATATAATATAAAGAAATATATTTAAGAAAAACTTAACACATAGGTTACCTCAAGCCCACATTTTATTATGACATGATGCTTTTTGTTACAAAATACTTCATTTTTAATTGAGACTTGAATTCTCAAAATTAAATAACATCAGAGTGGATGCTCTAGCTCTTTATATATGCGTTGAATTTAAATGCAAGAAATTAGGCAAGCACAAATATTATAGCTGTGGCCAAAGTAAGATATAATTAGAACTGTATGAATAAAGAATAAGAACAGTTATTTATCTGGTTACAGACATCTTCTAAAATTAAAAGGGCAAAAAGTTGTTTTCCATCTGCAATATAATGATCATGTGAAAAGCTGAAGAGCAGAATCAATTACCATGATGACTTGCACCAGCTAATGCACAGTTGCCATTTTAAGGAGCTAACCATTATTAATTTGTCTTTTTAATTGTCTCCTTTAAATTTGGTGGAGTCACACAGCAGTTACCACAGAAGCATCTTTTTGCAGTTGGCTGCTCTTTTCTGCTTAATAAGCATTCATCTGTCGATTATGTATTCTTTCTCTTGCTCATAGGGAAGATGGTAAATCTAATACCCTAAAATGTACAGGTGTGTATCTTGGTGGAGAAGCTATTTTTTACAGGAATTTGTGAAAGTATAAGCGGTGATGTTCTGTTTCCTGCAGTAACAAATGACTTATGCTGGAACATTTTAATGGCTTTGTATTATGTTCTGACAAGAGATCCATTAAGATGTCACAGCTGTAGCTGTGTGCTTGCAATATCTTTCAATTCATTTTATGTTTTAGGGAGGGGATGGATATTGGATCAGATACACTCCTAGGGTATGGGATGAATTTGTTATTGTTGGCACACACACACACAAGACATTTCTTTCACTGCCTGATCTTCAGCCTATTGAGGTCACTAGAAAAAATTCTATTGACTCTGGTAGTACTGGATCAAGCTCTTAGAGAGATGATAAATATTATCTAGTTCTTGTCAACTGTAAAAAAAAAAAAAAAAAAAAAAAAAGTGAGAGCTACAAAAACCTGAACTACTTTTGTCTGCAAAGAAAATGTCTACTTGCTCCTTGTCTAAAGCAGGAAAATTTCATGGATAAGAGTTTGATGGATTAAATACAAACAAACAGTGAAAATAAAGAAACTAGAAAATAATAAGAAGAAACTTATCACTTCCCAGACTCTTAAATTGAATTTCAGACTCCCTAACATGTTATTCAGTGTTTTTTTCATCCTTTACAAAAGAATATACTCCACTCCTACCTTGGCCTTTCCTCCTCCCAGACTTTTTTTTCTTTTTTTCTTTATATATACATATATGATATGCATGACAATAAATACATATATATATAACATATACACAATGTATAAATATTTAATATAATAAATACACATATAAGGAAAATATAAATAATATATAATATTAATAAACACATATAAAGAAATAAATATTGTATTTTATGTATATAAGTATATATAATAAATACATACCTAATTTTGTATTTATTATATTTATAGATGTCTAAAGAAAAAAATATTTTTTTCAGGCATGTATTTATCTAGATATCTAGATATCTAGATATCTATCTATAGATAGATAGATACATGTTTGTATGTGTAAATATATATATATATATATATATATATATAAAGAAAGAAAGAAAGAAAAAAAATAAAAGAAATAGTCTGGAAGGAAGAAAGGCCAAGGTAGGAGTGGAGTAACGATAAAATGACTATATATATACACACACACACACATGTAAATATACATATGTATATATGACCTCAGTCTCATCTGCTTCTGCTGCTAGTTTTGTGGTAATCTGGCTGTCTTTTCAGTCTCAGTAGTTACATCAGGTCTCAGGAGTAAAATTACTTTGGGACACTTAATTTTTTAAATAATTCTTTGAGTGTATTAAAAGCAACTTCCACTCACTACTAAATCTTTTCGCAAGACTGCTACTACACATAATAATGGCATAATAATGGCATCCTTTTTTTTTTTTTTTTTTTTTTTTTTTTGTAATCCGCTGAAAAAGAGGTATATAACAATTGAGAAATGTTAAGAACAAATTCTTTCTTGTCTTACCAAAGTAAATACTCTTTTGGTTTCGCTTTATGGACCTGACTTAGCACTGTAATATTAGCTATGAAAGTGAATTAGCTTATCTACTCCCATTATAGTTTAGCTTACAATATAACATTCTTATGTCCTCTCTTTAGTCTAACCTAATTTATAATGAAAACTTGGCTTTTACCCTTATCTGGGGGATTTTTTCCAACCTATAATTGTCTTTCAGAATCTACTGAAACATTTAAATGAATATTACAGACCTGAAACTAAAAGATGCCATAGATATAAAATGAATCCACAATGTTTAGCTGTGGTGTTCTGCACATCATTTTGGTATGCACAGATAACTGGCCACGAGCTAACCAAGTTAACCTAGAGGATGGTCAGGAGATAACACAGTGCCATTAACTAAGGGTTCTTGCAGCCATAGCTCATTTGCTTCCAAAGAAGAACAGCAAGACTTAAAAACATGCCATTACAAGATCAGCATGAAAATCCTATTAAATCTCACAGCACATAAAGATTATATGAAGGCTACCAAGGTGCATATTATCATTTTCTATAAACACACACACACACTGAGGCAGCTATTCACATTTGTTCTGAAGGACTTTTCTTCTACACTAAGGGAAAAAAGGAGGAAAGGAAAATCTCCAACATTATAGTCTGTAATTTTATGCATTACCTGCACAAAACAGCAACAGGCGTGCACATCAAGCTAGAATAACTAACGTTGGATGCTCATTTTCTTAGGCAGTTAGTTAACAAATCAAAAGTCTGTAACAGTAAGAGACAGATCACTCAAATACTGTGCTATTATGAAGGGACACTTAACTGTTGTGAATGTATCTGCCTCCACCAGGTATTAACACTTGCAAATGGGTGTCTAGGAACAGGAAAATTAAGGTTAGCTTTATGCTAAGTACCCAATGTGTACCTTGGCATGTGCAAGAGCCTTGGTTCTTCTGCAGAATCCTGACTAGGAAACTGTCTGAGCACACCACAGTTCCCTTCCAGTCCTAGGAGCCAGGCTTGCTTTCCTTCTTTTAAAACCAAGGTACAGGGATACAGAGCAGGGAGAGAAGTGTGGGGATGTGTATATCTGGGCTTCTACTTAGGTACCATCTCAAGTATAATATTGAGAATACAATTCAGTCGATGCAGTAAATGCTGAGTATGATGGGAAATCAAATGGTCTTAATTACACAGCAAGGCTTCCTACTTCTCTTCTAGGATTCTCTGTAATAACAGAAAATAGTATAGTGTTAAGATGCATTCATACGTGGAGCAGACTGGAGAATTTTCATGCTTATTTTTTTTCTGACTCATTGTCATTTTAAGTTAAAGTGCAAAGAATTTCCTACAAAAGAAATATCTTTCTTGTCAATTTACCAGTTTGTTATGAGAACAGGAACTCCCCATAGATGCATCATCAAGAAATATTTTTTCACTGAGATTTGACTATTTTAGGTATTTTTCTAAGGGTTCAATGTCCATGGAGTAGAAGAAATAGCAATGTTCAAAACTTTCACAGTTTTGCATGCATATTTCAGTTCCAATCCATACAAGATAATCTTGGTCATCTGTTAAAGGGATATAACAGGCTATAACATCAGTATTTTCCGACAGCTGCAAATAAAGACTAAGATGAAACCATATAACCAATTTTCACTAGCAGAAACTGAATACAGATACCAAGAATGTAACAGCAAATGAGTTAATCTTCTGCTTAACATCATTCAGACTGTCTGCTCTTGTACTTACACATCTGTCTTTTTACGTATAAACTTATCTGGAAAGTTGATAAGAAGGAAGGCCCTGATAAGCAATGCTTTCGATGTTAGTGATAGAAATTGGGCATGCTGCCATAATACAGGTATTTAGCGCCTGTGCTCTAATGCAGTGCTTATGTTTTCTTTCCCCAAGAAGTAGCTTCATGCAGCCATAGACTAATGGGAATATGAAAACAACAAGCTGTAATTGCATATAGTTAGTATTTCAGAAAATATCAAAGCAATTGGTGTAGTGTCTAATGAATTACAGAGTATAATCTTAGTTACTTCTATCTTTGTATACCACTGGAGAAAATACTATCCAGCTACTTTAAAATAAGTCTCTTCCTAAAATGATTCAACAGTGCAGAGTGTAACCATCTTATGAAACTCATTTAGCACTGTAGTCCCTGGATACAGAATAAATTTCAATCATGTAGACAGGCTGAATTAATTTTTAACTGTTGTCATGATTACAGGTCTATCTGTACATCTGCTGTCCATTTGGTCTCTTTAAGTGCATCCACTGTGGTACCAATTTTCTGGCATTTACCAGTTCTAAATCAGAAATTACCTTAAACACAATGCATGCATGCTCTTGTACTTACTCATATACAGAGGCCTGTGAGTAAAGTCAGTCAGCTTTTTGTAATTGAATGGTATTTGTTTAACTGAAGAAAGAATGCAGATAAAGAAGGAGACTGCAAAAAAGTCTGTCTAAATTATTAATTCCCTCATAGTGATCAAGAGTGTATCCAAATTAGAAAAATAAATAAATAAATAAATAAATAAAACTTAGGGGGCCCCTGTATTTCTGTCTAGTACTCATCTGTTTGAGAAAAGGGGATGATCCTTTAAATTTCATTATTGCTTTTGTCTTCATCATTCTGGAGCAGCAAGTGCGAAAATACTATTTTTTTCTAGATGGGTAGTTGGGGATAACTTAAAGTTATGAAAGCTAATAAATCAGTCTTGTTTGAACAAATCAGTTGGCTTGAAGACTAGCTTACCTCACCACCATCAATGTTTTTACTGTTAAATTCCAGACACTTTAAGTTAAACCACCTCAGTAATGTAGCCAGCAGATGGTTTTCATAAATTAATAAAGTGTCCACATAATTCAATGACAGCTATATTCTTGAATATAGGTTATATTCTTCAGTGTGTTTTAACTTGATCCTCAAACATTTGTTTTTTAGGATAGGTGGTATGCATTGAAATTTTAATAGTATGTTGTACATTATTCTGCTCAAAATCTTTACCACACTTTGAGAGTATCTTATGTTCTAGACAATATGGATAAAAATTGATGCAGCTTCACTAACTTCAAAGTACCATTGATTTGGTTTATATCCATGATCCTCAAAGGAATTAGATACATGCTCAACTATAGCCTTTATAACTATGCACTTTCAAGTAGGTGGCACTATGCTATAGATACATTTAAGCAAGGGTACTTTCGTCCTTGTAGCTGAGCTTTGTTTTTTGTCTGATCCAGGATGAAAACTTTGTTCTATGATTCTATATCCTAATGAAATCACTGATCAGAAGCATGCAAGCAAAACTGAAATATTGCTTAGTTAAATCAATTTCTGTGTGTCTCTGGACTTTTGTCATGTTTGGCAGTTAGGTTATCAAAGATATTTACTTGTCAGCAAAGATTTGTTTCCTCATGACCTGTCTTATCTTATTCTATGACTTGGAAAGGAAGGCATAATACTGAATCACTTTAAGCTGTGGTGTTCAAAAGAGCAGGATTAGGGTTTGACTACAAGATCAAGCAGAAAGAGAATCTGGGCCAAAAAACAGAGTGTATTACATGAAAATATCAATACTTCAAAAACAAAGGACAGACATAATGCATCCACACATCTAATGTGTGGATCTGAATAGAAGGACAAATATATATATATATATATGTATTTTATTATTTTTTTTTTAGTTTTCTGAATAAATTCATTGAGATCAAGAGGCAGCTGCATAATCTACTGGTCAGTTTATGTTATCTGCCACCACTGTGCGTATCAGTGAGCATGACTCTCATTGCAGTCATACCAAAAAAAGCTTTTAAAAAAGTTTTTAACTCCAGTCTCATAGTTTCATTCCTTGAAGTCTCCCATTGCTAAATCTTGCTATCAGTCAAGTTGATAGCTATTAAAATCATAGTACCTTGAAGACTATGACATAGTAAATGTTTGTTTCTAAAACATGCTCTGGATTCTGTTGTTGAGGAGACCCAGTGTGCGTGTGTGTGTGTGTGCATGTGTATGTGTATACGTGCACAGAGGAGTTAAAAAGAGTGGAGTCCCTTGCTGTTCTTCATGTATGAGAGCCAGAAGAACAAAAAGCAGGCATTAACAATGCAGTAGTATGAGAGGAAATCTCAGTACTACTTAATATTCTGTACTTTGAGGAGAAAGCTTGCACCAGATTTAAATCGACAATTAGATACAAATTGATGGAAGTTACTGACTCGCATTTATGGTAATTAAATGACATGAATCTGACAGACAGTGGCTATTGAGGAGGGGAAGAATTTCTTCTATGATCCCCTTTCTTCAAGCTTTTAGCATATTTGCAGATTGGGGGATGTCAGATTTGCTCATTCTTATTCCCATGGAATTTCTATTCAACAGTTTACTACTCATGCTATGGGTGAGAGGTGAGTGAATGTCATAATTGCTGCAAATAGACAAACATGAGGGAAGGAGTGAAGGTCAAAGTTGTGACTATAACACAAGGATCTTTGACTGAACTTTTCACAGATTTGCAATATTGCATTTTGCAATAATGCTACCCCGGACTTGGAATTAAAACAAAGTAAAACCATACCAACTAGTGCAAATGTTCAGTACAGTTTAGATGCTGTGTAAATTTCTGTACCTGTACTTGTAGCTCTGGGCTAACTGAAACATGTAGAAAAGATTCGGATCAAAAGCCATATCAAGAGCAGAGAGAAGCATGAGGAGAATGAGTCCACTTGGCTTTCCTCTTCTAACTTTCCTTTCCACTTTCCTCTTACTAACTCTAGCCAACTTGCATGCATTTCTAAGTCACGTATAGTCACGAAGCTCACCTTCTTCCTGTCATCCACTATTGCAGTACAGGATCTTGTAACTGTAATCATCAGAAAATTAAATTTGACTGAACCTTTAGGTTTTGCATGCCATTAAAACACTGAAACAAAGGGCAGTACACCTCGGTGGATCTGGATAGATGTGTGGTTTCATAATTGTTACAGACAGTTTTATCATTCTACGGAATCTTTTAGGACAGTAACGCTATAGTTTTCTGTTCCTTAATTTAAGAACTTCATATATAATATATATTTATTGTTTATTTGAAACAATCTAGAAGGAGGTTCTGTACTAGCTGTTCTTGGTTATTGTCTCACATGGTCACAAACTTCTTGCAGAAAGCTCCGGGGATTTTCTGAAATTTCCACATCATATAACTCCCCCAAAATTTTCTGAAGTGGTCTTGCAAAAATTCTATGCCAAAGAATAGGACTAATACCAGTCAGTGTCTACCAAATAGGAATACATTTCTTTAAAAAACACTCAAAATGTCCTTGTATAACAGAAAGGTATACCCATGGAATTTTTATGGGTAATACCCATGGAATTTTTAAACTAATCTCTCAACTTTAACAAATTAATACAATTCTGCTATAGTGATCAACAGATTCAAAGTATTTATTTTATCAGTAGCTTCTGTAGTATTTTCTGTAAAGAAAGTATTTGACAAAACCTTGATATAGATATAAGAATATTAAAGGTCAAGATTATCCTGTATATGCAAAATACCAGTTCCCCTAGCCTCCCTTCTTCACCCCCTTTCCCCCGCCTTTTTTTTTTTTTTTCCTGGACTGGATTCAATCAAGATTTTAAATCTGAATTATACGTTACGTTGTTGCTTCTTTTCTGCATAGCTCTCCTTTTAGAACCAACGCTGCTTTCTTAGGTGACTCTAAAGATAAAGATAAAGTTAGAAAATACCTAAATATAAAATAGATGCATGAGTGCATCTTGGGAAGGTGGTATTATGGATGGAGAGCTGTCATCACATCCTTCACAATTATATTATCATGTGCTCCTGTGGTGTACACCTGTGGCTTGTTGGCAAGGCAGTTAATTCTAAGGACTATTGAACACCATGCATTTTCATAGTGAATCAGCGCAAAGTTATTTAACACAGGTGTTTCTATAATTGTGATACATTGGGAGATTCACAGTGTTCAGTAGCCTTCAAAATTGCACTCTCCACCTGTGTGGAGAAGTAGTTTAGTATTACCCCACTGATGTCAGTAATAAGCTGTGTTGTATTAAAGCTAGGCATCTGTGTGCATTTATGCTGAGGCATGTTTCAAGCACATTACAATGAAATTCCTCAGCTTTGTTACATTAAAGTAATATTCCCATCTATTTGCTTTCTTAAATGTATTTCTTAAGTATCTGAGGGCTACCTGATGAGCCTTTTCATTTTCTTTTAGAGGGACATTATGAATCCTCCAGGTTTTGGAGTTTAAGATCAAACTACTTTTATCATGTTCAAGAAACGTTGTATCATGAAAGAGTGGGATTATTCTAAGAAAACATTTTGACGTGTACGTATTTATGGTACGTATTGAAACAGCATCAGCAGTGCTGAGATGAGGTGCTTTTGGTAGTTATGTGTCCCTTCCCTTCCCTTCCCTTTTTTTTTTTTTTTAAAACACAAACATTGGGCTCTTTCTACTTCTGGTGGGTTGCATTTGAACAGGAGTTCAACCACAGCTTCTGCTTTGCACAGCAAAGAGACAAGTGCTCCTCCTGAGATTCACCAAGCACTGTGGAGCGGCCAGTGCAGCTGGCAGGTGGGATCTGTGAGAAATGGGCTCCTGTCACACTCTTATCAGGGCTGGTAGCTCAATTCTCACCCACAGGCGCAATTAGCCCACAGGGAACTATGCTGTCTGTTAGTATTTGCTTTAGAGTAGAAGATGCTGGTCAGCTATACCTTGCTTCCATGTAACACGCCATCACCTAGTGCCCCTGTTTTTGGAAACACACCTACCTTGAGCTTTTCCATGTTCCAGATATTTAGTTTCTGTTCACCATTTGCCCTGGAAGGGTCAGCCTGGATTACAAGTTCCAGTCCCATTCAGTGACTGGCAATTTTTTTTGTTTGTTTGTTTCCCCTTTCAGTATCTGAATGGATTTTAGGGGGAACAGTAAAACTGACATCTGATAAATTGCATATCATCTAAACATGGTTGTGCTTAGCTTTTCAAAGAGATGTTTGCCTGACTCTTTTATTTACCAAAAAAAAAAAAAAAAGATATATTTTAACTAGTTTTATTCTCTTAAAACTGAAGAATCTGAAAAACGTTCACCAGAGGTTGAAATATTAGAAGTTTGGCAAAGCTGTGTTTAACTAAGCAGTAGGCCATGAGAAGTGTCAGGCAATTATAAGAGGTGGTTTTAAGTTATTCGTTGCAGTGTCACTCTGTTTCATAGCTGTGTAACTTTATTGATTTCCCTGTAGCTATAACAGTAGCTTAATTAAATTAGCTTAAATTAAAATGAAAAAAAAAATAGAAAAAAAAAATAGAAAAAAGAAAAATAAAAGGAAAATGAAGCATATCTTCAACAGCTAAAATTTCAAAGAAATGCAGAGAAACTGGTCTAATGTGAGAGCTGATATTTCAAGGACTATCACAGCAAGTGTGGCAGAAGTCCAGCATGGATCAGCAAGGAACTCCTGACTGAGCTCAAACAGTTAAAGGAGGAACACAGAAGGTGGAAATGGGGATGGGACAGACAGTCGGAATACAGAAACATTGTTCAAATATGCAGGGATGGAGCTAGAAAAGCCAACGCACAGCTGGAGTTGGAACTAAAGAATGATGTGAAGGGCAGCCACAAGAGCTTCTATAAGTTTGCTGGCACCAAAGGGAGGCAAAGAAAATGTGGGGCCAGTGCTCAGTGGGTCTGGAGAGTTAGTGTCAAATGGCATGGAGAAAGCCAAGGTACCCAATTTAGATTTACCTTTTTTTTTTTTGACAGGTAAGGTTTGCCTGCATAGACCTCCTGCCTGTTAGCAGAGTCTGTGGGAGGAAAGCATTACCCACAACAGAGGAAGATCAAAGAAGGGCTCTCTCAAGGGGCCAGACAGGATGCACCAAAGGGTGCTGGAGGAGTTATCCACTGTCCTTGTGATGTTGCTGCTCATTGGAAAAAGGGAAACAATACCACCATCTTGAAGATGGGGAACAAGAAGAATCCAGGGAACTACAGGCTGGCCAGCCTCACTTAATCTCCAGGGAATCCTTTATTAACAAACTCAGTAGTAAGACAGAGTGCACTTTCTGCATGTTTTTGGATGATAGAAACATGAAGAAAGGCTGGAGGGAAGGGTGCTGTTCAAAAGACTTCACAGGCTAAAGAAAAGGGATGACAAGAACCTCATGAACTTCAGCTTTGATAAATAAAGACTTCTGCATCTGGTATGGAATAAACCTGTGCAGCACTACAGTCTTGTGTCCAGACAGCTAAAAAGCAGCTTTGCTCAATGCAGGACTGATGATGTAGGTGGACAACCAGATGAACAGAAGTCATCAGTAATGCACCTTTGCAGCCATGAAGGCTGTCTGCATACTCGTCTGGATTAGCAAGAGAATAACTTGCAGTTTGAGTGAAGTGGATCTTGTAGAAGCTGTTCTCCATACATATGCTACTTTTGAAATATAAAATATATTTTTTAAAATACCTTCTGTGGTTGTTTTTATTTGTTGTTTTGTTTTGTCATTTATTCCTTACTAAGGTTTAACGAAATACACTATAAACCTAATTTTAAGAACTTGAAATTTAGAAGAGAAAGTTGAGAAGGGAGATCTATCTAGACTTAAATGACATTTCAGTAAAAATATTTACAAGCAGTAGACATAGCAAGAAAGTAAGGTGATAAATGAAGCCTAAAATACAGAAACATAACCAAAACCATCTAACTATCTAACTAACTCTAAAAAAAATGCCAAACACCTTCATAGGCCTTTTGGAGCAGGAAGAGAGAAAGCAAGGAGTAAATTTTTCATTGGAACAGGAATTATTACAGAGCATTTCTTCAAGTCCTTAAATGTGTACATATCTAAGAATAATCCTCTATGATCAGAATTAATCTTGATGTAGCTCAGCTGAAGCTCTTAAAGTTGCATCGAGGAACAATGGGTACATTTTTTATAGTACACCATCAAGTTACCTCTTTTCTAATTTCCTTAACCTTGTTAAAAAAAAAAAAAAAAAAAAAATCATGACTCCAGAGCCTCCTCTAGTGTCCTAGAAATAAAAATAAGTCATGCATACTCAAATCTATGAATGGCAATGTACAGAACCATTGATAAAATGCATATCTTGCCAAAGAGGTCTTTTCATGCCTACACTTTTTTTTTTTTTTTTTTTTCTTATTCATTTTCTTGGTGCTTAATGAAAAGTTTCCGTTGGATTCCTATGTCCATGTGTTTTTCTGTGTTCCTGGCCGGTATAAAGGTATAATAGCTGCAGTTCTTTCACAAATACTAGCAAGGTGTTTGAAACAGCAAGAAGCAAACAAGGAGATTCTTCCAATTTTCCAGTTCTTAGCAATTAGCTAGTTACATTTATCTTGTGCATACTAATGTCTCAGATTTGGAGAAAACAATTATTAAGGCAGTTTACAGTTTTACCTGGGTTCATTTGATACTAAACTGATACTGTAGTGTTTTAGCGATACCCTATTTTTTAGGCAATTACTTCAATGAATAATCTGCACTTTTTTGCCGGAGGCCTATGAAGTGTATCACACAATTTATATCTGACTTCATTATAAACCTCATTAGTGTTTTGAATATTTCTTTTCCAGTAAGTTGTGTGTGAAGTGGCAGCAGTATTGAATCAATACCTCATTTTATTACCATGTATTTTTTACTGCTAATTTTAATTTTGCTTCTACTCTCTTTCTCTTTTTAAACATTGACTTCAGTAGAAAAGCTCTCAAATTTTCTTTTGTCAGGAAAAATATGTTTTCACATTTATATATATACATATGTATGTATATAAGTCATAAAGAATTGACATAAGCATTGTATTCCTTGCTCACTTTTAGTGACAAGAGTCAGAAAATTTGAAGAACTATGTTTCTTGAAGAATAGGGAAGGTTCATAGACTGTTATGAACCCTATGTAGTTCTAATGAATTGATTTGAAAAAGGTTTTTTTCAGAAAATCCATCAAAGTTGATAAAAATACTTATTGTATTTTTTAATCTCTGTTTTACATACCAAAACAGATGACAGTTTGGACTGTTGTATGACTTATTTAAGGAAAATATTTTACTCATCTAGGCACAAAAGAAGGAAATACAATTCTACTTTAATTTGAATTTAGAAGAAAACAACCTTCCTCCCCAAATCCCAAATTCAACAAAGGGATAGCACACTTACAGAGCTATTCTCTCTTGCTGTACAGTAGGGAAATAAGGATTAGTACTATGAAAGAAATTGCAGTCAAACCAAAGCAGGAGTAACACCATGTAAGTTGTTTAATGAAGTGATCATAGGTTCATATGTTTTATAGTGAAACTACAATTTATCAGAATGATATTTTTTAAGTTCTTTTTCTTCTCCATATGTACAGATATTAATGAGAAAACAAGTTTATTTTTAGTCTGCCTTCATGTAAAGACTAATTCCTGTAAGTTACATTTAGTAAGAAATAACAAGTCTATTTTTTATTATTTTTTTTTTTCCCTCAGGGAAAGGGAGGAGGGAAGAAGCATTCCTATTGACCTGCTGCTTTGATATGAAAAGGTATCCGAACTGAAAATAGTTCATGGTTAATGAAATATGTAGTCAAGGTCAGAGTAATGGCATCTTTTGAGTCTTAACTATGATGAATTTACTATTCCTTTCCATCTCCTCCCTGAAGTAAGATAAGGTCCTTCATAACCTTGAAGTAGCAATGGTGTTAGCCTTAAAATACCAAACTCAAATGTTTATTGTGTCTGAATTTCAGGCCAGGTGACCAAAAAGATAATATGACAAGTTAGGATAAGAATTTTCTACTCCTTCATGCTTTCTGAGCTGATTCATTCACTCCCCCATAAAAGTTGACAGGCAAAGCAGGAACAATCCTGAAGAAAAAAAAAAAAAAAAAAAAAAAGTAGAAAAGACATTTTTTATTCAAATGGTGCCATATCAGTGAGAAGGATCTGGTTCCTAAGCATAAAGCTGATATGCCTGGGGAGGGATGAGGTTTTACACTGTGAGAAGGATTCTTTGTCCCTCTATGGTGCAATGATATTTGGCACCTGTCCCCAGAGAGAAATGGGGGAGACTGAGAAGTGCCAAGAAGTTTTAAAGTCAGTCTGCCTGATTACAAATTTAAAACTGAGTGCTCTCTTTGAATGTCTAGCACTTTCCAAAATCTGCCAGAATTTTTAAGTATACTTTATAGATCTTTAAGCATTGTGTAAAACTTTTCACTGCAGGTAGAAAATAAAGAATTGGGTTTAAGGTTGTAAGTTAGCAATTTTCCATCAGGACAAATTCATTAGAATTGATATAAGGCAAGGAAATTACAGTCTTCTGCAATTCTGCTTGGTGAATTCAGAGACAAGATTGATGTTTAGTTTAAGTATGGTTATTGATCAAAATCAGGTTTTCACATTTGTGCTTCACTTTTAGTTCACAAATGGACTGCAAAAAAACTCACCAGCTTTTCTTTCTAAGATAATGTTTATTGTTTGTTGCATTGTGTACTATTGTGCCATTCACTGCAAAGAGTCATTTTTAGCTGTTTTTCTTGTAGAAGGAAATCTTTAACAGTGGAATAAGAATAGCATTGTGTATTTCCAGCATGGAATTTATGAAACTTTGGGGATCTTATAGTAAAATTCAATTTGAGAATGCTAGGCAATTGAATTTGGATCCCAGATGATACATTGGTCAAAGCAGGTGAATCAAGAGAAGTGGATGTGAGTAAAGTATCCTGCCTTTTCTATTGTTTCCCCATTATAAAATAAAGAAGACATCAGAAATGTAACCTAATATATGTGGTATGCACATCTGTTGATGCACCTGAGAACTGTTTCAAAAAGAGAGAAAATTCTCTGCTCTTATCTCTGTCAATAATATGAAAAAGACGAGTTGTTTTAGTACAACTCTTCAGTTGGTATCAATAAATTCTGAAACAAGGGGGATCACAATTCTCATTATGCTCACTCGTCATGTCTATAAACTGGTGACCAACCACACTGCTCCCACTTTGTATTAGCTGAGTACAGAGCAAAGCCAGTTCCTCTCTTTCCACAGCTATTCTGCTGGCCTGTTACAGTGGGCCCAAATCGCCTAAGAAAAAGTTTTTCTGAACCCTTTAGATGCTTGTTTTTGTTTGTTTGTTTGATTGTTTGATTGTTTGTTTTTTTCTCCCATCTCTTACTACCTTTTCTTTACTGCTTGCTGGAAAATAGCTTATTTGGTTATTTGGTGAGGTTGTTTTCCTAGAATTTCTATGTATAGGAGAGCAAAAAATGGTGACAATGTAAAAAATGTAGTGAGGCCTGTCGTTACTGCTGGGGATGTAAAAGAGAGGAAGGGCATAAGTATGAATTATGTTTGTGGCATTCTCACCCTAGTCTGTTTGTGTGGTCCTCTGCCCCAGTAAAAGAACTCAGAGAAATGTAGTTAGTGGGATACTGGATTGGAAGGAAGGCTACAAAATATTTTTGCTTAAGGCAATCATTCAAGGAATACAGGAAAATGTAGTAATGGTTACTGATAATTTTAGCATTAAGTTCATCTTGAGCTTCCACATAGAGAGGTAAGGGCTCAGAAGAGAGGAATATTACAACTGCAGATAACAATGCTGTTCATTTCAGGTGGTATACTGGGCTGAGACAATTGTGAGAATGCCAGCCTTTTGCATTTTGGCAAAATAAGGAACTTCCATTATGTAACTAGAACTACTTTTTCTGTAGCTGTGAAATCCTGTAATCAGCAGAGGTATGTGCTATTCATAATGTCTAATATGCTATCCAAGCTTTGGGCTTTTCATGGTGGAGAGGATGGATTATTACATAATTATTAAATTTTATTAAATAATTGTTGCAGGAAGCACGGTCGAAAGCACGACAGACACACAGTAGAGTCAGATCATGCTCCATTTTATTGCCCGAATAGCCTAACTTTTATAGAGAACTTAACAGGGGTGGACAGTGTTTCACACAAGATTATTGGTCAAAAGCACTCAGACAAACAGCTACAAGAAAACAACCCCACCTGCAAGAAAACAACCCCCTTGTGATTAGCAATCACATAGACCTTGTCCTTGAGGCCAGCTACTGGTAACAATATTTTCCTGAATTCCTCAATTGGGCGATGTGGGAACACTGTCATGGGAACTTCTCATAGTTGCCCTGGTAGCTTGGTTTGCTCAGCTACAGCAAGCCATGGGATTTTTGCTGTTTCAAGAAATCCCTCAACAATTCCCCCTTCTTCTTTTGAGCAAACCAAGCCTGACACAGCAGTTTTACAAGTAACTCTTTAGCTATACTTACAACACACAACGATGATTACCACCACCATAAACCAAATCCTTAATCCCCTTGTGATTAAACCCAGCAACCATCTACACTTTGTTTCAAACAAGTCAGTGAACCATTGATTGAAAGGATTGATACCATATTGAATCTTTCTCATGTGCTCTTTCAGGAAAGTAATGGATTTGTGAATTGACACATTATGATCAAAAAGGTTTAAACAGTACATTCCCTTAAAGTCCTCACACCCATTCCTTTGAGCCAAAAGCAAGATGTCAATAGCAGCTTGATCCTGTAAAAGCAGATGTTGCAGACTATTTTGATCTGGTAACATCTCCTCAAGTATCTCTGTCGTGGCATAGGCTTGCCTCTCGGCCCAGCATACCAATTTTTCTAAGTTGTTACATGCGGCCGCAGATGCCACTCCAGGCACTGAAATTGCTAATGCCGCTCTAGCTGCAACCCCACACAATTCAACATTATCATTGCAATCCAATGCAAGCAATGTCCATTTATGTCTGGTGATCTCACGCAACTGTAACAAGCTAGGAGCAAATACAATGAGTTTATCTATGTAACATGGACATCTGATAGCATTTGCAGGGATACCTTGCCAGGCCCCATCCCCACAAATCAGAAGCACATCAGGAGGTAAGGCCAAAGCTGTACAATTGTTCCAAACACTGTAGTTGTTACCCCTTGTCTCCATGCTACAAACCCCTAAACCCTGCTTAGCAGCGTCATTGCAATCACAGGTGTTATTTGTGTCTTTGTACCAGTATGACCTTTTCCAGGTTCCTGTAGCAGGAATCATCTGATATCCACGGCTACGTTCACTTTTGTAGCCACCTTTCAGGTTGATACACATTTGACTACAGATACCAAGGTTTTGACATTCATCAATGTCTCCACAGTTTCTCTTGTCTATAAACTCAAACCCAGCTGGACAGTCACATTCATTTATGATGCATTCCTTCAGGGGCTCATCACCCCAGTCCTTGCAGTCTCTCTGCTGGTTACACACTTTATTGATATCTATGCATTCTCCACTTCTGCACTTGAATTTGCCAGGTCCAGAACACTGAATAACATTGTTACAGTTTGCTTCATCAGTGCCATACAGACAGTCTCTCACACCACTGCACTGCCTACTCCCATGGACACAGTTCCCATCTTCACATCTGAAATGGTCTGGCCTGCAGGTCCGAGAAGGGCAGTTAATTTCATCACTTCCATCCTTGCAATCAGGATCTCCATCACATCGCCACTTCTTGTGGATACATTCACCTGAGCCGCACTGCACCTCACTCGTAGCACACTTCACTGGAGGTGCAGGCTGGCGGCCACACTGCTCCAAAGATTCATCCGAGTGGTTGGAGCAGTCAGCATCATCATCACACACCCAGCTGATAGGGATGCAGGTAGAACTCTTGCACTGAAACTCATGAACACCACAGGTAGGAGGTGCACACTCCAACTCATCGCTACCATCACTGCAGTCATCTTGAACATTGCAGACAAAGCTTTTGGAAATACATTGCCCACTACTGCATGTGAATTCTGCTGCACTACAAGTCACAATGCCACAACTCTCTTCATCTTCTCCACTGTCGCAGTCCTTTTCACCATCACATTTCCAGGACACTGGGATACACTGGGTTGACTGAGGACCACACCTGATTTCATTTACCCGGCATGTTCTCGTATGACACAGCTCAGCACTCTCATCAGACCCATTTTCACAGTCCGGATCCCCATCACACTGCCATCTATTTGGCACACACTGACCACTGTTGCACACAAAGTCAGATTCAGCACACGTCTTCTTCACACAAGCACTCTCATCACTGCCATCTGAGCAGTCTTCACATTTTGCTCTAGCACCGTCGGCAGCAGTGCACAGGCCGGCGAGGGCGAGCAGCAGGCAGAGTGCCCCGCAGCGCGGCAGCGCCTGCCGCCGCCCCGCACCGTCACCTGTGTCACTTATACTACTCCTATTACCCATGCTGTTAGTGTCAGTGGCATCCTCCTGGCACCGTTTCCGTCTTTGTCGCCCCTTACTCTCCCCCTTTTCTTTTTGCCACTGACCATTCACCACAAATGGATGAGACACATGATTACTAGTTAGGAAAGAGAGTGTAACGTCTGCTATACGGCTGCAGGCCGTGCCAGCTGCAACCCTAGAAGCTGTTTGTGAACGAGCCTGACGGTGGTCATTTGGCGGTGTAATCTGCGTCTCTGCTCTCCTGCCCTGCAATAGAGCTAAATCGTCATTAATAGTCTGTAGAATGTGGCAACCCCACGGAATGTTATCCAGAAACATAGTTATAACACCGATCTGGGGACGAATAGTCTTTTTTTGCATTGCAAGATAACTTCTTATAAAAAGAATGCCAGAGAGAAGCAGCACAGCCGCTGCTGCCGCTGCCTCCATGGTTACGTCAGACAGGCTGCAGAGTCCTGATCTCCGCCCCTCTGCTCTGTGCCGACTCGCCACACGGTGAGGGTCGGCCGCCATTGTCCACTGACGCCTCTGGTCTCCCGTAGCAACTCGATCTCGGATGGCCCGCATCGCACCGCGATTCCGCGTCTCTCCGCGATTCCCTTTTCCGCGTCTCTCCGCGATTCCGCGTCTCTCCGCGATTCCACGTCCCGCCGCAAGTCCGTTTCCCGCGGCCCTCCGCAAATTCCACGTCCCGCCGCAACTCTAATTCCCGCGGCCCTCCGCAAATTCCACGTCCCGCCGCAACTCTAATTCCCGCGGCTCTCCGCAAATTCCACGTCCCGCCGCAACTCCGTTTCCCGCGGCCCTCCGCAAATTCCACGTCCCGCCGCAACTCTAATTCCCGCGGCCCTCCGCAAATTCCACGTCCCGCCGCAACTCCGTTTCCCGCGGCCCTCCGCAATTCCACGTCCCGCCGCAAAACCCCGTTCCCCGCGGTTTTCCGCGTGTCTCAGCGGGAATACCACGCCTCACCATGAGTCCTGTGTACCGTGTTTCTGGGCCGGTGTCCGGTCCGCTCAAGCGCCGGTCGGATGGGCGCTCCGAAGTCCCGACGGCGCGGCGAGGTCGCGGCGCCGCTGGTCCCGGCGCCGCTGGTCTCCTGGTCTACCTGCGTTCGGATGTGCCGGCGCCGCTGGTGTCCCGCTGCGCTGCGATGTTTGTCCCGGCGAAGCTGCGATGTTCCGTTCGGGTCCTGTTCAGGTGTCCCTGTTCGGGCGCCATATGTTGCAGGAAGCACGGTCGAAAGCACGACAGACACACAGTAGAGTCAGATCATGCTCCATTTTATTGCCCGAATAGCCTAACTTTTATAGAGAACTTAACAGGGGTGGACAGTGTTTCACACAAGATTATTGGTCAAAAGCACTCAGACAAACAGCTACAAGAAAACAACCCCACCTGCAAGAAAACAACCCCCTTGTGATTAGCAGTCACATAGACCTTGTCCTTGAGGCCAGCTACTGGTAACAATATTTTCCTGAATTCCTCAATTGGGCGATGTGGGAACACTGTCATGGGAACTTCTCATAGTTGCCCTGGTAGCTTGGTTTGCTCAGCTACAGCAAGCCATGGGATTTTTGCTGTTTCAAGAAATCCCTCAACAAATAATTAAATTTTTAATGATCTTTTTGTATGTGAACTGAATACAAGGAGTTATCCTCACATTGCCCAGGTCAGCTGAAGTTTGCTTCTGTTGTTTGAGCAGTGCTTGGCATTCTCTTCTTTCTCTCTGTTCCATAAATCATTGCACACTGAAAGGTCAGGAGCAGAGAGAAGGTAAGATACAAGGCTAAATAAAGAGCAAAAGATTCCTCTCCTACTGGAAACTGTCAGAGCATAAAGGGAATTTCTAGTATCCTTCTAGGATAGGAAAAAAGACCCGAGATAGTTGAAATGTTTGGATTATGCACTGTATGATTCAACTGGTTGGATTCATCTCACATCCTTGTATAAATAAAGGAATTAACTTGGTGTAAAGCTGTCCAAAGCTACAGAAGAGATACAGCTGACAATATTTTTTTTCTTTTAATCTGTGTTTATTCCTACTTACAGCATGTGGATTTTTCCTCCCTGTTCTCTTTTCCTTTATCCATGCTAACCTTTCCTTGTGTCCTTGAGTATGGCAAAGGACAGAAGTGAATTGAAATTAAGATGGCTGTTGCTGTTTTCTTCACCTGCCATGATAATTCTAAACCAGGCATTTTTAGACTTTGTTTTTTAAAAAAGCCTGAGCCAAAACTAACCTCTAAATTTTCTAACCCACAGAGCAAAAGCTGTTTTCAGAAAAGAGTGGCAAAGTGTCTGACAAAGATTTTCAGAGTAGCCTAAAGAATGAATACCTCTTTGACTGGCATTCTCAATCTCCTTTGCATGCAAAAATTTTGGTAAGCCAGTGTAATTATATAACCGAGGTTAAGATGAGGGGAAAGGCAGGACAAGAAAAAAGGAACTCTCTTCTTCACAAAAAAAAAAAAGGTAATGAGTCATTAGAAGTGGAGACAAAAATAAATAAATAAATAAATAAAATTGAGTCCTTACTCAGATATTTCAGATTAGTAAAATGTATGCTAAATAATATTTTGGGGGATTTTGAAGCAGAAGATGATATCAAACTCAAGATAAATTCATTGAAGGAGAACACCTGAAACATTTTGCTCATACAAACTAGACAGCTTCCTAAATGTTTTTGCAGTGTTGTGGGGTATCTAGCTGATATATTGACCTTTTCCCTCACATACATGTCTATAGTTGCATGAATAATACCGAAATGGTCAAGTAAGAGCAAATTTAAATAAATAATTATGTTTAATCCATTTATTTTATTAAAATTGGTATACTTTCTTACATGTCTAAATTAGATGTCACCATGGCCTTTTCACTGTGACTTTTATGGGCAAACTCACCTCCAGAAAATACCACTGTAACCTTGACTAGACATTTGTAAGGCAAAATCCAGAGACTTGCAAATCGTGATCACTGCATTCATGGTTTTGTAATTTTTTGTTATGGAGTGTCTTTAGTAATGCTCAGAGAATTTATGTGGTGGAGATAAGAAAATTTTAAATATGTCTAGGGTATGTCTGAAGGTAAGGCTAGACAAAATGAATGATCTCTGTTTGCCTCACTAGGACAAATTCCCTATCTTACTGGTCTGGAAAATGTCTGAAATACTGAATAGTTCTGGTGAAGTTCTGGAGAAGCCCTGTGATATTTTTTATTTGCAAATATAGCAGAAAAGTGATTTTTCCTTAACAAAATTGACTATGATAATAAAATAATTATTTATTTAAAGTTTACCTCAAAGCATAATGAACATTACTTCAGAATGTAAGTAGCCTGTAAGAGTCCAAATTTCCACTCTTTCCGTCCTCTCAGAGATGTGATTGTGCTCCTCTCCCCAAGTTTTGTCTTTCCATGGCTAGCAGGCTACTAGGTCATATAAGATTGGTCTTTTTCCTACTTGACATCCCTTAAATATGGAAGCTCCTCTTCCAGAGGGGCCTTTGCAGAGTCTCAGCAGCATCTCTCCTTCCCTCCAGGAAGGAGAATTAAATCCATATCAACCCTCTGCTGATAATAAGCTGAGAATAAATAGGTAAAGCAAATAATACTTTCTATCATATACATGAACATATTTAGAAAATTATTTCCTTACTGCTTTCTAGAACATGAACTCAGCAGAAAGAAGTAATGTTCACAGTTTTCCTTTTCCTACAGCTGCAGCCCTTCCTTAAAAGCACGTGAAACCCAGACTCAAATAAGATGTCCCTTGTGGATTGGCTTTAACAGGCTGAGAAAAAGTTAATTTCTCATTCTGCAGAGCATGCTGAATGAGTAGCATGAAGAAACTAATTTTGTTGCTGCTGTTTATGCTTTGTGTTAGGTGAGGAAGAGCCCTGCTTTTCTTGCAACATTGAGCGTAAGGAGGAAATCTAGTAATACTTCCTTTCAGGTATCTTTTTTCTTTCTTTAAAAACAGGAAAGTTGAACAGGCACTGATGTAGTCACAGTATTAATTGTGGTGGTGGTGGTGGTGGGTAAGGGGGTGGATCAGGGGTCTGTTACTTCATTTGTTTCATTGTCAAGAAATTATTTAACTGCCAAGATATACTGTAGAACATAAAACAATGCAAGAACTCTGGAGAAGCACAGCTGCCAGTGCTACAGGGCAGGTGTAATGATTATCAGATACTAGGCTAAATGATTAAGGGTATATTAAGCAGTCATTGTGCTAGCAAAGAAAGCCAAATTATAGCCCCTATATTTTGACTGGAAAAATTAGAAACAGCTAAGTGTAAGTGTTGAAAGGAAGCTTTGCAGTTTTATGTCCACCTTTGTTTTTAATTTTCTCCTCCTGCAGCTGTAAAAGAGAAAAAAATGGTAAAACTAATCCTTTGAATCAGCACAGTGCATGTGACTGCTTATTTGGGGGGTGGGGGGAGGGAGGGAAGAGTATGGAACAATTAGGCAACACATTTTAATCTTCTAAGCTAAGATCTTCTATGCAAAGCTCTTGCCTGAAATGAGTTTTCAAGGCTGACTATTTAAAGATTAGCAGTACTTTAAAATGACAAAGCTGACATAGCATTCACACGTCAATGTAGCATGAGTGATGATACAAATAAAGGCAGGGAAAACTGAAAGCATCCAAAGACCTTTTAAACAGAAACAGAGGAAACTACAGCTTGAGAGGGTGTGTGTGTTTTAATGGGTATTGTTTAACATGACTACTTTTTTATACAGTCCACTGACATACTCTTCCTATGCTGTTGAAGCCAGAGCACAAAATCAACTCAAGCATGGCATAGCTCAGAGTAGCCTGACACCTAGCCTGAGATTCACAGGTCTAAGACTGAACCAGTAAAGGGAGGAAATGCCCCTGGTTTCTTTGCACACTCACATCCCTTTTCTATTTTTTTTTCCTTATCTGTTCCAGATGGTGTAGGTAAAGCATTACACACTGACAGTCCCTTATATGTTTTCATGGTGCTAGGAGAATCTGTATGTTAGCACACACATACTTGTACAGATCAGATTTCATCTTTGTGACTGTGCCATGAGCAGGGCTCCTCTGAGACCAGCTTTGTCAAAGGAAGGGAGGAAGGGGCTTGTGTTTTGTTTTGTTTTGTTTTATATATATATTATTTTTATTATTTTTAATCAAGAAGTTAAAAGAAGGAGGTTATAGAATAGAAGGTTTCTATTCTTGTTGCTTATGTTTGATCTTCTACTTTAATTCCCTGTAGCAGAAAAAAGTATGGTGGAGAACAAAAGCATGAAAAGAACAAGCAACATGTTTGTAATAAAAAAAAAAAATAAAAGGACTATATTTCAGGTTGTGGGAGTGCAAGTAAAATAATTTCTTATATGAACTGCATATCAACTCTTGTGAATGGCAGCTCAGCAAACTGCATGTGTTCCTCTCCTACTTCATAGGAATTATCAAGCAGCTACAAATGAATGCAGTTATGATAGCTAACCTAATAAAATTCCAAGGAGTAGGGGTGGGCAACTCAAGCTGACATTTTAGGATTTTAGAAGGAGGAATGTCAGTTTTGCTACAGATAGAAACTTAATTTCTTTAGTTTGGATGAATTCCAAGCAGAGCTAAGGCATTTTTACAATTCTTCTTTTTCTTACATAAAGCAAACAGTTTGCTTCTGTTTATTTAAGCACACTGAGACAAGAAAAAATCCAGAGGCTTACAAGATCACAGCTGTCTGCTCTTCAAATACTAGTTCAAACCTTTGATGAAGGGTAATGTTGTTTTCTTTCTGTGGATTGTAAGTTAAAATGAATCAGGTTGTTAGGAGGACATAATTTTGATAGGGATTGAGCTTCCTGGCTGAATGAAAAGATAAATAAAAATGCATAGTTCATTTAAGTTATTATTCTTTTTTCCCATTTCCCAGATACTTTCCTATTTCATCTAAATCAGCATTTGTGTTCAGAGACCTTTAAACCAAGCAATGTGATTCTTCAGAATTATAAATAATTAAGATTCAGTCTGTGGAAGGTTAAGGTCTGTCTCAAATTGCCATTTCCATATGTTTTAAAAGGCCCGATGCCTTGAATCATTACTTTCATCACTTGTCATCACCCAAGTATGTAGCTCTGATGTATACAGTCTTTACTCATGCCACCACTTTCAGTGTCCTCATTAAGATTAGTTGACCAATTAAGAGTTGCCTACATGAATAGGGCTTGTTTGACCAGCTCTTGTCATTCACCTCCATGTTGCCTCTTCCTGTACTCTCTGTCTTCCCTATCTACAATAATTTTCTCCCAGTCAGCATGAAAATTATCTCAGCAGATCCTTTGCAGCACTGTTTGTTCACCTTTAGTGACTAGCCTATTTGATTTGTGCAGTTCAGGACCTGTGCAAGAGCAGGCTTGAATTAGGCTGGTCTGGCATTTGCATAGAAAGCCCTGTGGATTCTAAGTGGGAGAAAGACTAACCCATCAAAAGTGGCCCATGTTTGTGATATTGCAAAAAAGCTTATGTATCTTCAAGTGGATAAAGGACAACTGGAAATATAACTATGCAGCTCAAAAAAAAATAAATAAATAAAAAATTCCTTTATTGGCAGGGAAACTAGGGATACAGCAAACAAATCTAGTTTTTCATGGATCTCTGGGAAAACATTAATGTCAACAGGGGTGCAGATATCCTGTACTTTCCTCCTCTTCTGATCTTTTATAAAACGTTCTTGTCAGTTGAATCGCTGTGGATATTTTGTATCACAAAGCCCAACATACTTGGATATTTTTGGTGTAGGAAAACTAGGGGTGACAGATGGGGTAATGTTTTTAATGTAAAAGCAGATTTTGGAAGTACTGTCATTTTATATTGATTTGTATGAGGCATGCACCTGTCATCTTTAAATTTTAAGAAAGTTTAGTATCAAAGATGTAGATTGACGTACACGCAGGCCTGCATAGATTTTGACACAAGTTGGCATGCTTGTAAAACACAAAATCATATAAATATGAATTTATATAACAAATGTTGCATTTAGTTCCTTGTACCATCCATTAACAATTAATTTGGGAGATGTGGGGGGAGTCTAAGCCAGTCATCTGCACATTTAGGAAACCTATATAAACTTAAGCTACTTATGCTAGACATAGAAATTGTGTCTTTGCTGAATATTGACATTGAAGTTCAACAACCGCTCTTTTCTTCATACTAAAGGAAGGGGAAAAAGTAAACTACAGGCTAGATTCAGCAGTCTCCTCAAATAGTCTGCTGTTGATATCCTCAGAACACCTAAAACCCCTCCTTGTAGACCAAGGTGTGTGAAGGATTTGCTGTGGAGCTCACTTATAGAATAGCTTTTATACCTAAAAATGCTGGGTAGACTGGATTGATGTGAAGAGAAAGACTTTCCATGCACTTCTAATATCATTATCGCTTCTGATCAAGTTATAATGCAAATATTATCAAAGGCTCACAGCTTATCTGTAGTATGACATTCTCAACATTGACATTCTCAGGTCAATATACTAAAATTATAATATAAGTCCTGTGAGTTAAGAATGAAATTAACGTACTTTTTATACATACAACCTCCAAAAAATACTAAGCAGTCACATAATCCTTCAAAAAAGTGATGCTTGAAAGCAAGTCCTTGGGTAGCTGGCATCCTCAACACACCTGTGAAGAAACAGGGCTACCACTTTCCTGGTATAGAGGGAGAAGTCTATGGAGGGCTATGAGACTGTTGGCAGAGAGGAGGAAAGCAAAGTGAAAACAAATATAGGGAGACAATCTGAGGACAGGAAATTTGGGATAAATTTTATTCTACCCTATAGATTCTGTTTTCAAACATATATGACACATTGCTACTAAATTACCTCTATATAAATTAACCTCAATAAACCTTGATAATACCTTTCTATCTTCTAAAAGGGCAGGGTGAAGAATCCAGAAAATTTCAGGCTGGTTATCTAGCCTTAGTCCCTGGGACAATTCTGGAGCAAACTATTTCAGAAACCATGTCTAGGAATATGCAAGAGATGATGATGTTTTGGAACAGATAGAAAGGATTTACCAAAGGGAAATGGTGACTTGCATGCTGAGTGTTTTCTTTGATGAGATGTCTTCTCTGGAAGTGTTCAAGGAGAAGTGTTGGATGGGGCTTTGAGCAACCTGGTCTAGTGGAAGGTATCCCTGCCTCTGGAAGAGTGGTTGGAATTCAGTGGTCTTTAAGGTCCCTTCCAACCTAAACCATTCTATTATTCTATGATCCTATGACTGACTCTGTGGGTGAGGGAATAGCATGGGCTATCATTTACTTTGTTTTAGTGGTACCTGATCTGTCCCTTTTGGTTATTTCCTTGCTTGTTACTAAGTCTCTCAAATGGGGAAGCAACTTAGGCACGGGAGGTAGTGAGAAAAACAGGTTTATTGCCCTGTTGCAGGCTGCACTGACTAGGTGCAGGGCTCTTCACTAGTTCATCAGGGCTTTGAGTGCACCAATGGGCTCTGCAACATCTTTCTTCCTTCTCCCCAGGGCTTTGGCTGCCAGTGTTCAAGGCCAATACAAATTCAGTACAACTGTGAGATCGTGGATCAGTCTTCTGGGAAAGAGCTGTGTGAGAGAGATTTGGGAGAAGAAAGGTCCTGCTCTCCCTTTGGGAGCAGCACTGAAGAGATCTTGTGCAAGCTGGTTTGCAGGTAGGTCTGTGCCTGGCCTTGTACCTTGGTCATAGACTTGGCTTCCAAACTCAACTTTGGACCTTCCTCATCACTCCTGACATGTACGGTGATATGAACCCTTGGCTGTCTCTGGTTACTGTCCCAGGCCTGCTCTGCTCTTTTTGTTAAGGTACTGTGGGACTGCCTTTGTTACTGAGGACATGGCCTGGCCTGCCCTATTGTCTTGGCTTGTGGCTCCCCTTCTCTTATGGAGCAGTCCCACCCTTGTCTCTCCTTACCAGCACTCTATTAAAACCCCAATCAAATGTTCTGCCTTCCTTATATTCTTTTTTTTTTTTTTTTTTTTCCCTACATCAATGTATAACATGTCCTGTTTACACTTTCTTTGTTCACCTGGTTTTGCAGATTTTCCACCCTTTTATGATAATTTTAGCCTTGGACATCGAACCCACTAAGCCTGTGCCTCCCTGTTACTGTTTTTTCACATCTTACACCCAGAAGCACTCCTGCTATTCCTCTTTCACGATTTATAATGTCTTATAGTTTATCACTTTCTTTCTTAGCTTAGTTTCAAGTTGGGGTGGACCAACTACTTCCCAATCTTCATGTATTGCAGTGTCCAGCAGTTTCTTACATTGCTATCATACTTTTTGTTTTGGGATTGAGGTTGGCCATCTTCCTGTATACTTTAATAGCTTGCTTAAGAAAGGGCTTCAACATAATCTCCCACAGTGTACTTACAACCAAATTTGTGATACGAGTTGAAAATCGGCTGTTCTCTGGGCTCAAAGTGTGGTGATCAGCAGCAGGAAATTCAATGGGCAGCTGGTTACTTAGTGGTGCTCTCTGGTAGATACTGAGGCCACTTCTGTTTAATGTTTTGTTTGTTTGTTTGCTTGCTTTCTTAATGACTAGACGATGGGATACAATGCACTCCACAAGTTTCCAGACAATATCAGATCAGTTAATGACTGAAATGCAGGGCTGACAGGAGAGATCTAGATAAGCTGGGCTCCCAAGTACAAAAGAGTTGTAGATGTGATGTAGATGTAGTTGTGTGATACACATCACATTGCCACATCATCCTTCAAAAAAGAAAGAAAGGCTATTGTTATGGGGGGCTCCCTTCTGAAAGGGACAGAGGGACCGATATGCCGACCGGACCCAACCCGCAGAGAAGTCTGTTGCCTCCCTGGGGCTCGGGTGAGAGACTTTGCCAAGAAAGTCAAGTGCCTGGTACGGCCCACTGACTACTACCCGCTACTGGTCTTTCAGGCTGGTAGCGATGAAGTAGCAACGAGAACTCCGAAGGCGATCAAAAGAGACTTTAGGGATTTGGGGCGACTACTTAGAGGATCAGGGGCACAGGTTGTGTTTGCCTCTGTCCTTCCGATAGGGGGGGATCGAAGCTGAAAGGCGTGCTGTTCACATAAACTCGTGGCTTCGAGACTGTTGTGACCGGCAGAACTTTGGGTTCTTTGATCACGGGAAGGTCTATGCTACACCGGGCCTGATGGCACCGGATGGGATGCGCCTCTCTCAGAGAGGGGTAAGGATCTTTGGTCAGGAGTTGGCAGGGCTGATAGATAGGGCTTTAAACTAGAGTCGAAGGGGGAAGGGGCTAAAACCAGGCATGCCAGTGAAGACCTAAGGGATGGTACGCTAGAATCAGAGGGGCTGTGTGCCAGTGAGGTCCTTCGGTCAGATCCACAAGGTGCTGAGTGTAAGGAGACGCACCTGAAGTGCTTCTACACGAACGCACGCAGTATGAGGAAGAAAATGGATGAGCTAGAAGTCCTGGCCCAGTCCCGCAACTACGACATCATCGGCATAAGCGAAACCTGGTGGGATGAGTCCTGTGACTGGGGTGTTGCGATAGATGGTTACAGGCTCTTCAGGAGGGACAGGCAGGGTAGGCGAGGTGGTGGGGTGGCGATGTATGTGAAGCAGGGGCTGGACTGTGTGGAACTTCAGGTCGGCAATGGCAAAGTTGAGAGCCTCTGGGTAAGGATCAAGGGACGAATGAATAAAGGGGATGTCGTTGTGGGAGTCTATTACAGACCGCCTGGCCAGGACGATAGCGCCGATAAATTATTCTTTACAGAACTAAGAGAGGCCTCGAGATTAACTCCCGTTGTCCTTATGGGGGACTTCAACTTGCCAAACGTTAACTGGGAGTGCCACATGGCTGACACGAGCAAGTCCAGGAGGTTCATGAAGCACCTAGATGATAACTTCTTGGTGCAGGTGCTAATGGAGCCAACTAGGAAAGGTGCCCTCCTAGACCTGTTGCTAGAAAACAGAGAGGGTCTGGTGGGAGATGTGGTGATTGGTGGCCGCCTTGGTCATAGCAACCATGAAGTGGTTGAGTTCAAAATTTACGGTGACAGAAGGAAAAGTGCCACCAAAACCTCATCCCTAGATATGGGGAAAGTGGACTTCAGGCTGCTCAGGGAACTAGTCAGCAAGGTCCCCTGGGAACCTGCTCTTGAAGGCCTCGATGTCCACCAGTGCTGGTCATTCTTTAAGCGATGCCTCCTAGAAGCACAAGATCAGGCAATTCCTAAATATCGCAAGTCAGGCAGGCGGGGCAGGAGGCCAACGTGGCTGACCAGGAACATTCTAATGGAGATTAGGCGGAAACAGAGAGTGTTTTGCTACTGGAAGGAGGGCCAGGTGTCATGGAAAGAATACAGGGATGCTGTTCGTGTTTGTAGGGAGAAAATTCGTGTGGCCAAAGCACACCTAGAGTTGAAGCTGGCTGTGTCTGTGAGAGAAAATAAAAAGGGTTTTTTTAGATATGTGAATGGAAAAAGGAGAACTAAAGAATACATAGGGCCGCTCCTTGATAGGGAAGGTCTCCTCACAGACAATGACATAGGCAAAGCAGAGACGCTTAACGCCTTCTTTGCCTCTGTCTTCAATGCCGATGATGGGCTTCGGGACCCAGAGTGCCCTGAGCTGGAGGACCGGGACGGTGGGGATGACAAACTCCCAACTGACCCTGAACGTGTGCAGGATTTGCTACTCCACCTGGATCTCTACAAGTCCATGGGTCCGGATGGGATTCATCCCTGGGTGCTGAAAGAGCTGGCGGACGTCATCGCAGAACCTCTCTCAATTATTTTTCAACAATCCTGGGAATTTGGAGAGGTTCCGGTAGACTGGAAGCTGGCAAATGTTGTGCCGATTTTCAAGAAGGGTCAGAAAGAAGACCCTAGCAATTACAGGCCTGTCAGTCTCACGTCAGTGCCTGGTAAAATCACGGAGAAGATGGTTCTCAAACTTATTGAGGCGCACCTGGGGGACAAAGCAGTCATTGGTCCCAGCCAGCATGGGTTTGTGAAAGGTAGGTCCTGCCTAACTAACCTGATTTCCTTTTATGATAAGATCACCCGTATGGTGGACCAAGGGAAACCAGCTGATGTGATTTTTTTGGACTTCAGCAAGGCTTTTGTCACGGTTTCCCATAGGATCCTACTGGACAAAATGTCCACCATACAGCTAAATAAAAACATCATACGATGGGTGAGCAATTAGCTAACGGGCAGGGCCCAAAGGGTTATGGTAAATGGGGCTGTGTCAGGCTGGCGGGCGGTCACCAGTGGGGTCCCTCAAGGCTCCATTTTAGGGCCGGTACTTTTCAATATTTTTATAAACGATCTGGATGTAGGAATAGAAGGTATTTTGAGCAAGTTTGCTGATGACACCAAACTTGGAGGAGCTGCAGACCCGAATGAGGGTGGAAAGGCCTTGCAGAGGGATCTGGATAGGTTGGAGAGCTGGGCGATCACCAACCGCATGAAGTTCAATAAGAGCAAGTGCCGGGTCCTGCACCTGGGACGGGGAAACCCTGGCTGCACGTACAGACTGGGCGATGAGACGCTGGAGAGCAGCCTAGAAGAGAGGGATCTGGGGGTCGTGGTAGACAGCAAGTTGAATATGAGCCAGCAGTGTGCCCTGGCAGCCAGGAGGGCCAACCATGTCCTGGGGTGCATCAAGCATGGCATCGCTAGTAGGTCAAGGGAGGTGATTGTCCCGCTCTACTCTGCACTGGTGCGGCCTCACCTCGAGTACTGTGTGCAGTTCTGGGCACCACAGTATAAAAAGGACATGAAACTGTTGGAAAGTGTCCAGAGGAGGGCTACGAAGATGGTGAAAGGCCTGGAGGGGAAGACGTACGAAGAACGGCTGAGGTCACTGGGCCTGTTCAGCCTGGAGAAGAGGTGGCTGAAGGGAGACCTCATCACAGTCTACAACTTCCTCGTAAGGGGGTGTCGAGAGGCAGGAGACCTTTTCTCCATTAACACCAGTGACAGGACCCGCGGGAACGAGGTTAAGCTGAGGCAGGGGAAATTTAGGCTTGACATCAGGAGGGGGTTCTTCACAGAGAGGGTGGTTGCACACTGGAACAGGCTCCCCAGGGAAGTGGTCACTGCACCGAGCCTGTCTGAATTTAAGAAGAGATTGGACTGTGCACTTAGTCACATGGTCTGAACTTTTGGGTAGACCTGTGCGGTGTCAAGAGTTGGACTTGATGATCCTTAAGGGTCCCTTCCAACTCAGGATATTCTATGATTCTATGATTCTATGTACTAGAAGATAACCACAGAGGTGATCGGGGGTCAGGCTGAAGCACATAGCTATAGGAGTCCTGAAAGGTCTGGATCTATCCAGCCTGAAGTAAAGAAAATTAAGGAGGAGGATCTTGGATCTTATTGGTATCTACCCCTATGTAATGAAAGTGTGTACACCAAGCCAGAATCTTCCCAGAGGTGCACATTAGAAGGGTGAAAGGCAATGAGAAAATGTTGCAGAAGGAAAAATTCTGATTAAGTAAAAAAATATATTTTTTTCACCATGAGTATGCTTAGACACAGCAAGAGGTACCAAGAGCAGCAGTGGGGTCTTTGTGCTTCAGATGGTCAGTTTTCATAGAGCATTGCCTTGAGAAACTGCTCTGACTGGGCCTGATCTGAACAGTGATCATTGCACCAGATGGTCTCTAGAGGTCTTTTCCGACCTATATATTTCTATAAGGTATGTTTTGCTAAAGGATGTGGGCAGACTTGCACTCCCTAATAATCAATATCTCACCCAAGGGATCTAGAATAACTTTTTTTTATTTCATTTTTTTTTTTTAACACTTACGTTGGTTAACTTAAAACACAGAAACCTTCATTCATGTTATCCTAGCAGTATGCAATTTCTATCAAAATTTTGATAATGATATCATGCATAAATGTAAACAAACATAATATCTCACTCCATTGCAATATGGTTTATTATATCTGAATTGTTATGTATGAAAACGAGCTGGAAATTACTTATGCATTTGTATAATCAGTAGTCTTTCAATTTACCTCTTTAATAGTAACCTTCAAAAAATATAGGGTTGTTTTTTTGTTTGTTTGTTTGTTTTCCTGACTGATGACAGTAGTGTCTTAATTGCTGAGCATTTTCAGCAGCACAGTACTTAAGCAGAATTATGGCAACCTATATATTGGTTTATATTGTTCAATATTTTTGAACCATTGCTCAACAGATGTCTAATTTAATAGTAGACACCTCATACACATTTTCATTGGTGTCATGAACTTACTTCTATGGCCTCAGCATTTCTAAGTAACACTGCAGCCAACAAATGCAGTGGAATCACTTAAAAGACCAGTTTTCTTCTGGGATAACAATTCTTCTCTTTGCCTCCCTCCCTGCCAAAAGCAGTATCTGAGTAACTCCTGTTACTACTACATGTATGCCCTGAGTTATCATCTAGTCAGATGCCTATCCTTCAAACCTTACTATAACATATTTTTTGTTGTATGGTTAAAAAAAGGTTGTGTTTCACAGAAACAGTAGTTGCATTTTAATGTTGAAGAAGTTGTTCCTAATATATTAAATCTGAGCTAAGTCACTGCATGGATAAGGTGCCCAGTAAAGACACTAATAATTTTGTCTGTATTAAGCCTGCAAGATGATATACATCAAAAACTGTAGTGAATTTAGTTGTCCATGTGGTTATTTGATCAGGGCGCTAAGGCAGGAACAGAGGAACTGAGGCATTGTGTGTCCTGCTTTGTCTTGTAAAAAGATGCTAGCTAAAGTCTTTGTTTTCCCATTTGTAAAATGAATATTGAATGTTTGCCTATTTCCAGAATAGACTTGGATAATAATGGAATAATGTAATATGTTCACTGATAAAGTTAGCTAGTAGATTGGAATACTTCAGTTTAGTTATTTTCTTACTTCAGACCAGATAATATTCAATATTCCAAAATGCCTCAAGAAAAGACCAGAGCAATGTGTTTCCATAGGCATTTGGTTTAATTATGAGTGAAATGCCAAGAGAGAGATCACTATCATTATTAAAAGAAACTACATATTACTCAGGCAAAAATGAAACAAACAAACAAACAAAAAACTCCACTGATACTGCAAAGATAGTGGGGACTGAGAGGGGAAGAAGCAAACCCTTTTACATTTTTTTTTCCTGAATAAGCAGATAGAGAGCCTGATTAAATCAGTATTTTTTTCCTGACTAAATATGTTTTCCTGGAATAATTGGAAGAATCAAAAGAAAGCAGAATAAATATCAAGGGAAAGTTAATCCTGATAAGAGCATTAGTATTTGTTGTATCTGTAGCATTTAGGAGCAAAAAATGTGCAGCCAAGAATCTGGATGGCATGAGAGTATGACTTTTTTCCCCTCCCATCCTGTATCCTGTTATTTAATCCTCTTGGTACCCATGTAGTAGTCTGCAATGAAGAGGTGTGTTAATTGGATAAAATGACTGCAGCATGAGATAATAAAACACTGAAGTGTAGTATGGTGCCACATGTGAAGCTTACAAAGGGGCAGTCTACAATCTGAAATGAATTGATGAGACTGTGGTGTGCAGACATTGGAAAATAGGACGCTAATGTTGCAGTGTGCAGTTCCACATTGTCAAACTGATTTTTGGTGGTGCTTGATTCTCAGAAGATGTTGCAGCTCCTTCTGATTTCATTTGTAGTGAATGGAATCTAAATATCCAAATGGCACAAAATCATGTGATTTAAAAATAAAGGGCCAGAAAGCCAAGTAAAGATATTTCCTGTGTCATGTCTGCCATAAGCTCTCTGTGCATGTCAGGCAAGTCTTTAAAATGGATTTCACTTTAAAAATATATTTAATATCCCCTGTTCTTCCACTATTTGTCCATTTAAATGTTGATCTTTTTCAGTCCAAGGCTATCTCCTGTGGCCATTCAAGGTGATATAAATGATCTGCTTCTTTTTCTTAAAGAACCTTTGCACATTAATCAAGGAAGAACACACTTCATTATTGCCTGTACCAGTAGAGATAAGACAGCAGTGATGATATGTGTTGTATACTGTGTAATCCTGAGGAAAGTTGCACCAAAATGAAGCATTTATTAGACATCACACAGGGATGTACGTATTGCCAGAAGTATCAGGAGTGATAAAAAGTTACTTATACTTTATTACCAAAAGACATAAAGACTCATTCCTCTTTTACATTAATGCTTAAAGGTTGTAGATGTATGTTCTCACGTTTACTTAAATCACCTGGTTAAGGAAAAAATAAAAATGGTTTCTTGCATCTGATATCAACAAACCAGGAATTTGCTTAATTGAATTTATAGGTCAGACCCAGCTCCCACTTAAGTCTATTCCCCAATGATAGCACTAAATTGGGGAAGGGAGCAAGGGAACTTTTACATCCAGAGTTATATGGAGATGTTTTCACTCAGATTAAACTGGGACTCAAAAGTGGCTATTTATATGCATGAGACTAACACAAAGTGCATATTCTGCCTCAGGATTAAAGCATTTAGTT
The DNA here is from genome assembly GCF_965140915.1 of Aythya marila. NCBI lineage: Eukaryota > Metazoa > Chordata > Aves > Anseriformes > Anatidae > Aythya > Aythya marila. The sequence goes on from NC_139043.1 coordinate 78,267,116, forward strand.
TTTCAAGAGGGAACAGTCCATTGATCAATTCTTCATGCCCACATTTCTCATTTTGATAGAGCTTTGCCCATGAACTCTCATTAGATGTCCTGATTCCAACTTAAAACTTAAATTTGATTTCAACTCCAGCCGTAAGACGTCATGAAGGAAACAGATTGTTCGATATATTCATTGAAATGCACGGTATTTCAATGCCAGGTGTATATCAAGGGTATTTCATCATCAATAACATATGTGTCACCAAGATGAATTGATGTTGAGGGCTGTAATTTCTAATCATTTAGTATGTTTGCTATTAATTATATGTACAGCTAAGTGTATTTGAGTTTATTTGCAAAAGCATTTTACTAAACCAAATAATTTTACTGTTAAACATAGACCACAAGGAAAGTTGAGCCCATTAACATGGCTAGTTTCACATATCTAATATATGGTCTCATAGTTAACCAGTCTGATAATTTAATTTCATGGTACAGCTGCTCTATGCTGAATATTTGATATAATGCAGAGTAAAGGTTTGGCATTAGAAGGTTTCCCCCCATACTACACATTTCACTTTCCTGATCATCTCCTGCCATGGCAATACATGCTGGCATTTTCCAGTAATTTTTTTCAACATTATGCCCCAGTTCAATTTTATTTTCTTGTCTTTTTATCTTTTTTTTTTTTTTTTTTTTTCCCTTTGGTTGCAAGCCAATTTTTTAACTCATTGGTTTCAAACGTCCATAACAGTGAAAGAATTTTTCATCACACAACACTCACTGATTTAATGGCAATCATGTGGCTAAATTCTTATATAGGTCTCCATTATATGCCTTTTTAACAAGTTCTGCCATATCTGATCCAGATAAATTGTAGAGCTGTGGCTCAGAAACTAATTCATACTCATTATTTTCACGAGTTACAGTTTATGCCATTTTACCCTTCAGCAGATGTATATTTAGATTAGTTTCAGAGCACATTCTAGTCTAAATCCCAAATCTCTCACTAATAAACACTAAAATATGCTTAATGTACCCAATACATATCTTTCTACATTTAGATGCTCCCTGTCATATTCTGAAAGAATTGGACCTGTTCCCAGGGTAATACTCTAAATTCTAGAGTGAATCACTGATATGTGATGCGGCTAACCCAGGAGGTGCTCTCAGGTTTTGTATCTGAGGGCCTAGTTTCATGGACATCAGCTCTGAAATCCCACTCTATGTCTGCTATTAGTCTTGATCATTATTATTATTTTTCTTATAAGCTCCCTTTCAACAATTTTGTAGAAGGTTAAATAGTCTAACTAGATCTGTATTTTTAGGACAACAGTACTACATCATCACAAACAATTCTGACAAATAAAAAGCTATTATTTCACCAAAACTGTAATGAGATCATGATTAATAAACACCTCTGAAAGGTCTGCATCAAAGTCAAGGCTTTTCTGTGATAAATGTAAACATTCAGACCTTACTTTGCCAAAAGCTGTGTGTTTCAGTTATCCAGCTCTCCTGATTGATTTGTTCATTACTCTAATAAATAATTTATCACCTCGAAGAGGACAATTCATTATGCAGATAGCATGAACAAGTAACTTTAAACATCCAAATCTTTAGAAGAATTAGCAGCGTTACCAGTACCGTGAAGATGTAGAGTTCAGACTTGCATAAGAACAATCAAATTAGTATAAAAACAGATCGTTTTGGACAACTTACAAGCAATGACACACGTGAATTCACTATGCAGATCTTTCAGAAATCTGATAGATTAGCTCCTCTATAAGTCTATTGCTATACTATATTAAAAATTATGATAAAATACAAGTAGTTGTTTTAACAAAAGGCAAAGAATAAAATTACAGTTTGTAATATACCACATTTCCTAAAGTAGGGAGAAAATCTGCAAGATTTTCACTGCTGGTTATTTTATTTTTCCCTTTTCAGTCCAAAGTGCCCATCTGATTTTTCATAATGACAAGTGATGGAAAAAATCATGTAGAAATCAGTCAGATTGGGTCATTTCTCCAAGTGTAGGAAATACCATTGTAAGAACTGAATTGTAACTCATACCAAAGAATTGCTTTTTCATTAGAATTTAAGAAAGGTGGAGATAAGGACACTTGTGTAATGGCAACATGTTAAGGGAGAAAGTAGACACCATTACTCATCACATTTCCCCCTAATAGGAATACAAGGGATTATTATTATATAGGCTTTATGGTCTTGAAAAATAAGAAAAAGAGAAGAAAATAGAAGAAAAAGCAAAGCAAAGAGGAAAGGAAAGGAAAGGAAAGGAAAGGAAAGGAAAGGAAAGGAAAGGAAAGGAAAGGAAAGGAAAGGAAAGGAAAGGAAAGGAAAGGAAAGGAAAGGAAAGGAAAGGAAAGGAAAGGAAAGGAAAGGAAAGGAAAGGAAAGGAAAGGAAAGGAAAGGAAAGGAAAGGAAAGGAAAGGAAAGGAAAACTTTAAAATGAATTTAAGGATCTCTTTATTGAAGAGAAATAAAATTAGAAATAAGTGTCTTTGTAATTAAATATGTAATGTTTAAGATAAGTGATTGTTCAACATCATAAAATTGATAGCACCACAATTCAAAGTCATTTAACAAAATTTTCTCAGTAATGCACGGGGAGAGAGGGTTTTTGTTTTACTTTCTTTACATGATTTTATTTTCTCAGGTAATATAAATACACTGAAGCTTATGCACTCTAATACAATAGAGGAAATTGGGATCATTTAAGTAATAATCTGCTGTGTTTCATCCTCACTGAAAGTCCTTGTGCTCTCGGGAATTAGTATCTACAACAAAAAGCAGATCACCAGTCTTGGAATACCAGCCTGCTCTCTGCAGTCTAGTTCAGAATAACAAAGCGAACACTTTTCCTTTTGTCACTTACATGCTACATTCCTGAGACTAACAGACATTTCCTCAAAGCAGTATCGCTATTACAGAAATATATTGCATTCCATGTTTCAACACCTGTGACTGTGATAATCAAAGAATGTATCAGGGTCCTTGAGCCCCAGGTTTATTGAGATCCCCCTCCTTTTTTTTAAACATCACAACATCCCCCCTTTCCCATGTGTGTCCGTCCCCCTCCCTCCCCCCCCCCCTTTTTTATTTAATTTTTTCCTTTCCCTGAATCATGTGGCTGGCCTGGGGAAGCAAGGGAGATTGAGTACTGCATTTTCTGCTTTGTTTGCTGTTATCTGAGAATGTGGTCTGCAGGGTAAAGTACAGCACATTCCTTTCTTTTGTCATAGTAGAAGCTGATGAGGTAGTTGTTCTGTACTCAGAACAGTCTCAGAATTGATTCAAAACTAGGATACTTCATGTGGACTTGCTACCATCATCTGTATGACTTCTATCACTGTTCAGGTAGTCTCACAAAGGCAATGCCTCAAAAGAAGATGCTGTAGCAATATGATTTGCACAGCATCCAGTATGACAATGCCAGGAGGAAGCCAGGGAAGGCAGATGATAACACAGAAGCTGATGGTCTCCTTCAGATTTTATGGACTTCAGGGAACTGAATCCCTAGCTTTCGGTACAGGGTCATGTAGTTTTTAACTGATGGAATTATTCGAGAAATGTTATAACACAGAGAACACACACAAAACCTCATGAATCCTTTTGGTAAATGTGGGCTGTGGTGTTGATGAACCCCATTTGTTTGCATGGACCTTCACAGACACTGTGAATTTCTGTAGGTGGTTATGATGCACTAAGCAGGACTTTAAAAGAAAAAATGAAAATAGATTTGATAACAATATTAGGAAAAAAAAATGGAACTATTGTTGTATGGTAAAGTTATAATCCCTCTGATGTGCATTAACTAATTAAATAGAAGAGTTAACATGTTTCCCATTATGACAAAACACTTCTAGATTTTCGTAATACAATGAAACTCTGTTTTCCAAGTGGATATACTCCATCAGCAACACACTTCCATAATGTTTTATTCCTTTATACTACTCTTTACTTATTAAACTGAACCAGGGGATATGACCATGGAACGAACAGAACAAATTAAAGTCTCAACAAAGGTTTCCTCCAAATAAGCCAAAGTGTAAGCAATAACCAGGAAGAAATAAGATACAGTTGATAAGCAGAAAGCTTGCTCTATTGATTTTTTTTTCTCTCCCCCAATTAAGTTAGGTAGATTCTATTCATCTCCTCACTTAAATAGATATGAATGTGAACTCTCTGAGGTATTCCTAAGAAGTTTTCAGTAAAAATGTTTCCATATCACTGCACTAAGAGGGTTTGGAGGTAGCTGACAGCTGTGGCTATATAAATTAAAAAGAAGATCATTGATGTATATAAAAAAAAAAAAAAAAAAAAAAAAAAAAAAAAAACACACAACGACAACTAAACACTTTTTTCCTCAAACTTTAGTTTTCTGAAGTAGTTCACAGATGTAAAAATGGAGTTCAGTTTCAATTTCTATAGGCCCAAATTTCTGACTGTGTGATAATTTTTATCTATGCAAAGTTAGTTACTTGCTTTTAGACTTATCCACATATGATGTTCTCAGTATCTTATCTGTACAAGAGGTATCTAAATACCTGCCTCTCTCACTAAAGGACAGTGAGAGACAGATGAGTGTTTGGATACAATTAATGTGTTTCTGAATCTAAGTGAGCAGCAACACATAACACAAAACATCTTGGCCATGTCTGGAGACAGGAAAAGAAGATCAGCAGGTCAAAGATCTTACAAGGGGTGGTTAAGAAGCCTGAAGTATTCTGTGCTGTGTTTGGAAAGTTTCTACAGATTCTAGGGCTTCAATTTTCATCTAACATGTGGAAGCTCAATTAAGACTACTGCTACATGTTTGTTGGTGAAAATAGTAGAAATTGGCGGCCAGAGAAGTGACACAGTATCCATTTGCTTTACACAGGGAAAGGATGAGTCACTGTTTCTGCATGTAATGTGGTAGGCAATACAGATGCCTTTGGACAGCAGAAGGAAGTAAAATGCTGCTCTCAGCTATGTCCACATAGATGTGAAGCCAGCTGTGAGAGTTCACTTTGCCTGGCTCTGCTGTAACTAAGTGAAGATGGTGAGTTGGGAAAGGCAGCTCAGTGAGAGGCGGTCATGGTCTGGAAGACAGAGATTGCCAGGTCAACTGCAGTTCCTTTGTGCAGTGAGGCAGGCAGTGGAGGTAGGATGGGGCTCTCCCGAGCACGTCTGAGTCATGGTATTAGGAATATGACTAAATTAGGGAAGAATCACACAGAATCACAGAATTTCTAGGTTGGAAGAGACCTCAAGATCATCGAGTCCAACCTCTGACCTAAGGAAAAGGTCTGTACACTCTCCTTGGCTGGGACTGAAATTCGACAAAGACTCCCACAGTGAAAGACCCTATCAGTGATTGAAAAATTAAAGGGCAACACTTTGCAAATGTGGTCATGGGAACTCTGCCTCTAGAACATAAGAAAGATGTCACTATATTAAATTAACCCTTTGTGTTCCACATTGGAGAGGACAGGCTGTGTATAAACAGCTCATAGTCTGCTGAGTGGCTCTGGGAAAGCACCTTGACTTGTAACTTCATAGAAATTTCATGAGGAACAGGGTGGATGAGAAGAATCAGTTCAGGGAATTCCTGCCCTGCCCTCCTAATCTACCAGTTTCCTCTGTTTCACATCATCTGCATCTGCTCATCTGAGAGACACCTAAATTCTTCTGTAGTCAGACTATAGGGGTGACTGCACTAGCACCAAAATGTGATCCATAACATGCCAATAGTTTGCTTTGCTATGTGATGAAATATTGAATCAACCAAATGCCTTTTCCATAATATTCTGTACTAAACTAATAATAATAGCAAGATGAAAACAACAGTCATAAATTTTGTTACCTTCATAGACACAATAGCTAATTAAAGTAATCTGATGCTCATTACCAACCACACCAACTTGCTCAAAACTGCATTTGGTGAACTATTTGTCAGGAGTTAGTGAGGAGAAAGTATATCTGTGCAAAAAGAGTCAGGCTACAAAAGAACTGAGATAAAGGAAGAAGATGAGGGCAGCAGATGAAAGAAAGATTTCTCCCTCCCCAGGAAAAAGATTCCACTTGCTTCTCATCACCAGCATGGTTTAATGCAGTCAACAAAACACATAGATGTAGGTAATGAAAAACAATAACGTTATGCAGGACCACTACTGTGGTTGTTTCAGTAACACCAGTGGTTTTACTCACTTAACTTGGCATAATTACATACTCACTTAGCATTTTCCTACATAAGCCAATATATGGTCTATTTATTTATTTGACAAGAATTATTATTATTCAGAATGAAGGAGATCTTTTTCTTTGGTTTGGGTTAGGCTTGGGGGCTTGAACAGGGCTATGTGTTAATTCTACATGCTTAATGAATTAATTTTGAAAGCAAGAATGTAGTGTTATTACAGTAAGTTTGCTGTTGAAATGTGATAAGAAGAATGGTGCTGTTCCAGTTATCTGTCATCAGATAGTATACTGTCTATCTGGACAGTAAGAAAATGCCCATTCTGTTGTTGCAAAGGCTTAGCTAAAAAAGTAACAGTCCTGGCTTTTTTAGAAATATTTGTTTTAATTCAAAGGTTTACACAGCTTGTGGAAATGAAAGCACAGAGGTTGCATTCCTTGACATTCTTCCATCTTTCAAATATGCTCAAAGTTCCTTCCCTGTTCTCTCCTTAGGAAATACTACTAATGCCCAGAGAGTGTCTGTTATACTCAGAAAACAATACATTTAATTTAATGTATTTAGTTTGGTAAGTACTTTTATTTGTTATATTATAATCATTACTATTGTAAATGGATTGCACTGTAATTACATTTACATTTAGCAACCACTTCCACTGAACAAGGGACCATGGAGGTCATTGCACTTCAACCTCTGGATATTGCAGGCATTTCAAACATCTGGCACTGCATTATTAGAACTGTCACAGAGAACTAGGGAGCTTTGAGAACCTATTATCATTCATGTAGGTTATGACTGATGAGATGAGATGTGAGTGGGTTTAGAGAGATGTTTTTCTTTTCTCTCTCTCTCCTTTTTTTTTTCCTAAAAGAATGCAGCACTATAAACTTTGTGTACTTTTCCTGTCAATAAAAAATTGAAATTAGACAGGCTTAGAACATAAGGTGCTTGATCCCTAACTATAAATAGTACACGGTAAGTTATCTGCTGGGCTTCTCTAGGCTGATTCAATAAATACTAAAAACGTGTAAAGTGAGTGGATTAAAATCAGCTTTCCTTTTTCTACTTGATTACACAGTGCTTAATAGACCCAAACAATTTCTGTCCCATTGGGAATTTAGAAGCTAAAATATATACATATATAATTTTATTCTATGTATTGGTTTCTTCTTCATATTATATGTTTTTTTATTGCCATTGTTTTCTATTTCTCTTATATATCAGATTCTTCTTCAAGGTACACTTCATGGACTCCATAGCATTAAAGGACTGTTGAATTGAAAAACGATACCAGATTCAGGAACTTTGGGGTTGATTCAGGGCAGTTCTTAAGCATTTGTTTAATTTTGTACCAGATTGTAGATATTAAGCTTACTAATATAGCTCATGAGATCTTTAAATAGTCTCCTGAATTTGGTCTTTTAGAGCAGCCAGTGAGAAAAAAAAAAGTTAGGATTATTATTATTTTTTTAAGTAAATGTAAAAATCATAGATTTCTAAGAGAAACAAATTGATGACAATTTATCACTGAAAATTAAAACAATTTGATTAACACCATTTGAATTTAGCTGATTCTTCTCTTATGTAGTTGTTAGAGCCAGTTGTATTTCTCAAACTAATTGTTCTTACTCTAGTTCTTGGATCAGTTTGGCTTATTTGTGGCCAATATTTTTTTTTCCAATATGAAAGACAATATTTTGTAATCCAATTTTGCCTGGAAGCATGTATATAACTGAGAGATACTGGACACTTTATGATATTTTGCATAGTAGAGAACTTTACCTAAGAATTTTTCCAGTGTGTCCAACAAAGAAGGGGAAGTAATAAACACATGGAAATTCAGATCAAATAAAACAAAAGGAGAGGAGAAATAAGATTTAAAAAGTTGGGAAAAAAAAAAAAAAGCCTAACACTGTACTTCTCTATGTTTAGATTTATTTTATTTTTTTAACCTGATACTTCTGGGCCAAATTTTCTTGCAAACTCTAGTTAGAATGGACTCTTATTAACTGTGATACTAAATGACTTTTATATGCATCACTGCAGGTGAGAGCAGGGTAAAGTTTATGCCACTGAATTATTGAATTATTGCTGTGTCTTCACTCTTAAGAATCCTTCCAAGTCTTTAACACAATCAGCATGAAATGTCTGGTTTTTTTTTTTGTTTTTTTTTTTTTTTGTTTTTTGTTTTTTTTTTGTAGGAGAGAAGAGCGCATGTTAGGGAAAAGAAAGCAAACAAAACCTCTTGTTTATTTCACTATTTTCACCTATTCATTCTGAGGACACAACATAACAGTTCCCAACCTTTTATATGGTGGGTCAAAAAAAATTAGGTTAGGTTATCTACAAATTACAGATATTACAGAGCTACCTACCAGACCATAGTCTGGGTTTACGGGTATTGTGTGTTGCTGGCACAGGCTTGCGGCAGATTAAGAACCACAAGATTAAGGGCCAACAATTTGTTGCCAAATTCAAAAGAGCAAACCAGAGAAACAGATATTTGAAAAAATAGTTCATTGTGCCATATCTGCAACAAATTATCTGCTATTTGGTCTTATTCCACAGCTCAGTAAAATCACTGTCAGAGGGCTTGAGGTCAACACTGGTATCTCTGAGTGGTTTTCAGAATATGAGGTATCAAGGGATGGAAGAGAGTTCACTGAACACAGAGAACACACTGAACACTGAACATTGAGAGGCCAGGAAAAGATCTTGTATTTTATTTATGTGACATTTAAAAAGCCTATCTTACATTAGAAGCATCTCTGATGAAATTTGAAGAACGAGTGCTCACAAGTTCACTTATTCCTTCTGGATCAAGTGGGATCATGAAAAGAATAAGCTCAGTCAGACACAAACTGGCCATCCAGCAGAGCTCTGCAAAGTGACCAAGGGGATGCAGGGAGTAGACAGGTCAGGCCAGACCCGTGCATTGTCCTGGTAAAGGAAAAAAGCTCATCATTAGGCATAGGTCATGCTGCAGACTTCTTAACTCACAAAGCAGGGAGAAATCGTCCCGTAGAATGGCTCTCCTGAGTGCTGTTAGCAAACAAAGGTTGTTTTGTTGCAGTGTTGAGCCCATGTGAGGTGGTGTGTGGGCTCCTGAGGTTTCAAACTGTAAATTACAAGGGCATACTAAACTGGTGTGTGTCTACACAGGTAGTTTCACTTAATATAACTGTCAATCTAAATCATTTTAACATCATGCCTTTGGTTAAACCATCCATTCTGAGCAGCCTGCCTTTAAGCCCAGTCTTGCAATGAGTCCCTGATGGATCCTAGTTGAAGCTAATGGGGCTGTATGTGGTTGTAGGGTAGCAATTGCACAAAATTCATTAAAGGGCTGGGACCTGTTTGAGTAAGGCTCTCTCTGATACTTGGGGACATCTTTAAAAAAGAAGTATTCCTCTTGACTTAAGTGGGACTATTTATGGGTTAAAGTATAGCTCATCAAGAATTTGGTCCCAGTCAGGTTGAGATGTTTGTCACATTGCTGGTGTACATGATCCCATTGAAATCAAAGTGCTGACTAATGTCTGTGAGGTCTCTTGACTGGTGAAGGATTTGCAGGAGTGGAATATTCCTTTGCCATGTGAATATGCAGTGTTTGTTTTCAGAATACTACATTGTCAAGCATAGAAAAAAACAACTTAGAAATAATATCAATTTTAGAAACAGAAGATAAATGGATACAAGGAATGAAAAAAAAAATATAATAATAATTATAAAAGACTGCTCTCTTATTTACATTGGTAATATTCATAGAGGAACTGGGAACAGCTCATGTTATAACCCGTATTTCTGGGCTAGAAGAAGCAGTCGTTTCAATGCCAGTGAAACAGGCATTGGTCCTATCCTAGTTTCATAAACTTGCATGATGAGGAAGAAGGTGCCCCTATGAAGAAATACACATCTTATGACACAAATACTATACAATCTTCTTAAAATTTGGATCTGGGCACAGAAGTATCTGCTTTCCTGTCCAAGTGCAAGGCAATACAGCTAAACTAGTTAATACACATGCCTAAACTACTCCTTTTAAAGGCTGACAGATTATGCACAGCAGCATAATGAAATAAATAGAATTACTTCCCCCCTGTAATTGCTGGAATTACTGCCCTTTGCAGCATTTTCTAGTGATCCAGGTCTGTCCCTAAGATGCATATTCCAGTGTGGCAAAGCAGGGGACTGTCATTGATGGAACAAAAGAGTGTTCTGCTTCACATATTTTTTTGTTGCCTTCCAAGCTTCAGTTCAGCTGCTTGTTCAGTGGGTTAAATTATAATAAGGAGTGAGAGAAATGAAAAAAGCCAGTATAAAATTGATATAAATAGCTATGAGAACAGGCACAGAAGAGCATTATTGGGGTTCCTCATTTAGATTACAGACCATTAGGTATGGATACATTAAGTCTCTCACCTTTAAATTTTGCGTTTCAGCCCTTCTTAGACTTGAAATGCAGAGACACCATAATTTTCATAAGTAAGATATATTCTACTCTCATTCATATTGAAAAGAAAAGAAAAAAATAAAATCAGAGAAATCACATTTACTTCAGTGGAATTATTCCAGATTTGCCCTAAATAAGCCAATTCTTTCCACACTCTACAAAGCAACCTGGACATAAGTGGACTTTCTTCATGACAAATGATCTAATTCTGGGATCCCTGGAGGGGGTAAAAAGAAAGCTGATCTGAGGAATGAATATCTTCAGAACTAGAATTCTGCTTTTGAGAAAGAGGAAGTAAATTTTGTGTAGTGTGATCTCATTGGATTTTATTATTTGTTTTTTCTACTAGCACATAAAGGTAATGGAAGGTGTCGAAGTATCTGTTCATAATATGAAAAAAAAATCTGTGGCTCGCAAATATTTATCATCATATACGGCCTGCTTGATAACATATATGGCTGTAAGAATTCATCTATTCAAAACTTCCATAAGGTTTCATACAGAATAAATGAATATTTCTGTCAAAGGGAGATACATTTTTCATAAGATGGCAAAAGACTTAAACTGTCTGTGCCTCACCAAGGTGTCACTTAACACTTTAGCGAACTGACCTCTCCATCATGCTGTGAAAATGAATCACAGCATCAATTTTTAAAATCATATCCTGAAGTTCATTGATCACGCAAAGGCAAGGGAAAGGCAAAGGGATGATCTTTGTCTTCTAAATGCATTTCTTGTAACACAAGACAGTAAGGTGAGATTTCACAAACACTTTCAGTTAATAAACACACAGATAAGAAATGATTAGGTCAAAGATGTATCAAGCCCAGTGTAGGAATAGCAACATATAAATTCATCATGGGAGTTAATTGTACTGGATGAAGAAATAAAAGGATGCATCATCAAATTGAAATGCCAAGTCCTTTTGCAGTAAGAGCAGGGAAAGATGACTTTGCTCTCAGTTTTGGGATTCAAAATATCTCAGTTCTTTGACTTAACTCTGCTGCAGACTTTCACAAAAATTAAGTGGTTTTGCCACTGGACTTTACTTCTTAATCTCTAAAATGATAATAGTTGCCCATTTCTTGATAATTAGAATGTGTGGATATGAGGAAACAGAACAAAATTCTTATCTCAGCTGGAGCCTTTTGGTATTCCTGTAATGAGAGTACAAAAAAATAGTGTCATGTCCCCATTTTATCTGTTGAGAGCAAAACAGTTTCCAATCAGATGAGCTGGCATTGTTTACCCTGTTCTGAATGCCTATCTTTGCTAGACAGTGCAGTCACTCTTGGCTCAGTACAAACCTTCTGGTATCTGTTTTGTCCATTTGGACATCTAACCACCTCTTCTATGTTTGAATGTTAGTATTTCAACTTGATTTCATGTTCAGTGCATTTATTCATCATTGTCATATTCAATGACAAGAAGCCAAAAACTTTAGCAGATGGAAGGTTTCCTGGTGTGTTTTTTGTCTTTTCAGAGTGTTAATATCTGAAAGCCTGGAAGTACAGGATCTCTGCATTTCTGGGAGCAGTCCATAGCCAATGGGAATTATCTGCCAATGCTCCAGAGGCAAACACCTTGTTAGATATAGCCATATTGAACAGATGCAGGGATTAGTTGGAACAGGTTGACAGCACTGTGCTTGTGATAGAAAGGAACCTGGGAGGATTGCAGGAGGGAAGGGGAAGAGAAATGGAAAGAAAGAAGTTTGTGCATTCTCTGAAATACCTGACAGGCTCTGTTGAGTAGGTTATGGCAGTAAAGAGGTGAGAAAGTTTTCTTGTGTTGGGAACTGTCTAAAGTTGTTTGCCCATATTTCACAGGGAGGCAATCATCTTTTATCTGCATTTCCTCTTTTCAGAGCCATTAATTTAGGTTACTTTCAGGAAATTCAGTAGTCTGCTTCATAAAGGAAGTGTAGAGAATGCTGCTGAATATCTTTCCATGTAACAAGTGCAATAAATACCTTTCAAATCCCCTTATACATGCAGGTGCTTGAAAGGGCACTCCCTTGATTCTGCCAACAGAACAGCTATTAACATTGCCATAAACTGGACTGCAAATTTGAAACAGAGTTTATAGTCCTTCATACACCTGTTCCATCATGTAACTCTGTATACACATACAAGGAAGGGAGAATACAAGGTGGTAGCTACTTTTTTACCCATAATCTACCTGTCATTGCTCTAGTCTGAGTTCTCCCAATGTTTCTTCTTTCCTAAACTGCTGACTTCCTTCCCAGCCAGAACATGTACAGGTAGTTTATTTCATCTTAAAATATGTTCATTGTTGTAGGTTTTTTTTTTTTGTTGTTTGTTTGTTTGTTTTGTTTTGTTTTGTTTTTTAATTTCAGAGTTTTAGTCAGTTTTACTCAGATTATGTTTGTTTTCCTTCCTGTAGCAGAAGCAAGTTGTAGCACAATGCTCTCCTTCCAGCTTTGTCCTCGGTGAAAGCATGGAGGCTGCGACTTTTATGTGGCACTAAGGGAGCATATGTGTAATTTCCCCTGACCTACTTAGCTGATCTGAAACACGGCAGGCTGGAAGTCCCATCAATGTACATATGTGCAATGCAATTCATTTGATTTATAATCTTAAAGGCTTGTGCTCTACCAGGCATGGTCAACTGTAGCAGTTTGGTGAACATTCATAAAACACATAATTTCAGCTCCAGGGAAGAGTCGTTTCCATGTTTTCTGGATTTTACAACAGTACATGTTTCTTTCAGGGCTCCTAAACTTACAGTAAAGAAGAAATCAGCTTAAATTATAATATAATACATATAGGCTATAACTGGCTAACAAATGTGGGAACTATGTATTACATCAGGTTACAAGGTGACTCTGCATTAACTGGTGCAGAGTAATTTATTTTTATTTTTAATTTACTTTATAGGAAATGTTATTTTGTTACTTGTTCAGTAAGTGCAAATGAGATTTCATCTGCATAACTGAAATATTTCTTACACTGTTAAGTCATCTTAAGTGAGTGAGATAAGTGTTGCCTTCTTGGTGTTTATTTTCCACCCTTCTGATATTCTTCTCTAATAAAGAGATCTGGCAAGAGATCACAAGAAAGGATAGGAGAAGTAGGAGTATAAAGCAGAGTGACAGAAGTCTGATCCCAAGCAGTATAATTACAAATGTCTTTTTGTAGGAGGAACCTGTCTTCTGTTTGATTTCACAGATGGTTGGGATTTTCCATTTGAGGTTATGGGAACAAATGTGCTGGCTCGTCCAAAAATGTCTATTCCTTTTGACAAGGGCTTTGTCCTAGAATGTGCTAAAAGGACTTAAAAAAAAATATCCCAGGATTCTATTTTTGGCTGCTATTTTAAGCCATTACAGATGATCTATCTTGCACCTTTTATTCAGTATGGCTATTATTTATACATGAAATAAAATTGTACAGTGCTTGCATGGAGAGAGGAGATCACTTTCTCTCCTCTTGTGCTTTAGGTCAGCACTCACAGACTTTTCTCCAAAGCTCATTGCTAGTGTTGTGCAATCTTACATGTATGTCTTGACCAAAAAGCTAGGTAAGTAGAGAAATTCATGGTACCAATACTGTCTTTTGTATCTAAAGATGTGTGTCAAGTTAGGATCATTTCTTCCTCTTTTCTACTTCCCCAAATTCTTAGTTCTGTGTAGTACAAGGTATCAAACGTATTAATCCTTTCTTTGATGGGGCAACAGTGCATTCATTTAAAAGTTTCCTTCTCTTGTATTTATTTAATTGCATTTGCTTACTGTGTGGGTTGCTTAAATCGAGGGCATGTTTATGAGAACTCCCAGAGATGTTTAAAAACTGCTGCTTGGTCAAAATTTAGTACTAGAAAACAGCAGAAATAGTCCCTTTCTTCCTTTTCTAGTTTTGCTCTCCGTAAGTCTAAAAATTAGAAGCAAGCTGAATAAAGTGGCCATTGTATGGTTTATTTTATGCAAAATTTCTCAGCACTAGATTTTGAGTACTTAAGTACTGGTTTCTGCCATACCTGTCTGCTTGCAGGTGAAAGGAGTCTGGAAGCTGACTGCAGAGTTTAAAGCATGTCCTATTTCATTCAAACCACCTCCCAGCAATCATAGAATCATAGAATATCCCGACATCGAAGGGACCCATAAGGATCATCAAGTCCAACTCCTGGCACCACTCAGGTCTACCCAAAAATTCAGACCATATGACTAAGTGCACAGTCCAAACGCTTCTTAAAATCTGACAGGCTTGGTGCAGTGACTACTTCACTGGGGAGCCTGTTCCAGTGTGCGACCACCCTCTTGGTGAAGAATGCTTTCCTGTTGTCCAGCCTAAACTTCCCCTGCCTCAGCTTAACACCATTCCCACAGGTCCTATCACTGGTGATTATGGAGAATAAGTCACCTGCCCCTCCACTCCCCATCACGAGGAAGTTTTAGATCGCGATGAGGTCCCCCCTCAGCCACCTCTTCTCCAGGCTGAGCAGGCCCAGTGACCTCAGCCACTCCTCATACATCTTCCCCTCTAGGCCCTTCACGATCTTCGTCACCCTTCTCTGGGCACTCTCCAACAGTTTAAGGTCCTTCTTGTACTGTGGTGCCCAGAACTGCACACAGTACTTGAGGTGAGGCCGCACCGGTGCAGAGTAGAGTGGGACAGTCACCTCCCTTGACCGACTAGCAATGCTTGTTTAATGCACCCCAGGATACGGTTGCAATGACATAAAGAGTACACAGAAATTGTTATGCAGAAAATTCCCATTTTGTGGTTGTCTCCTTAGCTTGTTTTTCCTTTGTTTCCAAAGGATCCCTTCCCCATGAGCCTAATTTCTGTTATGGTTTTCATTTCTGTCTGTAAGATCCATATTCTGCATTGAGAAGCTGCTGGACATCTTTACTCCAAAATACCTACAGGAACCAGGTGTGACACAGTCACACAGAGCAAAGAATCAGTCTGTCAAGTGCTTGCAGACTCCTCTTTCATTGATACAACTAGCTGCATTTTCCTTAGGCAGAACTGTTTATGCCTTGCTTAAGTCACTGCTATCATTTCTTCAATTCTGTATAAAAAACAATTTTTTTTAGAACACTGCAAGCAAGAACTACAGTTCCTTGACAACTTCATGTTGTCAAAATGTTTGCAGACAGCATAATATCTTACAGGAAAAGCAAACAAACAAAGACAGCCATTCATTTGGGTATGCCTTACTGTTGTCCTGTCAAAAACAGTCAAGAACTGATGATTAAGAAACCTGAGAGGAACAGAAGGTCTCAGGGGAAACAAAGATGCAGAGAGATTTAATGTCTTCTTTAAGATCATGTAGCAAACTGGTAGCAGAACACAGTCTCATGCCTCCAACCAGTGGTCTGTCTGCTAGACTGGCCCAACCAAAGATTTAAAAATTAATGTCATATAGCTCAGGAAATCATATCTTTCCTGAGTATAAACACCAGTAGTAGATTCTAGATTTGATGTTTTGTTCTCATCCTTGTTAATCTGTTTGTGATACAATGACTGGAAATCATATGTTTAAAAATGGTGGGAATACATTATGTTCTGTAGCTTTAATATTTTGTTGTTCTTGTTGTTGTTATTTTCAAAACACCTCTGTGAAAAGTAAGCCTGAGACTGAAAGTCAGTTGAATCAGTAAAAGAGAGTTACATGTTTGCATTATAAACTTAAAACAGTTACTGGATTAGTTCCTAATTACTGACACATCGGTGAACTGGATGTGCAGTCCCTTCACAGTTTAATTTTTTCCTTTTTTTAAATTTTTTTAATAATAGCACAAAAGCAAGATTCTCAATATTACTATGCTGCTGTGTTTCAGAACTGACCAGAAAGGATTAAGTG
Source organism: Aythya marila (assembly GCF_965140915.1). Lineage (NCBI taxonomy): Eukaryota > Metazoa > Chordata > Aves > Anseriformes > Anatidae > Aythya > Aythya marila. The sequence continues at coordinate 78,283,584 of NC_139043.1, forward strand.
TATTTCCTTTCAAATTTGATCTTCAATAGGCATGTAATCTGAATCTATCTAAACACTGACAGATGTGGTAACAAATTACACAGTACAAATAGTATAAGAAATAAGCTTTAAACATGAAACATTTAAATTTCCCCAAAATGTCACCCTTTTCAAGAAGGCAACAGCTATAGAGCCCTAGTACTATCCACTGTAGATCCACTATTTTATTGCTCCATTCTGCTGGAGGTTCTTATTACAGTGTTAACAATTCCTTGTTTCTATTAGTCATATCTTGAAACATGTTGTGCATGTATAGGTAATGTACACAGTTTTATGTATATTCTATAGCATCTACTAATTCTATCAAATATGCCAAGTGTATAATTCAGAATCACCTAATCCTCAAGCAGTCCTAATCTGCTTTTTTTAAAAAAGGAACCCACTAAAGTTGCTTTTGCTCATGGTGCTTCAAACTGTCTGGAGTGCTGCCGTGGATTTTTTACTGTTATTCTCATTGCCCTGCCTTCTTTCTGTTTTATCATCTCAGTCATTCTGAATGAAGGGGAGGGAGCATCAACTGTTACACAGAAAAAGATCAGGTTTGCCTCGATCTTGTGTGTCTGTGTCAGCCAATAGCTATAGGTCCTATCTATTCCCAGCTCAGACCAAAACCAATATTCTGGTAATTAGCCTTAAGACTGTCTGACCAGCCTGAGCTGAATGAGGTTGCCAGGGTGCAGAATGAAATTACACGGCCTTCTCTGGCTTTATGCAGAAGGAATAGGGCATGCAGCATTTAGTATGTATAAATCAGTAAGAATGATGCACCTGAAATGTGGTTTGAAAAGGGCAGCAGCCTCTTAAAAAGCTTTGGAAACTAACTTTTAACTTTGAAGACAGGTTGAAAGTTGAAGTTCAGCTTGTGGTATGATTTGGTGGATTATTGTACTCATTATCTCCCCTACCCTCTGCCTCTTCTATTTATTTTTTTCCCATGTGCATAAAGGCTCATAATTTACCAGCAATATTGCCAATGTTAAGAGCAATCTCCAGAGCTGAAGAAATGTACACATTCTATACTATTAAGAGATTTTGCTTATTCTTGAAGAACCATCTCTTTACACTGTAAATCCACAGATTTTATTTGAATTAGCCTGTACCATGAAAAACCATCCTGTTTATAATGCTGTATGAAAACCCTGTAGTACTATTAAAATTGTAATTTCAGCATTATACAGTACTGATTTTTCCTCTTCTAAAAGCAGCTGTTTCGCACACACACATACATACACAAAAGGTGGCAGTTCTTTGCAGTTTTAGAGAACTCACTTAGTGAAAACACAAACTATACTGCTATAAGGTGATTATTTACTGAGTTGGATATGACAGAGCATGTTACTTGGCAGTATGAAAACCTTGAAGTATTGGTGGCCAGAAGCCAATTGGCTTGTTAAATCCCTGCAAATTGTATAATGATATAGAAATAGCTACAATTTATTTTTACTGAAACAAATATATTTTCATAAAGAAAACAAATTGTATGAAGTTCTTTGAGATGAACTAATGATCTCAAGCTATACTAGGCTTTTTTGTTTAATTTTAAATAAATAAGTGCAGTCCCTAGAAACTGAACAAATATAGTGTCTTTTAGGGTGGAACTGTTATTTTTTTAACATTTGGCCACAATCGTAAATCCATTTTTCTTCTCGTTTCTTATTTCAGGTGCAATCAGTTCAGCTTCAAATTGTCTTCGTATCAAATCACTACTGCTAGCAAGAACTTCTTTCAATTTCTAGAATGCTGATAAGATCTCTATAGTCCTGATAGACTCTGAAATCTGAAGTATATTCCTTTTAACTTGAAAATTAACTAATATGTAAGAATGACTGGTGAAGTTTGAATGTTTTCCCGTTTTTTTCTTCTGTATGTGTAATTGTAATTAAAAAAAAAAAAAAAAAAAAAAAAAAAAAAAAAAAGATAGTGAGGCTAAAGAGCACCAGTCAATTCATTAACATGAAAAAATGCATCCCTGGATTAATTCACATCTTGAAGGCAATCAAGTTATTGCATTAATTTTTGCAGTTATTAATTCTATTATTTCCTTATGGCTTTTCCCAGAAGGCTGGAGATGAGAATTTGTAAACCAATAAAGGCATGTGCAAGGTACACATATGTGTTACACACATAAATTTTCTAGCTGTCATCTCATGGTACCATTGTACATACATATATTAAATGCACTTGCTGACTGCCTGTATAGAACACAGTAAATAAATATGGAAAAATGCATTGCATTATTGTTACTTAAAGCTATGGGGCAAGAGTTGTGGAGACCGAACAGAGTATCAGCATGGTTGTCAGCTTCTCTGTCCAAACATGGCCTAGGTTTGCATTAAGCAAAGCACTTCCAAACTGCATTGAACTTTCAAGCATTAGCTTAATCACTTTTCTTTTGGAAAAGCAGCTAAGCAGGACTTTGGGGTCCAAAGAAATCAGTGCTACTTAGTCATGTGTGCAGAGTTAAGCATGAATTTGGATGTTCCTGCTGACCTGGGATGTTTGGAAAGGCTGTACAAAACAAACAAACAAACAAACAAAGTGTGTACTCTCTAGTCCCTGCTCACCTATGGCTCTCCCTATAGTTTATGATGATGCAAGGAGTTTTTATCTTTTCTTTTTCATCTGTCTTACTTCACAAAGATGTCTAAATGTTTTCTGTAGTTCTTTAAGTGAGATTTTGCAGTAAATCATGATGCAACCCGCATCTCCCCATCTGTTAGTTAGACTCCCTAGTAAAAGTGTCTACTAGTTAATCCAGGAAGATTAATTTTACTTTCATTTTAGAATACAAGATTCATTAATGACATAGAAACAAGTTTGCATTTGGTTAATTAGTTGAATGATGGTCATCCATATCTATCACCAGTGGCAGACAGCTGGAGTTGTTAAGTCCAGGAAAATAAATTTGCTCTCAGCACCAAAGCATTAATCAGCTCAGAAAGGTCCATTGAGGTCTTGGGAAGTACCACATGAATGTGAAATAAAAATGTCCTAAAGATATTGGTCAAACTGATGGTCAGATTTACAGAGTAGAATTCATGTCTTTAATGATGGGCAGTGATCTTGGATGACAATATTCTTTTTGGTGTTCTGTGTTAACTTCCTTATTTCAAAGCAAAAGAAACAAAGACTTGCACGCTGATACTTTTACACTGTTTTCTGCCTGAAGCAATAGAAGAGAGCCACTTTTCAGAAGAATCCATGCTGCCTTTGGGTGGATGCTTCCCAAAGCAGTACACTCACAAGCAGGGAATGCTACTAAAAACAGCAGGGAAGTTGCATGATAAAGCTCTGCGAAATGTATTATTTTGAAATTTTACCTGCTCATATGCAGAGTTCTTATTCTTTTCATATATCCCAAAGGATTTTAAAAGCTGCAAACTTCTCAGTCCAGTGTTTGTCAGACCTGATATCAAATATTGGTAACTAAAAATTTTGCTGAGACACCAAAGCGTGTTTAAGGTTGATTTAAAGATGATCAAAATGACTTAGATTTACTAATTCTTCATTTCTAAGCAAAACTATTGACTATTTTCACAGCTCTCATAATTGCTTGATTCTTGTAAGCAGTACCATATCAACGTAGTACGTAAAATACGTTTTTGATATGCACATGACAATACAACTCCTTTTGCAAATATCTCAATGACTATGAATTTAATATATTCTATAAATTTAGCATAATCTCTAGCTACAAACTAAGCCTAGCTGTGAAAGAAGACATGTGGGTGAATTACTTTGGAAAATTAGAGACACTGATTCTTGTGAAGTGAAGCAAAAGAGAAACTTATATCTAGGGACAATAATGATACATAAAAATGTATCTTATGTAAGTCTACTGCATTTGTACAAATTAAAGTGATTGAAACATTAAACCCATTTTTTCTTCTGGCATACATACTAGAGTAAGAGAAATTGAATTAAATTACTAACCAGATTCTGGTTCTTCATGTACCCTATTGAATGCCACACAACCATTGAGATTCCCATAAGCAATTTTTTATTAATTTGGAAATGGAAAAAGAACAGTGTCAAATATGCATGTTTTGTACAGTGACAAATAAGTTTAGATGTATTTTTTCATTTTACAATGCAGTATTTAGCAGTCTACCTAAATATTTAAATGGTCTGGCTATCAGACACTTTGTGTATGCATAGTGTGAATACTCAATAAAGTCAGCCTTTCCAGATTCCCAACTGAAATAAATTTAATTTTTACACAATAATGGTTTATTAGATAGAACATAGACTCAAATTTACTGTAACCACTTGAGAATAGTAAGAAGAAGTACAGTGACAAACACTTCTTGTCATCCCCTGAGGAGATCAAGTTTCCACAAACACCTTTTTTTAGGTAAATGTAGAGATTTAAATATGGGAGCCCAAGTGAAAACAAAACAAAACAAAACAACAAAAACAAACAAACAAAATAAACAAACAAAAACCAACACATTCTATGCTTTGCTAGTGATGGACATTCATATGCATCTGGAAGTTAGAGGCCTAGTAATAGAGGTGTTTAAAAACTCCTTACCCAGAGACACTTTTGAAAATGTAACAATATATGTAGTTTCCACTGTAATACAAATGAATTGCTGTTAAATATAGTTCTGCACTGTAACATAGAGAAATTGTATTTAAATACTTTTTAAGAGTTTGTGACTAATCATTAAATTCCCTTATGTCTTTACATGGTCAATTCTCACACACTCTTCAATGCAACTGTACTATTCTGATATGCATGTAGTCCTGGAACAGATGAGGCTTTACTGAAGATTTGGGTTGTCCCAAATTATTACACTAATTCTGCCACACCTATTACTTGCATTATAGTAGTGAGAACAGTGCCAAGTCACATAGATTTGAAACTATTTCAAGATGATTCTGTCCATATTTTAACACTACCACATTTGAATGTGGGTTGAAAAGAGTTTAAGGGAATGATTTTTATTGCAGAAAAGAATTCACCACGGTCAGTCTTCAGGAGGCACTTCAATGCAAATATATATATATATTTTTATTTTTTTTCAGCCAGACAAGTTTATAGAACGACTCTATGTCTTCTGGAAGGACTCCATGATTTGTATGTTAATGTTTGCCAAAGACTTCTGCATTATTTCCCTATTACTGATGCAGACAGGTTTTACCACAAAACATCTCAAAACAAACAAGACATAATACATGAAGAAATAGTGATTGCCATGGACAATGGTAGAAGGAATACTTAGAGAAAATGCTATGCAATGTATCTTGCAGATGTTTCAATGTGCATTGATAGTTTCAGCTTTAGTTAGTTTTGGTAAGTGATGTTTTTGCAGTGAAACAGAGGCCTGAGATTAGGAAGAATACCTTTAAGGAAGGTCATGGGGGACGTTTATATATAAGATGTACGCTTTGTGTTGGGAGTCAAAAAATTACTATTCCTCAAAGTCTGATCCAAAGTCAGTGAAACTCTGTTAGTTTCAGTGGGCTTTAGTCAAGTTTGCTTTTGAAAGTAAAAAAGTTATTTCAGGTAAGAATAGAATTACATAGAATTCCAAGTTTATGCCTGTATGAATGCTAGCTAGATTTATCCTTGCATATACCTGGGCTTTTGCACTTACTTTATCAAATGGGTTACTGAGAGTGCATTCTGCCTTGTGTTATCATATAGTAAATATGTATTGGTAACATTTGCCTTGCAATTTCATATATTATTAAAATCTTTATTTGCTGCAGTTGATCTTTCTGAAATCTAATTTGTCACTTAAAAAAATCTGAAATGTTTGTCTTTTTCCTGATCCTAATTACTGAAACCATTTTGCCAAAAATAAATAAAATTCAATATATATGTATGCATTTGCAACTCATAAATTCCCCAGTGACAAAAGATTTGTACGGTTACTAATGGGTTTCCACTAGAAATATTAGTAATATAATTAGTCTGTCACATAATCAGATAACTGATTAATCATTCCACCTTTTTTCCCCCAAAGATAATAATTTAATGTAGATTTTTTTTATAGAGAGATTTTTCAAAATAATTACCTTTTTACCAAAAAGATTCAAAGAATGATGAGATTTCCATGTACCATTTACCAAGTTTATTGAAAACAGTGGTTGTGGTAGGTATTCAAAACAGGCAAATAACTTCCTTATTTTAAACTCTTCCCATATCAATTGCAATAACATTGAAAAGATGTTTCTCTAAATAATAACCCAATGCAATGTCAGTGGGAAAATCTGAACCTTACAGAGGTTCAAAAGCATACAGGTGTAATTACTTCTACTCATGTCACAGAGGTCATAGTGTACATAATTCTTTTATTTTATTCTACTTTAACAGAGCAATTAACCATATGCTTTAACCATGGACTTTGGTATTTCAGTTTTACATAATAGATACATTGATATTTGGTGCCTTAAAATCAATGAGACCATTTGTATTGTGTCCTTGTATTGTGTAAATATCATGCATGCTTATGTACTCAGTGCATATAAAGTCTACATACAGTATTCATGTCCATTCTGAAAGCAATTGAGTTGAGCCACAGTCTAGTTCATTGATATACATTCTGAATGATGATACAGTGGTTTAAATAGCCTGGAGTACTGTGGTGTGCAGTAATAATACCTAACCTGCATACTGTGCGATTTTCTCCAGTACAGAATATAAATGAACAGGAGACACCCTGGGAACTCTGAATTTTTTTTATGGGTATGCCAATGTGTGTTTTTTTCCTTCTCTCTCTCTCTCTCTCTCTCTCTCTCTCTTTTCTATTTTTATTTCTTAATCAGTGATTACGTATTTATATGTGTGTACGTCAAAGCTTATTGTATGTAATTGTGTACAAGTACATTCGATCTTTAATTATTCATTTTTGTATGTACAAACATTGCATAAAAAGAAAAGACAGGTGGAAAGGAATATAAAGGAATAGTATCATTAAAATGGTGTTTCACTATATATTTTCTTTGTGTGTTTTCTGGAGTCAGAAAAAGGTTTAAAATCACATTGCTCTTGTCACTGGAACAAGCAGTAGACTTTGCTGGAATTGAATCTTTATGTCTATGCTTTAATGCAGTGTGATCCTTACCTCTGTATAATTCCTGATTTTCTTTGTGTGTTTTCTGGAGTCAGAAAAAGGTTTAAAATCACATTGCTCTTGTCACTGGAACAAGCAGTAGACTTTGCTGGAATTGGATCTTTATGTCTATGCTTTAATGCAGTGTGATCCTTACCTCTGTATAATTCCTGATTTCCTTTCTGATTCCTGCCTTCCTCATCTGACTGACTGTTGCCCACTAAAATGAGGTAAATGGCAACATGATAATGGTTCTTCAGGTGCTACCATGCTGTGCTGTTTGGGGGACATGAGAAGAGAGTCCTTAACTCAGGAGTTTGTTTCAGAGAGTGTAGAATCAAATTCCAGTTTCCAGACAAGTTGAAATGACTGGCTAATAATAGAAAATAATTATAAATTAGAAAGATTCCCAAGGCTTGTCTAAGACACAGTAAGTGAACAAAAGAAAAAGAGAAAAGGAGAAACTAAACCAAGACCTTGAAAATAATAACGTCCATCTCTCTGTATAACTTTAAATATTAGGTCTAGGGTTTGCACTTGTGACTTTATTCTGGACAAATGACAAAATCTTGCTCTAACAAAGCACTAGTCATTGCATTTTACTAAAATTAAAATAAGATTTTCATAACAATTACATAACTTAAGGGTAAGTATGTCTTCTGTTTCATTTAGTGTGTAGTCATGCACACAAGCTGTAAGATCAGTAATTGCACTGGACCAATAGGGACATAGTAAAAATATCTTGGCTGATGGAAGAGTACTCCTTAATTTGATGGTTTGTGATTATTTTGTTTTGAAGTGTTATGAAAACAAAGTTATTTATGAATCACCATGAACATATGACACATTATTGACTCATTACTATATCATGACTTACAGAACCTCATTGTTATTCATCACAGAACACAAGCAACATTAATTAACTTAAATGATCGATTGTGCAATATTTTAGATAATAAGCATCTAGAGTGATATGTTCACACACAAAACCAAACCAGAGCAAGTGTATTTTTTTCTGAATTACATAACTAATACATTTTTAATGAGAGGATTTTTGAATAATTAAAGAACAATTCAGTCAAATTGCTATTAAACAAGGGTCTTTTCTATAAAACTGATAGTGTAAAGAATGTTTTGATGTCTAAAAATAGTGATATTTTTAACTTTCGTCTGACAAGCACAGATTTTGTTTCACCACATTGTTCAATGTGATACCATATACAGTTGTTTATTTACATTTAAAACTATGAGGTAAAATTTAAATTTAAAATTCTCATTTGATCATCATTAGATAAACAAGACATTCTTTCTAGAATAAACTTCAGGCAGATTCTTTGTAAGCTGAAAAAATCTTGGAACCAATGGCTTCACATAAAAACAAACAACAACAAAAGAATCACCGAACAACAACACCAGAACCACACAACCTTTATTTATATTTATATTTTGTGCTATAAATAAAATAGTAGACATTATTAGTTTTAGTGATGCATATTTTCGTAATTTTGAGACATTGTTTCTACAACAGGAATAATGGAATTGAAATGAATTTATTAATAGAAAGTATTCATCTGTCTGATTAGTTATTAATGATCTTAATAAGCATGGATGGAAATGTTACAACATCCTCTAAAAAAAGATGTTTTGTTTTGTTATGTTTTTTTATTGATTCTCAGAAATTATTTAAATAATTTCACAGTGCATGAGTATTAAAGAATTCTGAATATGTATACTCTACATTTAATATTCTTCAAAATGTTTTTATTAATGGCAATGTCATGCTGGAAAAGTGGACTTAATAAAACTGAATTTTTCTGTGAAAAGCCTTGATGGACATTTTCTCTTCAGAAAATATAAATTAAATTCATGGTGCATAAAATATTATTCTGGATTTAAAAAGATTTGTTTCTGGACCTTACACTTTTGTCTTTGATCTCTGTTATGCTACTTGAGCATACCTGGTTTAAATTGGAGTATTTTCATTGTTTGACTTTGTGAAGTTCTTTGTAAGTCTGCTAAAGGACTAAGTTTTTTTTTTTTTTTTTTTGGTTGGTTGGTTGGTTGGTTGGTTGGTTTTTGCCTCTGAGACTACCTAGGCAGTTGCATTGTTTCAGTGGAGTTATGATTCAGGTTCTTCTCATCCTCAGCTGATACAATTTCCTGGCTGAATTTGGTATCATGGCATTTTTCTGTAGAGGAGTCAATATAATGAATGATTGTAACTACTCCAACATTAATTTTATGTGTTTTTTTTTTTTTTTTTTTTTTTTTTTTCTTTCACACTGTTTTGTATCCAACAGTTTGTCTCTGTTTTGGAACTCATGAAATGTGATTTGTAATACTGTGTAAAATTCCAGTCATCTTTGAGAAAAAAATGAACATAGAACAAAAGTGCAGAAAAGGGTGTCATATATGCAGGGAAAGAACCAATTAGATACAAAATAATTCTTCCAGATAAAGTGAGGAGATGATTTTTTTTTTCTTTGTTTAAGACCAGAAAAATGCATTCAGAAAGAGAAATAACTGCAATCTCCAAATGCCTCAGCTCTAGGATCATCAAAGGAAAAGAAGAGCTTTTTGAATAAAATACTAAATTGTCAGAAGAGCAAATGTGTTTGCATACTGAGACTGTTGTGAGGAAACCATAGTGAGGAAAGTAATATAGCTGGCATTTAAGAAGGTGGCAGGTAAGCTATTAAAGACATAATATGGAAAGCCTCAGTATGAGAGAAATGATTCAAAGGCCTACAAGTCTCCTTGCGCTTGAAAAGGAGCTCCTTCCTTACATTTAAAAGAGTTTAAAAACATGAGAATTTGCCACTGGATATAAGTTAATCTTTACAAGTAATTCTAGTGCAAATAGTTTAAGACATTAAATTATTATTGGATTCCTCTTCACTTGCAAATAGATTTTTTCAAACTTTTTTTTTATTATTATTATTTTAATAGAGAAAAGCTTCAAATTTACAAAGTTTCACCATTTTTCTCAAAATCCTAGTGTAAAGTTTTAGTGAGAAATTATGTAAGTAATCAACAGTTTTCCAGTAGCAATTTGGAAATATATTGCAAAACGTTGCAAAAGGCCTGCAGATGAATGAAACAATAAATGAGTAATTTAAGTAATTTAATATATAACAAAGGATAAAAAATATCTGGCTGTGTTTGGGTACATAAGGATAGGCTAAATTCATCAGACAAGTTATTGGTTGTGAATTATTCACTATGTTCTACTGCCTGTAATTCTTTTTGCATTTAATTACAAGGGGCTACAGATTACTTAGAGGTCCTGTAATGCATGTGCATGACTGCCAAGACCACTAATGGAAATTGCATGCCATTGCTGAGAGAAAGTATACATTTCAGTAATTACATGCGGTACTCTAAATGCAGATGCAAAAGTAATTATCATAAACTGGTACTCTGCATATTGGAATGCTATATCAGCTCAGTACATTAGCTTTCACTTCTGAAGACCAGCAGGACTCAATATGTAGTTTGTTCTCTCATGAAACAAGATTAAAGGTCTCCAAGTAGCTTCCTTTTGTTTTTAGGAAATAAATAAATAAAGTGCTATCTCAGTAGTTCCACAGAATGCTGCATTTATTGTTACACTAGAGAAAAGACTGCTACTGATTAGTACTGAAGTACTTTGGTAGAAATATAGGACAATCATATAATGCTTGTGTTTAGCTACTCTTATTTGTCATACTTTCACGATCACTGAAATTTATATACAAGATCACTGAAATTTATATACAAGAACAAGGAAACTTAAATTCAGAAGAGGTTTATTCACGTTCTCCTCCTGAAATTTCAGTAACAGTGGAGCCTTGAAACTATGACCTTGCAAAGGGATGAACAAATAAAAACTGCAGTAAGGTATAAATTGTCTATTTGTCAGATACAAGATTGGCTATCCAGCAGGGCTATGAACTTCAGAAGCAGATTATTCATTGCTGTAAAATAGTTTTAATTTGTGGCCTTTGGTGGTGGCAGTGCTCCAAACATACCTGAAACATTATAGAGTCTCAGCATTTCTCCAATATAAAATGTGAGAGTCCATCAAGCTGAACATTTTTACAGGTGTTTGGTCCTCTTGTCACATCATTAATGCATCTCGTTGTTGCACACTAGCTAACACTTCTAGATTATTCTTGCTGCATACAGCTAGACTGTTGTTTTTGTTTGTTTGTTTGTTTTTTTCCATAGATTTTGTTCATTCTGTACTGTCTTGAATCCAGATTAATCTTTGACTTCTCTCAACCCTTTACCTTCTGTCTGTTCAGTTAAGCTGTTTGTTGTTTTTTGTTTGTTTGTTTGTTTGTTTTCTTAATTTAAAAACTTTTTAAAATCCTTCAAAATGCTATTTCAAATTCATTAAATAATAGTTTACACTAACATCTCCCACTATTCTTTTAGAATCATGATGTATTAATGGAGAAATTCCCATGTTTAAATGCATGGAGCTTAATATTTGCTGATTATTTTATCTTGTTCTTCAATTCTGTCTTTGTTTTGCATCCCCTTATGGATTGTAATTTGTATTTAGCTATCTTAGTCACACAGTAGATTTTTACATGCAAGGAAATTAGAAACACCCCTTTAGAAGATGAGTGTGGTACAGTTAGGATTTATCTTATAAAATTCTTCATACAGGTGTATAATTTTAAATATATGAATAACTGTCCCATTAGAGATGCAGTGCAATTTTGCTAATAGGGCCAACAGATCATTGAATAAGAATATATTTAAATGTAAACATATTTGTTTAAAATGATGGCTCAAAGACATTCAGATGAACTGTCACATGAAATTTCTTCAGGTTCCACACATTTTGCATTTTTATTTTTTAATTAGATATGTGTCTCCATGTGTATTTCTTTATTCTTATAATTCTTAAACACAAGCGTTGGCATATTTTTAAACATAGTTTTGCATAATAAGCCTAAATAATTTCATTTATCAAATTAAGAAAGATAATGATGTCTCCAAGTAAAAATTGTCCTTCCATTGATGGTTTCCTCTCAGTATTTTGGATTCTTTCTACATTGCAACTTTTTTTTTTTTTTTTTTTTTTTTTTTTTTTTTCGCAACAACTGAGCACAAGTGTTCAGTTTATAATTCAATGGACCTTAACTAAGGAAACCATTCCCTTATTTTCAATTTTTCAGACAATGTACCTGTGTAGAACTTCATCATTACTACCTGTGACACTCCGCTGTTTTGCTTGTGCTTCTACTGATTGTGCTTCTACTGATTGTGCTTCTAATGATTGCACAACATTGCAGAATGTTTTATCTCAAATGTTGATGTTTCCAGACTCTGTACATTGCCTAAGTTCCCTGGACCTGCTGAAGTTACTACAGTTCATGCACTTTTTTTTTTTTACTTTTTTTTTTTTGGCATCCTCTTTCAGTTCTTCCCAAAGTCTCATCTAAGTATTTACTGTTTCCCAGTTACTTCTCCTGCTGATGAGCTAGTTTACCTATAGGTATATCTCATTTGCCTTCTCATCTTTTTGTCCTGAGTAATTTTTATAACTTCACACATCCTGGTAGTTCTGAGTATAAACCCTATGGTATCATCTGTCACAATCTGTCACAGCATATTCTTCAACAAAAAAAGGCTTGAAGATTCTACTTCCTTTGGCATTCCCATCTAAAACTTCTAATAATTCCACTATTCATGAGATTATGTATTTCCTCAAACTCCTTCACTACAATTGTTTAGGATCTTCTAATATTGATTTATATGCATGTTATTAAAAATATGATTAACATCATATGCTGCAGTAATCAAGAAAATAATGTTTTTGTAAGTATTTTCTCATTAATTCCAGTTTCTCTATCAATATATATCATATATAATATATGATATATAATATATTTTTTATGTTTTAATATTTTTTGGTTGTAATTGCTGCCTAAGGGCCAAGCTCATGGGGGTGTGTTTGTTATTCCATCTCTTATTTCTGCTCTCATTACCAATGTACTTCGTTTTGTTCTTCCTTTTATTGCAAGCTTTTTCCCCATCATTTCCATTTCTGGTTGAGTGTGCTTTTAGTACCTCAGAGAAAGAGATCCTTAACTTCACATATCTCTGGATTTTGTTTATTTTATTATTATTGTTGTTGTTGTTGTTGTCATTATTATTATCATTTTGAGAGCTCTAGCAACCTGCATATGGAACCATCTGGGAAAACAGCTCAAGCTTCTTTCTCTGTCTGAGCTGGTAACCAAATCAAGCTGGTTCACCATGCTTTTAGCTACTCTGTTCTTAAGGGGTGAGAAGGGTTATTCAGTATGCTGCAGGATCCCAAGAAACTATTTAAATGCTTGAAATTAGGTGGAAGTTTTACTGAAGTCAACTGTATTATACTTAATCTGAGAAAAAGGCGTTGGAGTTCTTGTACTGAGATCTTCATAACACTCTAGAGTCTCACATAATAAAGTCTTCCTTAAAAAAAGGAAGAGCCCAGAGAGGAGTCCAGACACTGCGCAAAACACCAAGTGGTGAGCAAGTGGTTAACCTGGTGCATCACCAGACAACGGATGCTGTTGAACTGACTATTTAAGTATCCTATTAATATCAAATATCAAAGGGGAGATGTTTTTTGTAATGGTTGTCATGATTACTTACAATCTCTTCACAAGCAAATCCATTACCATGAGTATTTAACCAAATAAAACCAGTTAACTGATTACAAGTGAGGAAATACCAATAAATGAGGGATTAGCCACATCTCAATTTTAAAAAGAGAGAGAGAGAATATTTAGTTTACCAAATAGCTGTTTGACTACAAGAACTGATTCTTTTGCATAGTATGTGTAACCTAGAGAAATGGCATCAAGCTGAGTCAGAGATTAGCTACATTGAGGAAATGGATTTGCACAGTGTTAATGCCAGGTCACGCACTTCCATGCAGATAGTGGAAAACCATACAATCCACAAACGTGTTTTAGTTATATTAGTGTACCAGATTTTTTCATCTCCTAGACATCTGTATTTTGATTACCTATATGCAATATGTTCAATTTTAAAAACATTTATGGTGTTGAGAAGACCAAATAAGCAATATACAAAGATTTTTACTGAAAATTGACATGCCATGAATATAAAAAGGAAAGATACATTTGTGTATGCGACAAATAATTAACAATGAAAATTCATTGCTGTTAGCAATATTAATGATATATATATTTTTCCAAGTATTTCTAAAAGCGTGAATAACATCTGCTCTAGCATTAGAAAATAATAACAAAATATAATAACCATATAAACATATCAGAATAGTATATAGTTAATACTCTGGGGAGCATTAACTCAGTATTTGCTCAGGAGTTTCTTCCCAACTATTCAATCAGGTGGTTGTTTTTTAATGACACAGAATTACATTTTCCTGACATTGTTTTAAAAAGGAATAAAAAGAGTTGTAACACTGAAGAAGACACATAATAAAAACAGTATCCACTCTACAAATACTCTACACATGTTCTACAGAGCTATTTGTGTGGAAAATGATAAATGCATTGGCAATATAGTCATAGAAGAAAAAGGGTTTTAATATTAGGAACAGGGTAGACAGAGTTGAATTAACAGGAAATGTCTACTTTTATGTTAGCATACTCAGAAGCAACAGATCTACATTGCAGTTGGAACACTGTACTGCAATTCATAAGCCCTTTTGCTTAAGTAACATCTTTAGATATCTGAAGTTAAACAGAGAGTGAACTCCAAAGTTAAATAGAAATTGAACTATGACCATATCATGAAAACAAGAAAAATAGAAGGTGAGGACCCATGATTTACATGTTTTGCAAATTATAAAATCTTTTATCAGGAAGGAAGGAAGGAAGGAAGGAAGGAAGGAAGGAAGGAAGGAAGAAAAGAAAGAAAGAAAGAAGATTATTCATCCTTCAGCATGTCCATGAAAATGAAGAATTTTGAAGAAGACAGAAAATTAAAGGTAGAAGCTTTGGTGACCCTCCAGCCTCTCCCCTTTTCTTCTTCAATACATATAATAATAATAAAATAATATATATATATAAAAAAAAATAAAAATCAGATGGAAGGGAAGCTAATAGTGCCATAGTGACTTCCTCTTAAAAGTCAGTGCTGGCAATAAAATCAGTGAAGTTCTTAGTGTTGCCTTAGTACTTTCCCCCCAGACTTACAGAACAGTTATGTCCATAGTTTGAGATTACTTCAGATCAATGTTGTTAGAACAGGATGAAATATAAAATGATTTACAAAGGAGCATAACAACATTTTTGCTGGTTCATCAAATCTTGCACTGCTTTTTTTATCCCCCCCTTAACCTTTGGGCATAAGTGACAATATCAGTTGCAGTTAAAACAGAGCACTTTGACATAGCTGACATCGAATTTACTTAATGCTAGATCAGGCTGGAAAGTGTACAAAGGCTGGTATGTCTGAGAAAGAAAGTGCTGGTGTGACTGCTGAGGAATATTATCCTATTCCCAGGGTACTTGTTATAGAGTGCTAATGTCACAATGTCAACAAGGGAGCTTTTAAACACTGGAATTACACAAATATATAACATAAAGTATTTCTGATCATAGATTGTTCAAATGGGTTATCTGTTGTTTCTTTTACATTTTTCCTTAAGCATATTAGTTTCCTCAAACTTTATAATTGGTTTAGAATTCAGATAAATTAAGTCAATTTTCTGTACACAGTTTTATTAGAGTAACCATTAAAATGAATTATTAATTAATTTATTTATTACACAGTAAAGTATATATTTATTTAAGATTTGTCCAATATGTAGCTCAATTTGGCTGACATCAGCTGAGGATTCCATCAAACTATTCCAGGTATGAGTGTTGGTTCTATTAACAGAGATTAATAAATAGTAATATATGTAGACAAACATGAAATGATAGAGCAGAGACCATTGGTATGCAACAACAATTTAAATATTGCTTGAAAAATGGCATTGTGCATTGAAAAATGCACAGTTCATTTAATTATGATAAAATATTATGTTTCAGTATGATGAAATACATTTTTATATACATTCAAATAATCTGTCATTTCTACAGATTAATAAAGAATGTACCTACATATGCTTGGGAGCAACAGTAAATGAGTTTTCAGATCTGCCTGTCAATCTTTGTTGTTGTTGCTTCAGGCTTCTTCTTTTTATATGTCATACTGTGTATCTTGAGATAAGCTAGCTGGATATGCCTGCTTTTGTAGTAGTGTCGGGGGAACAACTGGTGTCAGAATAGACCAACTTTTATGAACTTTCCATTGAAGAGCGAATTTCCACCAATATGTTTTTTGAAACAAATAAATGTTATGTCTTAATAACACAGAGTCTTTTCATTTGTCAGAATGTTACAATAAATAAAATATTAAAATAAACCATACCCTTTAACATAACAAAATAGCATCTGAAGGAGACATACTATCACCCCCCAAAACCCACTTTAGTCTTTTTTCTTGAAACATAAATCAACTGTCAATATCAATTATTTTGACTTTCTTTTCCAAATAATGTTTGCAAGCATTATCATCAGCTCCTGGAAACATAATTTCAATTGATTTTCATCTTCTAGAATGTTTGCATGCATATGTTTAATCTATTTTGATCTTATGCAAAGGCATTCTTCTCATCCAGTTTCAGAAAACCACTATATGAAAATCTACATTTGATTAAATTGCTCGATCTCCCTGGAAAGACAAGGAAGAGGAATATGTTCTTCAGTGCAAATCATCATGCCCAAAAACAGACTTGTTAATGAACATGTTAAATGAACTTCACCTTAAAACCTGTTTCTGTCTATTGACTTGTGTTGGTGTAGCATCTAGGTTTTTGCAGGATGAAAGTTGATAGGCTGCAGGGATGGCCCCTCTCACAAGCGACCATGGGCATCCAGCCAGCTGTGGTGTTCCCACCACAGGGCATGACTGGGCCTAGCGGCCATGGGTGGGCACCTCAAGGACAGCCTGGGGAAGGGAGGGCAAAACACTGCCCCTTGCAGCCAGGAGAAAGAAAAAGAAGGAAGGAAGGAAGGAAGGAAGGAAGGAAGGAAGGAAGGAAGGAAGGAAGGAAGGAAGGAAGGAAGGAAGGAAGGAAGGAAGGAAGGAAGGAAGGAAGGAAGGAAGGAAGGAAGGAAGGAAGGAAGGAAGGAAGGAAGGAAGGAAGGGAGGGAGGGAGGGAGGGAGGGAGGGAGGAAAGAGGGAGAAATAGCCCTGCCGGCACCTGGGGGAGAGGAGGAGGAGGACAGGAGGGGCTCCAGGCGCCAGAGCAGAGATCCCCCTGGAGCAGGGATTTCTCTTCCTCTGCCCCCGGGCAGGCCCCACTGGAGCAGGGCATGGTATGAGGAGCAAGGGGCAGCAGAGGGGGGCTCTCAGGGACTGACACCAGCCCCGGGCCCCAGACCACGTTTTCACCCTCCCACTCTAGTTTTAGTTGGCAATAAATTAAATTAAAGTTCCCCAAGGTGAGTCAATTTTGCCCATGACAGTAACTGGTGAGTTACTGTGATCACCCTGTATTTATCTTGACCCTTGGGGTTGTCCTTCCTATTTTCTCCTCTTCTGTTGAGGAGGAGCAGTGAAATAGTGGCTGTGTTGGGGACTGGCAGCCAGCAAAGTCACCACAACTGGACTATTAAGAAAAAAAAATCTGAACAACCAATCCAGATTTTAATGTCAGTCGTCTAGACCCCTGACATGAGGACAAAAGAATCTTTTCTGAATCATTTCTTCCCATACTTGGGAAGGATATTGGGAGGAATATGAGTGCAATGCTCCCTCCCTTTTCTCCTCAGGGTAGTCATCTAAAGCTTTTGTAGAAAACAAATGGCCAATAGGCCATGAAAGAAAACAGAGAGAGCACAATGACGTCTGTGAAAAATACTTTGACTAGTTAACATAAAGTAATATATGCCCAGAACAGATTTATCAGAAAGGGTAAACCTTTTCTTAAAATAGCTGAGTGAGAAAAACCTGATTTTACTGTGTTTTTTTTTTTTGTTGTTGTTGTTTTTTTGAAACATTTTTTTCTGAAGTTCACTAATTACTTACTACCAATGGTATTTGTGCTATAAACTTAAAAAACACTGACAGAATTGTTCTCTTACCTGTGAGATACATGTCTTTTCAAATGGTTATCACTACAGTCCAAATTGGATTGAACCTTTGCTTTTGTGATGTTCATTTACAAAGCAAATGTGGAGTGATGAAGCTTACATTTCAATTATGTTTTAGGATTTTGACCATGAAACCTTCATTGTAATTGAAATGTCGGATGATTTCCAAGAACATGGTTTTGAATCAGAACAACAATACCAGCTGCAGAAAACCAGAAGACTGCCAAAACCTGCCACTTTTCATTTGGTTACTATTTGCAACAGAGTTGTTCCTCATGTTATGATTGTTTAGGGCTTTCTTTTCTGAAATTTGGTTTCTTGCAGACTGATATCCCTATGAAATACCTACATATCAGCCAGCCTTGCATAGGATCATGCCTTTACACATTATGAAATTGGTGTGAATGAGGACATGAGCAAGTTTATTTATTTATTTTTCTGGAGCAGTTAAAATTACACTGCCTAAGAATGGGATGCTGACAACTTCATTTTAGCTGGTTCATATGGGGACTTCTTGGTGGCTTCAGAGTGAATTGGGTGGCTGTGCACTGACCAGGAAGGAACACCGTTGTGTTTCAGGCTTTGTTCTGTGTGCTGTAAGGGAAGCAATTTCCAACAGAAAGTGGTATTAAAGGGTAAGAAAAAGTAGCATCAGAAGTTTTTATAGGTATTTGTTAAATAAACACATATCTGAACCCCTAGAACTTTTTCTTAACATCAAAAATGAAACATATAACACAGTTTTTCCTCAGTCTTTTTCTCTTAGTTTTGAATTTATCTTTCCAGCTTGCAAGTGTAAAACCCCAAAACAGGTTAGTCTGAATTTCTTTAGTTTCATTACAAAAGTTTTGTGCAGATGTAGCTAAAATCTTTGTTTTACAACTATAATGATTAATGTCCTGAGCCAGAAAGAGAAGAGACCTGAGCCAGAAAGAGAAGAGAGCAGAAAGCTCAGAAACAAATGGGACACATAAAATTGAACACCATCCTAGTCCCAAATCTGCTGAAAGAGTCTTTTCACATCTTGATGTTGTTTCATACTCTTCCTCCATTTCGTTAAACTTTAGAAACTGATACTATTTCATTTTCCCATCAATGGAAAATTCTTCCTGCAGTATCTCTTATAATCTCATATATTTGTGGTTGAAAGACTTTTTTCTGTTCTCTGTATTTTTCCTCACCCTCTGCCTTATACTTGTAACAGATTGCCAGCAACCAGAGAATCCTTTAGTGTGATAAATTGGAGTTAGAATTGAAGCATCCAATTTCTGAATTAAAATTCTAATTTTAGAATACATCCTATCATGATACATGATAGCATGGTTATGGGAAAATAAAGGGACATTAAATGTTGTTGTTTGCACTGATAGAGAAACAAAACAAAACAAAACAAATAAACAAAAAACACTACAATTTGGCTGAAATCCAGATTATTTTAAAATCAGTGTGCATACAGACTGATAAAATGGGGTCAAGGAACAAGCAAAACTCCAGGGTATTGGATATATTAGATGTAACACAAGACAAACAGAAGTCTTTGGTCTGAACATCTCAATCAGATGTCAGATCAGACTGGATGCCAATGAAAAAAATGTAATGGATGCAGGTTATTTTCAGGTTTAATAAAGAAATTAGTTACATTGCATTTGAACAAAACCAGAAGGAAGAAATATTGAAAAAAGTAACGACCCCGACCTGCTCCAGGTGTAAATCTGTATACAGATCTGCATTGAGTACATGGGTCCAAGCTGAAGCTGCTAGTGGAAATGTTGTACTTGTCTCTAGGTACTATAAGCTATACTGTGCTATACTGTAGTATGAGTTATACTGTGAGTACTGTGAGTATTTGTAATATAAGTGTAAAAAATACTGCAGTACTAATGAATGTGGCCACTTGAAATAAAAACCACTGAAACAAAGTGTGCAAATTTTCAGGAAGAGGAGGAAATTTTCTATTAGCTAATTAAAGCAGTAACTCAGGGTTTAACAGAGACAGCGCAGCTTTCTCCTTTGCCTAAGAGGACAAAAACTCTCCACACCCCCTCTTTAACCTTTCCACTCTCCTCCTGCCTGTATTTCCAGGCTATTAATGAGCTGAGCAGGAGCTGGACAAAGTCCAGCTGATGCACCTACATTTGATTTGGACTGTCTAAAAGTCCAATTACTTCTTTAGAAGAGACTGGCATATGCAGTTTGATGGAGAAAGTACCTTTCTGGAAGGTCAGAGATTTTGGTGCCTATGAGTGCTCCAAATGAAGCTAAAAGTGTATTTGATTGGTCTTCTACCTCTGAGGAGAGTGCCCATCCA